>NC_039250.1:16327439-16674439 GCF_003368295.1 Carassius auratus | reverse complement strand
AACTCAGCATGTAATTATCTAGAACACTGTCTAAGAGTTGATGGCTGCTCTGTCAGTTCTTCATCATCAGTTAGGAACCTAGGTGTGCTATTTGATAGCCACCTTTCCTTTGAAAGCCACATTTCTAGCATTTGTAAAACTGCATTTTTCTATTTCAAAAATATATCTAAATTACGACCTACAGGTATGCTCTCAATATCAAATGCAGAAATGTTAATCCATGCGTTTATGACCTAAAATTAGATTATTGTAATGCTTTATTGGGTGGTTGTTCCGCACGCTTGGTAAACAAACTACATCTAGTCCAAAATGCAGCAGCTAGAGTTCTTACTAGAACCAGGAAGTATGACCATATTAACCCGGTTCTGTCAACACTGCACTGGCTCCCTATCAAACATCGTATAGATATATTATTGCTAATTACTTATAAAGCCCTGAATGGTTAAGCAACTCAGTAATTGATCAAACTTTCATTGCACTAGTCCTCCATGTCCGCTGCATTCTCAAAACTCAGGCAATCTGATAATCTCTAGAATATAAAAATCAACTGCGGGAAACAGATCATTTTCCTGTTTAGCGCCCAAACTCTGGAATAACTTACCTAACATTGTTCGGGAGGCAGACACACTCTGTCAGGTTTAAATCTAAATTAAAGACCCATCTCTTTAACCTGGCTTACACATAACACACTAACACATTTCTAATATTCAAATCTGTTAAAGGATTTTTAGGCTGCATTAATTAGGATAACCGGAACCGATAACACTTCCCATAACACGCGATGTACTTGCTACATCATTAGAAAAATGGCATCTACACTAATATTAGTCTGTTTCTCTCTTATTCCGAGGTCACCGTAGCCACCAGATCCAGTCTGTATCCATATCAGATGGTCACTGCAGTCACCCGGATCCAGTATGTATCCAGCCCATGGTGGGGATCAGCACCTAAATAGGACCCCTACAGCCTTGAATGTCAGCGGAGACCAGGACAACTAGAGCCCCAGATACAGATCCCCTGTAAAGACCTTGTCTCAGAGGATTACCAGGACAAGACCACAGGAAACAGACGATTATTCTGCACAATCTGACTTTGCTGCAGCCTGAAATTGAATGGATGGTTTCTTCTGGTCCAGGGTATAATGGTTAGGTTAAAGACAGTAATTATATTATATTTTATATATTTTGTAATATCAGCTCACTTTGCAGCAAAAACATTCTCTGTCGGCTTTTATTATTTGAGAAATAAAAACTTGTCGTGAAAAGTTATGCAAATGGTTAACTATTTGTATGACTACATCACAAAGAGTCAAGTTTTGTAAAAGCATTAGATGGAAAACATTGACATTTAATAAAAGTGTGTAAATAATAGAATTGCAGTTAAAAATTCCCTTTCTTTAAAAATGTCAATGTTCTAATAGTATTTAAGTAAAGAATATACTCACTATAGTCCTAATTACAATAAAATAAAATAAAAAGGGTCTTAAACCCTGGGTGTGTGGATGTGGGTGTGGGTTTGGCCATGGAACAATTTTCAATCCTTTTTTTTGCTTTTACCCCTGATATTAATGTAATGTATGTAAAACATTTTTAATGCATATAAATTTATGCACAAACTTGGTTAAGCAAATTTGAAAATGTAAAGTAAATGGCAACAGCATTTATTTTTTTTTTCTAGTCCATTTGGAATCTATGAATTTTCTATTGACTCATTTTTCAGCTTCCTGGGAAAGCATTAAGAAGTTTTGAATACTCAAAAAAAAAAAAAAAAAAAAAAAAAAAAAAGCATCACAGCATTATTCACCTCACACAATGATCACAGGTTTTTTTTTTTTTTTATTATTATCTCTAAATTAGAAAATCTTTGTGATCCTCATCCAACTGTAAAGCCCTGTTGAGATTTCAGTAGGTTACAGCTTGTTTCACAAGAGTTGATTTGTAGATTTAAAAATTTGTATAATTTGCTTTGTATGAGGAGACATCTGTGGTGTAATGCTCTATTTAATAACTGATTAATATATACTTTGTGAGTTTGACATGGAAATGGACATGTGCATTATGCTTGAAAATGGTGGTTTAAGCAAATTTAATTGTGTTTTAAGAAAATTAAGTTATAATTAAGAAATATTAGACTGACTACTCTCAAACGAATATTCACATTTCTGCTTCATGACCAGCAGTCCATCTTTAACCATGCTTCTCAGTAGCATTTACACTTTTCTTTTGTGCTTTACTAATTGTTTCTTTTTCAAAGTTTTTTGTTTAACATCTGAATTCAGATTGGAGGGAGATTACTTATTGGGTGGCCTTTTTGCTTTACATGAAATTGACACTGTGACACCTGTTTTCAACCCGGAGACCACTGAATGTTTTAGGTAAGCAAGGATCTTTTACCACTTTAGGGTTATTAGTACGGAGTATTTTATAATAAAATCAGCTTTTCACTGAATCTAATCAGCTTTTCATAATTCTAAACTGAATATTCAGTTACATTCTATTAACTTCCTCTCTGATGTTTTATAAGGCAAAATGTATCTGGATCTGGATATCAAATGATGCAAGTAATGAGGTTTGCTGTTGAGGAGATCAATAATTCCACAACTCTTTTGCCCAATGTTTCTCTTGGGTATGAACTTTTTGACCATTGTTCTAACACAAGGAATTTTCCTTCAGTCTTAAGTTTCATCTCAAAGAATGGCTCAATAAATCCTAAAGAAAAACTCATCAACTATCAGCCTAAAGTGATTGCTTTAACAGGACCATATGGAAGCCCAAGTGCTATAACTGTTGCACCACTGATCACAATGGACCTTATACCAATGGTAAATTTTGTGTCTTTTTATACAGTACACATAACAAAATACATTTTGTTCCTACATTTTGTTCAGGACTAGCAAGTTACTATGAATATATATATACAGTATTGTTCAAAATAATAGCAGTATAATGTGACTAACCAGAATAATCAAGGTTTTTCGTATATTTTTTTATTGTTACGTGGCAAACAAGTTACCAGTAGGTTCAGTAGATTCTCAGAAAACAAATGAGACCCAGCATTCATGATATGCACGCTCTTAAGGCTGTGCAATTGGGCAATTAGTTGAATTAGTTGAAAGGAGTGTGTTCAAAAAAATAGCAGTGTGGCATTCAATCACTGAGGTCATCAATTTTGTGAAGAAACAGGTGTGAATCAGGTGGCCCCTTTTTAAGGATGAAGCCAACACTTGTTGAACATGCATTTGAAAGCTGAGGAAAATGGGTCGTTCAAGACATTGTTCAGAAGAACAGCGTACTTTGATTAAAAAGTTGATTAGAGAGGGGAAAACCTATAAAGAGGTGCAAAAAATGATAGGCTGTTCAGCTAAAATGATCTCCAATGCCTTAAAATGGAGAGCAAAACCAGAGAGACGTGATAGAAAACGGAAGACAACCATCAAAATGGATAGAAGAATAACCAGAATGGCAAAGGCTCAGCCAATGATCACCTCCAGGATGATCAAAGACAGTCTGGAGTTACCTGTAAGTACTGTGACAGTTAGAAGACGTCTGTGTGAAGCTAATCTATTTTCAAGAATCCCCCGCAAAGTCCCTCTGTTAAAAAAAAGGCATGTGCAGAAGAGGTTACAATTTGCCAAAGAACACATCAACTGGCCTAAAGAGAAATGGAGGAACATTTTGTGGACTGATGAGAGTAAAATTGTTCTTTTTGGGTCCAAGGGCCACAGGCAGTTTGTGAGACGACCCCCAAACTCTGAATTCAAGCCACAGTACACAGTGAAGACAGTGAAGCATGGAGGTGCAAGCATCATGATATGAGCATGTTTCTCCTACTATGGTGTTGGGCCTATTTATCGCATACCAGGGATCATGGATCAGTTTGCATATGTTAAAATACTTGAAGAGGTCATGTTGCCCTATGCTGAAGAGGACATGCCCTTGAAATGGTTGTTTCAACAAGACAATGACCCAAAACACACTAGTAAACGGGCAAAGTCTTGGTTCCAAACCAACAAAATTAATGTTATGGAGTGGCCAGCCCAATCTCCAGACCTTAATCCAATTGAGAACTTGTGGGGTGATATCAAAAATGCTGTTTCTGAAGCAAAACCAAGAAATGTGAATGAATTGTGGAATGTTGTTAAAGAATCATGGAGTGGAATAACAGCTGAGAGGTGCCACAAGTTGGTTGACTCCATGCCACACAGATGTCAAGCAGTTTTAAAAAACTGTGGTCATACAACTAAATATTAGTTTAGTGATTCACAGGATTGCTAAATCCCAGAAAAAAAAATGTTTGTACAAAATAGTTTTGAGTTTGTACAGTCAAAGGTAGACACTGCTATTTTTTTGAACACACCCCTTTCAACTAATTGCCCAATTGCACAGCCTTAAGAGCGTGCATATCATGAATGCTGGGTCTTGTTTGTTTTCTGACAATCTACTGAACCTACTGGTAACTTGTTTGCCACGTAGCAATAAAAAATATACTAAAAACCTTGATTATTCTGGTTAGTCACATTGTACTGCTATTATTTTGAACAATACTGTATATATATATATATATATATATATATATATATATATATATATATATATATATATATATATATATATATAACAATGCATTAAGAGGCCCGGGGTGTAAACATTTGAACAGAATGAAGATGTGTACATTATTTCATCTAAATATCATATATACAGTGCCTATAAAAATTTCTCATATACTCCTTCATTCTTTTTCACATTTTCACTACATACAGCATAAGAACAAAGCAAAAAGACAGATCTGTAACAACTTTGCAACTTTATTAGAAAAAAAAAACTGAAATGATTTCATTGCATAAGTATTCTGGGACAGTTTAAATTAAGCTCAGGAGCATTCATATCACTTGTAGATGTTACTACACTGTGAGTGGGGTTAATCTCCGGCAAATTACTTTGAATGGGTATGATTTTGAAAGGCACACAACTCTCTATAAAAGGTCTAACAGCTGAAAATGTATATCAGAGCAAAAAAACAAGCCCTGAGGTCAAAATAACTGTCTGTAGAGCTCAGAGACAGTATTGCATCAAGCCAAACATATGGGGAAGAGTTCAGAAACATTTATGCTGCATTGAAGATTCACAGAATCATGTAGTCTCCATTACTTTTAATGGGAGAATTTGAAAAAACTAGGACTCTTCATAGAGCTTGCCTCCTGGCCAAACTGAACAATCGATAGAGAAGGGCTGTGGTTAGATTGGTGACCAAGAAACTGATGGTCACTCTAGTTGAGCTCCATGATCATACAGTATATGTAGATGGGAGAAACTTACAGAAGGACAAACATCACTGCAACACTCCCCCAGTCTGGTCTTTATGGTGGTGTGGCCAGACTCAATCCTCTTCTCAGTGAAGACACTTGAAAACACACTAAGAAACAAGATTCTCTGGTCGGATGACCCGCAATTCTAAGCATCATGTTTGGAGGAAACCAGGCACTGCTCATCACCTGCAGAATACCGTCCCAGAAGTAAAGTGTGGTGGTAGCAGCTTCATGCTGTGGGGCTATTTTTCAGCGGCAGGGACTGTGGGACTCATCAGAGTAAAAGAAAAGCTCAATGCACCAAAATATTTAAGTAGCGCTAAAGAAAACCTACTCCATAGCATTCAGAAACTCAGACTGAGCAGAAAGTCCACCTTCCAACAGGACAATGACCCTAAGCACGCAGCAAGTCCCTGAGTGGCCCAACCACAGCCTGAGCTTGAATCCAATCAATTATTTCTGGAGAAACCTGAAAATGTGTGTCTGCCCCCATCCAACTTGACAGAGCTTTAGATTTCCAGAGGTGAGTAAAAGAATGGCAAATAATTGACAAATTCAGATGTGCAAAGCTTGTGCATCATACCAAAAAGACTTGAGACTGTAAAGGTGCTGCAACTAAGTACTTAGTTAAGGGTATGAATACTTATGCAACACACTTATTTAAGTTTTTTAATTTTAATAAATTTGCAAAGTTGTCACAAATCAATTTTTTGCTTCATCATTATGGTGTATGGAGTGTAGACTGATACAGAAAATATAAGTTATTTAAACCAATTTAATACTTAAAATAATAATAATTATATATATATATATATATATATATATATATATATATATATATATATATATATACATACATACATATACATATACATACACATACATACATACATACATACATACATATATATATATATATATATATATATATATATATATATATATATATATATATATATATATATTATGCACTGTGTCTATATATACATTTATTGCATGCCCTTCAGAAGATGTTTCCCAGAAGACAAAAGATTTGTTACATTTTCTCTGATCTTCAAATTAAAAAAAGTTTTCACCTTTAGCTCTTATTGCATTGTTTTTCCTTCTGGAGCATCAGTGAGCATTTGAACCTTCAGTAAGAGTTGCATATGAGTCCCTCAGTTGTCCTCAAAAGATGGATCTCAAAAATCTTACAGTCATTGTTGGAAAGGGTTCAAATACACAGAAATGCTGAAAAACCAAATAATTTGTGGGATATGAAGGATTTTTCTGAAGAACAGCTAGCAGTTTATCAATTCAGGACATACAAGAGACTCATGAACAACTATCACTAAACAAACAAAAAAAAACAAAAAAACATCAGTTGATCGTTCAGGTAACAACGCATAATTAGATATCAAGCATATGTAAACTTTTGAATGGGGTCATTTTTATAAATTCAACAATTATTTTCTCTTGTGTACTATATATAAATGTCTTTTATGTGAAATATCTTATTCAGGTCAGAACTAAACAAAAAATAACATGCATTTTGTTTGGTCCCTCTTATTGGTAAAATAATGAACATTTTGCCAATTCTGCAAGGTGTGTGTAAACCTTTGACCTCAACTGTATATATAAATATTTTCTTCTCTTTCAAAGGTGAATTATGGAGCTTCTAGCTATGTGCTCAGCAATAAACTTCAGTTTCCTTCTTATGTAAGAACACTTCCTAGCAACAAAGACCTGATAAAGATGATTATTCACATCATACAGTGGTTTGGATGGAACTGGGTTGCCTTTCTTGGAAGCCAACAGGATTTGGATGGACTAAATCTGTTTAACAAATATATAATAAATACTAGCATTTGTTTGGCCTATCAAGAGGGTTTGAGCCTAAATGCAAACTATAGTCAAACGCTTAAAAAGATTGATGAGCTCAACATCAATGTCATTGTAATTTTTGCTTTGCCACAATATGCAACCAAAACAATCAAAGCAGCCATAGCAAACAACATCCAAGACAAAGTATGGATTGCAAGTCAACATTGGGCTATGAATAAACAGCTTCCAAGTGAGCCAGGAATTAGGAAAATTGGCACAATCATTGGCATTACTGATAACCTGTTGTCACTGCCTGGATTTAATGAATTTGTCTATAAAGCCAAAGGAACAACTGATTTTGGCCATAGTGATAGAGCTGAGAGTGAAGTCCGCGTGAAGAGCAAGACATGTAATCATGATTGTGATTACTGCTCATTGTTGACCGCAGAGGAGATTATAAATGAAAATCCCACATACTCCTTTGCCATTTATTCTGCTATATATACCATAGCTCATGCATTACATAAAGTTCTGCAGTGTGACATGAACGGATGCAACAAAAATATAATGGTGAAACCGTACATGGTAAGTAAATTCATGTGAATCCATGAAAAGTTGAATAATTATTATATTTACATTGTTGAAGTAATGTTTTAATTAATTAATAATATTGTATTTTTAAAGTATATTATACCTTATTGTATTATTGTTTATATTATTTATTGTGCAATAATTTAATAAAAGAATAAAACAAAAGTATTATAAATTGTATTGATATTATACTGTAGTAAAATAACTTCAATATAATATAACAGATAGTTATATGATGCTTTTGTTTTAAACACCTCACAACAGCTTCTTGGAGAAATAAAGAAGTTGGATTTTCTACTCATTGGCCGTCACATTAAATACGATGATCATCTTGATCCAACCATAAGTTATGCAGTTGTGCTCTGGCGCACTGATGTGAATCCTCCACAGTTTAAGATTGTGGGCTCATATGAGAATCATCCAGAAATGTATTTTACCATCGACAACTCTCTCCTTCTCTGGCATAATGGTTCCGTAAGTTTTTAAAGTTCAATGCTAAAGATTTTATTTACAATGTAAAGTCTTTGTACAGCAGTTAGGGGGAAGGGTAAATGATAATAATTAAAAATTAATTTAAAAATAAAAAATAATAAAAAAAAGAAAAGAAAAAGAAAAAGATAAAGAAAAGACAAGACGCTTCTAGCTTCGGGAGGAGGTAAAGGCCAAAATAACAAACAAAAGGAGTTCATACAGAGAACCACTTTGGCAAGGTTTACTTGAGTTTATTGAACACAATTTATCTTTGGCGGTATGGTTCCTTATTGGGGTTCTTGCCCCCAGAATAACTGAACATACAAGAGCTTTAACATTAACCCCCTGGAACCATGAATTTAGATATACATAACAATTAAGACTTTTACTTGCCAACTTTTTTTAGTTAATGATCTATAAGAATGGGGCTTTATTAGTGTTGTTCATTGGTGCTTTTTGGACATTTGAGTATAAAGTGTTTTAATTCTACAACATTTGGTGCAAAAACGTCTGAGTGCTTCCCACTTTAGGTTGAACAGTGGCTACTGCAGTTGATTTTTCCTATTGGGTGTTTGCAGTGGCAAGTGACGTAAGCGGTGGCAGGTGACGTAAGTTTCCAGCTCACCACGCCCCTTGGTACGAGCTACCACGCCCTTGGCAGTATAAAACCATCTTGTCCCGTCAAAATAACTGTAGTGAGTCAGGAGTTGGAATTATTGAAAACGATCAGGATAGACTATTATAGCATCTATTTAGCTTATAAATTATAGAGTTATTTAGATCTTCAAGTTAGCATAGATTTATCTGTATATAGTGCATTGGTCAGGATGGTACGTAGGTGTGTTGCTGGTTGTGACAGCACTGCTGGACTGCACAGTTTTCCAGCAGACTTTAAAATTAGGCACCAGTGGTTGCATGCATTTGGCCTGGAAGACCGTGAGTTCCAGCCTAGAGCTGGAGTGTGCAAACTGCATTTTACATGGGATTGCTTCTCCAACGCAATGGAAGTGGAAATGGTCTTCTCCACACAGCTCACGCTGAAAAGCGGCGCGATGCGGGAGTTAAGACCGCAGTTTGAGCCAGTAACTCAAATTGATATGAACAGACACCTCGACATCCTCCACTTCAGGTGAAGGTGGGGGAGAAAAGTCCTCTACTTCAAATGAACGCTCCGTTGCAAAGCTACTTGTGTCATTACAGTCATTCTCCATTTTAGCGACTCTGACAGCAGCTGTCAATCAATCCGTGAATGCGGGTCTCAGATTCACGCCACACTCGCTTAGCCCCGCCCTCAGTTCGTCCCCTCTATCTCCGCTGTGATCTGACCACTTTTCAGCTTTTTTCAAATATTGTCAGTGGGTGGATTCAGGCTCTGACCAGGGGTTTAGTTACCCTTTAAAGCAAACAGTGATAATTATGTAGATGTGACAGTGGGACATCTATCCTGTAGCCAGGTTATGAAGATGGGTGTCTCTCAGCAGTGAGGTCCATGCCAGCTAAGATTTTTGGAAACTTTAGTGATCTGAAACAAACAAGATGACAGCCAGAAGGTGCGCAGTAATGTGCTCATGCTTATAATGGGGAGGGAGGGAGGGTTGCGAGTCGTTGAGCATACTTACCGAGCAGTAGTGCCACGTATATATATATGTCCCGTGTCTAATAAGAGAGAGGTGGTGATTGGAGCGATTTGACAGGTGACCCCATCAGCTGTTCACAGCCTTGCCTCTGTGGCCTGACTGAACTAACGCTGCGCTCGATGATGCTACATGGGAAAGAGGGAATCTAACTTACCTATCAATCAAAACATCAAAATAAACAATACGTTTCTTCCTTGACTTCCTCACTGTCCCAACAAAACAAGTAGAAAAAAGTAAGTATTGATAAAATAAAAGTGGCACCAACCAACCTCCTTACTGCGTTTGCAGGCAAAATAATACACAGTCACTACAGCAAGTACAACAGGCTTTCCTTAAAGAAAAAATTGAGCTCCGAGCACACAATCTTCAACATGATCTGGGAAAACAGACTATCTCATGAACAGCCAGTTCCCTTTGTTCAAATGCAGACTGCTCTTCACAGCTCTGGTGAGGGACAGGTGACATAAATTAAGCTTCTGTGAGAGGTCAGGAAGGAACAGAAAACTACACTTCCCAGCAGGCTTCCCAGTAATTGCTTTGAAATACCATATTATCATACTACTCTTGCTATTTCAGCAGTATCCAGTATGTATGATGTTAAAATTTTCTGTATGCATCAAATACCTGAATGACCTACTATATTATACCAGAATCTGCTAAATATAACATACGTCCACTGAAATCAGTACAGAATCTGTGTTCGGAATGACTACCATACAACTCCTGCTATATTGCAGTATGCTGCTTGTATACTGTGAATAGTAAGTGAATGTTCTGTATGCATGGAAAGCCCGGATTACCTGCTACATTGGCTGAAATTTGATGTATGCATCTAAAGACACTGCATGGGATACTGTTTCCCAGAATGCAACGCGTAATGTTTCAGCTTCAAACGTGTGAGTGAACTAACACTTTTATACATACATGTTACTGTAAACTACAAACTATCACTGTGTATCTAAAAATAATATTGCAGAAATTGTACTTTAATCTCTACAGCAGTTCCCGGTCAAGTCAAATGACGTCACCTTTATCTCTATAGTGCGTTATATAGTACAGTTTAATAAAAAAAAAAAAAAAAAGAATATTAAAAGTAATATAATATATTAACAACATAATTTGTTGTTGAGACTATTTACATTAACTCCACCCACCAATGCCAGGCTACGATAAACAGCATTGCAAAAGATGCCCATTTACCTCTAATATCAGTAGCGCAGTGGGAAAATGATTTTGATACAACGACCCAAGTTCAAGGCCGCCCTTTACAAAACTTATTCTAGGCTACTCCTTTTCCCATTACATATCAGATCAGAAAGCCATTTATTTTCAGTAAAATAAAGGAAATATAAAAATATTTGAAATAAAATGTCTAATTAATAATAGTGTTATTAGGTGGTTAGCAGTATAGCTGTAAGGAGTTTTTTGTCCAAATAATAAGTATGATAATTGAAACACATTTTATTGCATACTCTTTTATAATTTATTACAGTACTGAAAAATAAATATCTACCAACTTACTACTATTTACACAATTATTATTAGTTCTGTTCAGTATGTAAAGTCCATTATTAATAATGAAATTAGTTCTTACCACATGCACAAACCAAACAGGCCAAAACAAATCCTGAATGTTGCAAGCCATACCTGTCCACCAAATCATTGCTTTACCAAAAAACTGGTTCGATTAACTCCTGGATGACATGCCACATTGGAGCAATGACCCCATCGAATAACGTCTGACCGTAATCTCTCAGGCATGGATAGGCTGATTTGACATTTGACTCGATCTCCCATGTGAGTGTGGAAACAATATGTTTCTCAGGTAGAATGCACTTGGGAGTAGTTGGGTGATCGGAGCGGTCAAAAACTTGTGACAAATCATCGAGTTTGATGTTCTTAGACCCCGGGCGGTACGATAGGAAAAAATCAAATCGTCAGAAAAAGAGCCCACCGACCCTGCCTGGGGTCTTTTAGCTGATTTGATATTTTCCAAGTTCTTATGATCAGTCCAGATGACAAAGGGAACCCCCGACCCCTCTAACCAATGACTCCACTCCTCCAATGCTAACTTTACTGCCAACAACTCTCTGTTACCAATGTCGTAGTTACGTTTGGCTGGCGATAGATGATGAGAATAAAATGTGCAGCGATGCATCTTGTCATCCAAAGGAGGGCGCTGAGGAAGAACCGCACTTACGTACCTCCACCTCTGACGTGTCGACCTCCACCACGAACTGACATGAGGAATCAGGTGCAATCAGAATGGGAGCCAAAACAAAGTGGCTCTTGATTTTGGTAAATGCAGCTTCGGCTACACCAGACCACCTGAACGTCATTCGGCAGGAAGTCGAGGTCATCAGAGGCGCAAAATTATGAATAAAACGTGGCTGAAATTATGAATAAAACGTCTGTTAAAATTGATGAACCCCAGAAACCTCTGTAGGGTCTTATGGGAATCTGGACTTGGCCAATTTACCCCAGCCTTGATCTTGTTGGGGTCCATGCACATTCCCTTGGATGACATGATTTACGCTAGGAATGGAACAGACTGTACATGAAACTGATGCGGACCAAATGATAAGCATTATGTAAATCCAGTTTTGTGAATACAGATGCTCCCTGCAACTTCTCGAAGGCGGAAGGCATCAACGGCGAAAGATATGTGTTCTTTACCATGATGTTATTCAGCCCTTGGTAATCAATGCAAGGTCGCAGAGAACCATCCTTCTTACACACGAAAAAGAAGCCCGCCCCTGCTGGAGAAAAAGAAGGGCGAATTAACCTGGTTGCAAGAGAATCAGAAATGTATTTCTCCATGGCCTCCCTTTCCAGTACGGAAAGTGGATATAACTTGCCCTTAGGCGGAGACGTACCTGGTAGTAACACTACAGCATAGTCATATGGATGATGAGGAGGTAGAGAAGTAGCCTGGGACTTACTGAACACTTCATTCAAGTCGAGGTACTCCTGGAGCACGTTTGATAAATTCACTGGCTCATCCTGCAACACAGAACTAGATACAGATGTACAGGCAGACACAAGACAAGAGGCTAACACTGATTACTCCAAGTAGTGATGGAGTTGTGACCCCAGTCAACCCTGGGATTGTGCTTGACCAGCCAGGGATGACCGACAACCATGGGAACCAGGGGAGAATTGGCAATGAAAAAGGCTCTTCAGTGTGGTTCCCGGATGTGATGAGGTTGATTTTGCTGGTGGTGTGTGAGATGGCTGGAAGTTCGTGTTCATTCAGTGCGCTGACAGAAAACTTGTGAGGAAGGGGGGTGACTGATTTGACAATGAAATTACCCTCTGCCCCCGAGTCATCAGGCTTGACACTGATTAAACGTGGTTGCCCTTTGCAGTCTTAACAGGAGGAGAGTTGATGATGAGGGTTTCTCTGTAGCCGGTCCACCCGACAGTTAACTCAGTCCTACTGCCTGGCTTGGTCTTTTACCAAGCAGTCCCTTAAAAAATGTCCAGATCCCCCACAGTAGATGCAGAGTCCCTTCATCCTCCGCCTATCTCTCTCCTCCCGGGAAAGCAGAGCTCTACCAATCAGCATGGGTTCATGATCACACGTAGGACCAACCAAATTACCACTTCTGGTTCTGTGATGTTCCGGGAACTTGGAAACCACTGTCTGACGAGTGTGCCTCTCTAGTCATTGTAACCGTGCGTCCGCCCGAAGCGCCAGATCGATGAGACCGTTAAGATCTGTGAAAAGTGTGAAAATCTCCTTCTGAATGTGGTTGGCCAACCCATGCAGGAACATGTCCCACTGCACCTCCTTGTTCCATTTGCACTCTGCCGCTAGGGTGCGGAACTTGATCGAATAATCCGAGACGGGTCTGTCCCCCTGACAAAGCTTGGCGAGTTGATGGGCCACCTCGCGTCTCATCTCCTCGAAGAGTGCTTGGAACGAGGCACAGCAGGGATCCCACACCACCGTTCCCCACTGAGCCACACGTCCTGAAAGCAGCAAAGAGTTGTAGTGGTGGGTCAGACAGAAGCAAGTGCACAATGGTCCACTCCTGGCAGCACATGGACACAAATGGGCAACCAGTCTTCCATGGAACACGAGGAATGGAACGACCATGAAGACAACACAGGAATCAAGACAATAATGTGGGAACAGGACAGCCATGGACAGGACGACTCACAACAAACTCCAACGATCTGACAAAGACAGGAAGTGAGATGAGAACATATATAGGCCTGTGAAAGTGACTGCAGCTGTCGGTGGTGATCAGGTGATTGGTAATCAGTGGCCACTCCAACACATTTTCATAAAAAAATGTATAAAAAGAATGTTCAGTAATGACTCAGTAATGATTCGTTTAAAAATTAAAATGTGAAGAGTCACTTATCCAACAGCTCCTGCAGAAATGACAACACCTCTGTAAAATTGGACATGAGGGTCTTTGCCACGGTTTAAACACCAAGTGGAGAAAAAAGACCATTTCAAGGCTTAGAGGCATCTCGTAGATAGGGCTCTAGCCTCTGAAATTGTGTTTAAGGCTCACTCTGGGAAGTTCAAAGGCCCCCGTCGAGAGGCCAAAGGTGCAGGGCCGATAGGTCAGGCTGAGGATGCCATACTGTCCCGTTTGTTTGAAAGAGGAGATCCCATCTCACAGTGGAATGGGCCAAAGTGATGCTATCAACAGCTGAGTTAGCTCTGATATCCATGGATTCATCCAAAGGGGGTCCACCAGGACAACCATTTGTTTTTATTGCCTTCCTCACCTGATTACCTGCGTGATCAGGGTAATTGGGTGAAAAGCATAGAGAAGGAGGTTGGGCCAATTGTGGGCAACGCATCCCTGGTCTTTGGGAAATAAATTGGACAGTGAGAGTTGTCTTCCGAGGCAAAGAGGTCCACCTCGGCCTCGCTGAAGATCTCTCAGATCTTCCGAACCATCTGTGGATGGAGCATCCACTCCCCTGAGGGGACATTGCTACTTGATAACATGTCCACTCCTTGGTTCAATTTGCCCCGTATATGCACTGCTTTCAGAAAGTGCAGGTTGAGTTAAGCCCATTCCAGGAGGCACTCTACCAGAGTGAAGAGACGTTTCATGGAGAGAACTCCCTGGTGATTTATGTAGGACACCACAGACAATGTTGTCTGATCGGATAAGCACATGATGTCCTTTTAGGACTGGCAGGAAGAAATGACAGGCTCGACATACTGCTAACATTTCCAGGCAGTTGATGAGGAAGCCCTTTTCCACTATCGCCAAGTGGCTAAAAGTCAGTATGCCCTCATACAGCGTCCCCCAACCTGAGTTGGAAGCATCTATCATGACAACTGTTCTTCTGCAAACCATCGCCACACCCTGTTCCAGCCAAGAGGAGTCGTTCCAGTGGGGCAGGGTTGTTACACAAGCTTGACTCACCCTGATCTGTGGCCGTCTGTGATGGAACCCATGGGATAGAACCCATGATTTCAACCAGCGCTGAAGGGGGCGCAAAGGAAGCAGACCAAACTGTAGCACTGGCGATGCTGCAGCCATGAGGCCCAGCATCCTCTTAAATGCTTTAAGAGGGCAAGAGGTACCAATCTTGAAGGAGGTCGTCAGCCTCTGTATGGACAGAGCACATTCTGGCATGACTACAGCTCTCATTTGGAGTCGAAAACTGGGTTGGGGTCCCTGACACTTAGGAAGAGGGTAGCATTTAGCTGAAAGAAAGCATCCCCATGTCTGCTGCATCTTAGCAGGCTGAATGGCAGGGGTAGATGGTGCTGGCTTCACAGGCTGCTGAGTCGACACAGATATAGGGCAAGCAGAGGCAGCAGTGGAGCTGGAGCACTTAGGCAGGAAATGTTGTAGAGCCTGGGATAATTTCTGTACTTCCGTAAAGCATTCTGTGTATCCTTCAATTGCCAGTCCGAAGAGACCTTTGGGAGAGACTGGAGCATCATCCTTGATCTGTGTAATTGTCGAGCACCACAAGGCTGGCCATCAATCTCCCAATTGCCTGAGAGTTGGTCTTAGTGGTGTCCAGAGCAAGGTCAGTTGCACTCCTCAGCTCTGTCAGAGGAAACAAGGATTTTGGCCTGTAAGACCTGGAGGACCGCCATTAAATGAAGTGCCAAAGTCGCCTGTCCAGCTGACGTGTAGGCATGTCCAGCAAGAGCTGAAGTGGTCTTACACAGCTTGGACCATGGCTTGGACCACTTTGCTCTCCAACCAATAGCCATGGTCAGGCAGAGATGCATGGCCACCGACTCATCCAAGGGAGAAAGCTTATCGCACCCCTTCTCTTCAGCACCATCAATGGAAGTGAGGGCGAATGAAGCAAAGGCACAAAGGCGGGCAGAGTAGGGAATATGCAAAGATCTGGGGAGCTCATCATGGACCTCCAGGAAGAACGGAGAGAAACACTAACCAGGAGACTTGGTGGCACCCCGGCAGGAACCACTCATCCAGACAGCTGCGGGATGGTTCCTCTGGTGGAGACCACTCTAAACCTAACCTTTCAACTGCTTTTGAGAGGATTAGGAGAAGCTCGGCATCCATCCCATCTTGGGCAGCGCTGGTTGCGGACGATGGCAAGGGGGTAGGGTCAGTCACAGAGTCCAACAGTTCCTCTGTGTCCGATGCTGTTAATGGCATGCTGTCATCTATCAGCTCAGCCTCACTTCTCCTAAATGAGATCAGGTTGCTTGCATGAGCAGAGGGAGAATAACTGATCAGACTGGGAGAAAAGGATGGGAGAACACTCTCTATATGGTGAGGGCAAGGAAGAGCGTGAGCTCACTCACAGCTGGTCGCTTTAGTCCTCTGACCCTCAGGTCCCTGGGAGGAAGAAAACTGGAGGGCGACGAGGGGTGGAGCCGCCCTCTGAGAAGAAAGTGATCTGGGAGAGGAGAGAGCTCATTTTAGTAAGCTCTTTTAGTATTGCCGGATATCGGCAGGGGAAATGGACCGGAACTGCTGTGTCACTGAAGCAGTGGAGAAGTAGGTCAGCCATGCTGAAAGGTCCAGATTCCAGCTGTGACGGTGTGTCAGAGGTGAGTGGCTTCAGTTCAGTGTAGAAACGTAGAGTCATAGCTGAAGGAGAAGAAATCTGAGAATCCTGTAGCGAACGCTCACTTACAAAACCAGATGCCCCGCCCATTCTGGCAGGCTTTGTCACCATAGGCTCATGCAGCTCTGTATCAACAAGTATCAAAAGAGAACACTTCTCTTACAGCATTGTCTGTCTCTGTGTGTTTTGCCAAGTCTTCAGTTTTGATTGTAAAACAACTTTAATTATTGATTCCTGTCGGGATAATCAGAATTTCAACCAGAATAACAAAAAAGTTCCTGGAAAAAATTTCCTGTCGAAACTTTTTCCCCTTTCAGGATGTGTTTATTTGAAGATAGTTTGTTTAGATTGAGAACACCGATCTTAGTTTGGAGAAATGTTTAAAATCATATGAGATTTTACTTTAATTGTCATTTAACTTTAATGACACATTTTCTAATTTCTTTCTCAGGTTCCTTTCTCAAACTGCTCTGTTGAGTGTGAGGCTGGATATTCAAGGAAACCTGAAGGTTTTCATAGTTGCTGCTTTTCATGTGAAAAATGCCCACCTAACACCTATATGATTTTTTCTCGTAAGTACCTTAGGCAACAATGACAGCTTGGCATTTTAAGAGATAGTCCACCCCCCAAATTTTTTTTGTCATTTACTTTCCCTCATGTGATTGCAAATCCACATACATTTCTGCAGAATACAAAAAGAAGATATTTTGAAGAATGTTAATAACCAAATAGTTTTGGTTCCTATTGATTTTTCATCTATATTTTTATCAATTCAATTAAAGTTAGTGGAAACTGTTTGGCTACAAAATATCAGCATTCTGTAAATCCGACTAACAGGACTCTGAAGTGCAGCACGAACAAACATGGTGGCGCCCATCTCACATTACAGATCACGATCAAGATAATTTAGAAACGTTTTTAAAGGACAAAACTCACTCATTTACACATACTTGTTAATCGGAATATCAGCTAGTTCATGACATGGCATGCAAGTTTTTGAATATTTGAAATAAAAAATGGAATACAAAATAAAAGTGATTCATCAGTCATACAGTGTTATTGCGGCCGCGGTGTGTCACATGACAAGCCTGATGTGTTGCCATGGAAAAAGTAAGGGGAAATGTTCTTAAATAATTGCCTTAAAAAAAACTCGCTCTGGGTTGACCGCTAGAATATTTTAAACTCACCACTGAAAAGGTTAACCCAGTTCAATATGGTAGATCATGGTATGCTGATTGGCTGCCTGGAATACTCAGTCGGGCTTAAGTAAAATGTGCTTAAGTGGTTTAAATCATATCTCATGGGAAGATCATTCTCTGTCTGCAAAATTCATCCAGTTTGCCTATTATATGTTACCTTTAGGATCATTTTTTTTTCGAAAATATAATGTAAAGCTACTAGTTTAACTACGTTTCTCATTAGCATAAAGATGGTTGGTTGCTATCCACTGTAAACACGAACAAGATGAAGTAGCGCCATCGCGTCACTACTGATCCAGGATCAGCGATCTTAGCAGTTGTATTTGCCGATTTGAGTATGAGCTTCAGAAATGCTTACGAAAATGTAGCTTGTGTGGAAGCTACCGCACTACTTGGTAAAAAAAAAAGAGCTTCGCTACTGAAAAAGCTCTTTTTTTTTTACCAAGTAGTGCGGTAGCTTCCACACAAGCTACATTTTCGTAAGCATTTCTGAAGCTCATACTCAAATCGGCAAATACAACTGCTAAGATCGCTGATCCTGGATCAGTAGTGACGCGATGGCGCTACTTCATCTTGTTCGTGTTTACAGTGGATAGCAACCAACCATCTTTATGATGCATTACCGCCACCTTCTGCTCCGGATGGTACCACTCCTTGTCCAGTCACGCAAAAAATTATTTGATGAAATCATGGCATAGGATGAGGTCGGAGAACAGTTAATCCCGAGGAGTGAGTCGCCGTGGCCGTACCTCGACAAGTACATGACTCTGACCGAGATAACAGAGAGAAAATATGTTTTCAGATGCTGCTTGTAAAAATTATCGGGGTCCAGCCTGGCCATTTTTTTGTACTGTTTGGAGGTCTTGCATTTTGTTCTGCAAAGGCCTACAGTATATTAAGCATGCCCATGCAACAGGTGCATACACTTACTTGTGCGCACATTGTTAATGGTATGGTATGTATTATGATTGTTTTTGTTGCCAAATTGATAAGGAACATAAACAACTATTAAACTAAACAATTACACCTGCCTATCTGTTTGACTGACAGATTTGAACACTGAGATAGCATTGACTTGTAATAAAACGTGTTCAACATAAAAAATTAATTTTAAAAGTAGCTTGGATGTAGCAAGCTACTGTTGATGTAGCTTAGCTTGCTACATTTCCCAGGGTGGTAGCTTCAGTGTAGTGAAGCTTCATTTACTGTAGAGTAACTGGTAGCTTAGCTCACTACATTTTCCAAGTAGCTTGCCCAACACTGATGTATCCTATGTAGCCAGATCTTTGAGATCTGAAAATCAAAATATTCTTTGTGTTGTAAGAAATAAATACTAACAAGAGGGTGACAGTATCTTTTCTTGTGTCGGACCCAAACTGTGGTTCATATTATTTATGCATTTGTTTTTTGTGATTGGTAAGCCCTTTGGGCAACAGTGGTGGCATTAAATGTGCTATAAAAATAAACAAAACAACATTTTTGAGGATCTCTTTAAGCTTTGACAGGTCATTATACTATACAACAGTTATGGAGTTATGTGCTATTTGAAGTGTGATATTTGACGACAATATATTTTTCCACATCCAGTTACAATTACTGCAAAATTCTAGTACTAAACATTCATATTATTTTACTGTTTTTTCAGGGGACCCCTATACATGTTTTCCATGTGCAGAGAATGAATGGTCTGATGAGGGCAGCACGACATGTAAGACACGTTCTGTTGTCTATCCTCAGTTCACAGAAATCCCCTCCATCATTGTCATGTTTTCTGTCGCATGCCTAATTATTCTCCTTATTGCTGAATTTTGGCTTTTTGCTTACAATTACGACACACCAGTGGTAAAGTCTGCTGGTGGCAGCATGTGTTTACTCATGTTGGCCAGTTTGATTTTGTCTAGTATAAGTGTTTTCTTTTTCTTCGGAAAACCCACATCTGTATTTTGCCTCCTGAGAAATTGCATATTTGCTTTTTTCTTCACTGTCTGTATTTCCTGTTTGACCGTCCGTTCCTTTCAAATTGTTTGTGTTTTTAAAATGGCTGCTCAGTTCCCTAAAGCACACAGCCTTTGGGTAAAACACAATGGCCAGTGGCTCTTCATTGCATTTTCTTCTTTCATTAATTTATTTTTTTGTGTGGTATGGATGACTGTCGATCCTGTCAAAGCCATTGCTGACTCATGGAGTTTTAAAGACCAAATTATGCTCAACTGTGAAATGGGGAACACTATAGCATTTGCCATTGTATTGTTTATAAGTTGGTTTCTTGGTTTCCTGTGTCTCCTGTTTTCTTATATGGGAAGAGATCTGCCAAAAAATTACAATGAGGCCAAATCAATAACATTCAGTCTCATTTTATATTATCTGACCTGGATTGCATATTTCACAGCATACCTCACTACCAAAAGCAAATATATCATAATTTTTAATGCAGTGGCCCAGATAACCAGTATAAATGCAATTCTCTTCAGTTATTTCATACCAAAATCCTACGTAATAATATTCCAACCGCAAAAAAACACTCCAGCATACTTTCAAACATCTATTCAGAATTACACCCAAACCATTGGTAGGTCTTAGACTCAGACTGTAGTCTTTATGTAAAGAAAGTAAGCCACCTTAATTCTTATAGATCCTTAGATCCTTAACTTTTATTTAATCACAGTCTTAAACACAAGTAGAGAAAACAAGTAAGCGAAGTAGAGAATAGAGATCTATTGGGTTCAATCGTCATATGTGATTTTTAAGATTTATACAGTACAGTATGTAATGTAAACACAAAGGCTTCCATTTTTGTTTTAACTTATAATAAAGAACATTTGAAAACTCAATAATTAGTGTCCATGTTATACGTTTGTGAAGTGTGGGTCAGCTGTCTTGTATGTTTGATATCATACAGTACTCACTGTCTATTATATAATAGTCATATATATTGATTTGTTTAGAAAATGTGCATACTTCTTTATAAAAAAATACATAAATAAAATAAATAAAAATAAACAATAATATGATCTCACTGCATTCTAATAACTTTGCTTTGGAAATCTTCATTTTCAAGGCCTTGAGAACCTCCTTGAAGCTTCATATACAGACTGTTGACTATTAACAATTTCCAGTGGTTTCAAAACTATTGTTGGTCCCTTTTTATACAGCTAATACTTATTGTATTTAATGTGGAATGTCTGAAGAATAAGTACAGTTAAAACTAGAAATGTATCTTGTTTCCCTCTATCAAAAAAAAAAAAAATTAATAATAATAATAATAATTGTATAGGACATACCTGTTGAATATCATAAATATTATTTTTCCAAAATCTGCATGCCTGCACATCAAGAAATATTAAAGTTATCCTAATATGAATTTACATTCTGTAAAGTTTTCTTTTAGAATCTTCATTTTTAAAGTGCCCCTATTATGCTATTTTAAAGATTCCTAATATCTATTTTGGGAGACTTCTACAATAGGATTACATGCATGCAAGGTCAAAAACGCTTTTGTTTTCTTAAAATATACATTTAATATCAGATATGGCTCGCAGTCAATCGGGAGAAAATAACCAGAGCACATGTGTTGTAATGTGACCTAGAGTCCACCACAAAGGAGATCTTATCACCCCAGGTAAGGTTCACCTGGTTAATTTTTATATTAACACTAAACCAACTTAATGAGGTTAGTATGGAAAGATATTCCGGTTATTATTCAAAAGGAATTGCAAATTGTATTTGCAATTGCGTTTTCAATTTGTCGACGCATAAAATGTGACAAAATCCAAATGCAAATCGCGCATTACCATTTGCATTTTCACGAACGCACAGTGTCTGCCAAATTTAAAATGGAAATGCAAAGTCCGTTTGCAATTGTGTTTCCCATATCTTACGAGCTATGAGCCTGTCATATTTAAATAGCAATATTAATTACCACATTTGCCTTTTCACTCTCCCTGCACTGTGCATGTAAACTGCCAAAACTCAAATGAAATCGCAATTCCTTTTCCATTTGAATTCCCAACATCTACATGGAAACCTGTCAATCAAGTGACAGGGGTGGGGCCATTTTATTGGGCGTGTCTGCATTGGGAAGTGACATCACTCAGAGTCGACGGTAATAAATAATTATTAATTAATTAGTGTGGACTTTGTCATCTAAATACTTAATAACCAATACGGTTAAGGACGTGTCTTAAAAATTACTTAATCGTTTCTTTCCTGTGAAGCTTTACTTAAAAAAGATGTTTCCTGATATTGACACTTTATGTTCTTTTTGTGGTGCTGAACATGAATCCATTTGTCATCTCTTCTGGAAATGCACATATACAAGTCTGTTCTGGAAGAATTGTTGTATCATACTAAAATTTACCATGCTTTTACTATGGTAAATATGAGTTAATGATAGTGTTTATAATTAAACCACAGTAGCCACAAATGTACAGTTGTCTGAGACGTTATGAAATGCTCTTTAACATCATGAACCATAAAATGTAGTCAGTGTTCTGCTATGATTTATTTTCACATTAGGTAAACACAGGTCACAAGTTAACATGGTCACATTTCCTCGATTCAGCAGCTGCACGATGTGGAGCTGAGAGTCCTGTCTTGAATCCAGAGATCTGGAGCTGATTTGGTGTAGATCGGTAGCTTGGTGGTTTGTGACTCTTGTCTCGTGGCTGGCCATCTTTTAGCCTGTGTTCGAAACTCGCGCCAACACAGATGTACTTTATTATCATTTGTTTATCCTACTTACTTCAGCCATGAAACGGGCGATCATACTAATAACTTGTAATCTTTTACAAGAATATCTGAATCATGCAATGAGCAAGTCTGCATTTATTAAACACTTAATATCACGTCAGTTTGTGCTTTCAGAATCGACAGATCTGCTGCCGTCGTTCCTGCAGCGGAGACCTGAACCAGGAAGTTGGTTACCAGATAACACAGTAACCAGTTAAACCGTAACACCAGGAAGATTAGGCAAATAAACTAGGTCTGCGCACGTTTCTCAATACAAAGTATGCTGATTTCAGACTTGCATCCTCAGTAGTTAAGACTTTGTTCATTCGACTCGGGAGTGTGATATCCGCAAGGATGCAGGTCCGGTAATTCTGCAAACAGCAGTGTACTTGATAACATATCAGCTGGCTTTGGCTACTGCAATTTTCCTCACTGTATATTTACAATAGAACGAAAAAGTATATGAAATACCACTGCCTCCTTTAATTTTTCATTTAAACATAATAGCAGCAGAAATGTACTTAATTCAGGGAAATGTGTTTACATACAGTCATTACAAATGAAACTAAATATTATATCAATTGCCTCTTTTATTACCGTCGACAGTGAGTGACATCACTTCCCAATGCAAACACGCCCAATAAAATGGCCCCACCCTGTCACTTTATTGACAGGTCTCTGTGTAGACATCGGAAATTCAAATGGAAAAGGAATTGTGATTCCATTTCAGTTTTGCCAGTTTACATGCACAGTGCAGAGAGAGTGAAAAAGCAAATGTGGTAATTAATATTGCTATTTAAATATGACTGTAACAAGGAGTCAGGGACATTCGGATCCATGTGCAATGTTTATTAAGAACTCATAGTGATAACAGGCAGGGTTCAGACAACAGCATCAGCGATATCAGAGACAATCAAAGACAGGGTCGATTACCAGGCTTGAATCGGGGCAGGCGGCAGACAGTAGACAAGTCGTGGGCAGAGCAAAGGGTCAGGCAGGCGGCAGAGAATCGCCAGGATCAGAACAGTTCAAGATAATACATGGAAAGGCAGGCAGGGATAACCGCTCAGAAATGTCAGACAGGCAAAACAAGAATTCGCACTGTGTTTGTGTTTGGTTGCAGCTTAAATAGGGCATGAAATGAGGAACACCTGGTGGTGATTAGTCCAAGGTACGGGGCCGCTGGGTAATGTAGTCCATAAGAATGTCAGTATTCCGGTGAAGGTGCCCTCCGGTGGCTGTCGGAGAGAGCCACAGAGCTCTGAGTCATAACAATGACAGTCTCATAACTTGTAAGATATGGGAAACACAATTGCAAACGGACTTTGCATTTCCATTTTAAATTTGGCAGACACTGCGTTTGCTTAAACAAAAATGCAAACGGTAATGCACGATTTGCATTTGCGTTTGGATTATGTCACATTTTATGCGTCCACAAATTGAAACGCAATAGCAAATACAATTTGCAATTCCTTTTGAATAATGTCCGGAGTATCATTCCATAGTTAGTGCTCAGTTTTAGAGATATAAAAAAGTTCTAAGCTTAACTAAATTAATCATTGTCTTCCTCTGTGTGGGATTTATCGCCTTCATTCATTACAAGATGAAAGTTGGTCTGCGAACTTAAGGTCAACTTCTTTTAGGAGTCTGGATTTACTCAAAGAAGACCAGATAACCTTCTTGAAGATTGCAATGATGCATTGGTCAAAATTAAAGTTGCTTTCAGGCCAGGTAAATGCAGCCTCATACAATATAAGTTGTCTCTGATGTTAAATCTGTCAGTAACAACATAATTAGGGAATGCTGCATTAGAACTCAACAATATTTCATTTTTATTCACAGAACAAACAGATCTTATCCAATCTGAGGATGCAGTGGAGGCCACCTTAAAAACTATGGTAATACTCTCTATGAAGCCTGCATTTATAATACATTATAAGGGCATTCTTAAGGAATTATAATGAATGCATAATGAATTATAAAAAACCTTAGAATATGTTGTATCATCTCATGAATATTCATAAGAACAGTTTTAATATATTATAATTTTTACTTATTTGTGGTTATAGCTTTTAAGAGTACGATAATTTATAACACAATGAACACGTTGCATCAACTTTTACAATCGACTACACTTCTCATAGTTATAATGTATTATAAGTCTCATTTCTTGCCATTTTTCTGATGCTACTTTACTTATAAGTAGTAATAATAATATTAATAATAGCATTTTTTTTTTCTCAAACAGCCATAAGATCAGATACCAGATAAGTTAAAGTTGTAATATGACACATTTGATTTTAACTATATTTATTGTAATATATGTTTGATTAGTTTGATGGAACCCTTTAGACAGCTGTTGATAAGTTACTCTGCAACTACATATCAATTAGCGGTCATTAGAGTGTTAGTATGTCTGCTACTGTAAATATGTTAACACTTTATTTTGATGGTCAACCAACAGATAAACTGACTATAAGAGTCTTTGCAAAAACGTATTCTACCATACCATAGAGTCTACAATTCTTGAGCATACAGTACTAATACTCTAATGAGAGATAGTTGGCATGTAGTTGCAAAGTTGCTTATAGTCTATTGATTAAGGGGACAATCAAAATAAAATGTAACCATATAAAACATTGCATTTTTAGTTCAGTTGGAGTATTCAGCTAACATCAATTAATTAACATTAGCTCCACAGAAACACTCAAATAACACTCAATATCTAACCACTCACAAGCTGTAGTAAGATACTGTTACAGTATGTTATACTGTAAATGAAGTTTATTTAATATGTTCATTGAGTTATAATCATACTCTTAAACTTATAACCACAAATACATAAGTATATACTGTATTATAATTGTTGTGTTATAATTTTTTTTTTTTTTATAATGCATTATGCATTCATTATAATGCCTTAAGAATACCCTTATAATGTATTATAAATATGGGTTTCATAGAAAGTGAATGATCACTCTACCAGAGGACTTAACTGACTTTGATTCCAAGCTGCCTGATCTCAAGTATCATGTTTATTAACAGCTCTTCATATAGATTTTTTGCTGATGTGTGGCTAGTGTTTTCATAACTTCTTTGGCACGTTATGTCTCTCCCAGCACTATTGATGTGGCCGATCACTTCTCTTTAAACCAGTGCCACACTCAGGATATTACTCTCAAAGAGAACTTTGAGAACCTCTTTCTTAACACGGAGATAATAGGTAACACCTCTGAATGATCTATAAAATAAGCTTTTACATAAACTTTGCAAATCTATAAATGTGGTTATATTTCCCATTCAAAGATGAGGAAATCCAATCTTATCAAGGATTGTTTGATCAGAGTTTCAGTTCTCATAACGACTGCTTTGGTGATGAGGAAATGGCTATCGACATCATTGGTACAGTATAAACATTTCTAATAATATATGTACAATCATAGGTGTAGCTAGTAATTCATTAGGAGTTTCATCAAAAATATCAGGCACCACAGCATCATCAGTCGTATTAGCTGTAAGATCGTCACAGAACACAAATAAAGAGAAAGCAACAAATGTTGGACTCTGAGAAGTGGGAGAGTGATACGGTTCCATAATTTTTGTTATTTAAAAAAGACAAAAATTAAACAAATTTGTTTGTACACATTTGGATACAATGATTTTGTACCAAAGCATGAAAAGCAATATATAATGTATTTTATTGAGCAATGCTAATTATAATTAAGTATTGTATATTTTACTAAAATTAGAATTAAAATTCAAAGCCATAAAACAAATTATTTGAATATCATGCATTAAAAAACACATAGTCAGAATTCATTTCAACATGACTGTAAAGGGTAGGAGCAGTCCAGCCCCAACTGAGACCACTTTCTTAGTAAAAAATAAATAAAAATAAATACAAATCTGTGATCATTTACTCACCATCAAATCATTCCAGACCTTTATGAGTCATACTTTCTTCTGACAAACATAAAATAATATAATTTGAGAAAGGTTTTGTCCATACAATGTCAAAGTTAAAGTCAAATGTCAAAGTCAAAGTTTAGAATATCTTAATTTATGTTCTGCAGAAGAAAGAAAGTTGTACAGATTTGGAGCAACATGATAGTGAGTAAATGGTGAAAGAAATGTAATCTTTGGTTGAATGTTGGGGTTAAACTGCTCTCATTTAGCCACTTGAGGGTGCTGTTGACAATCAGGAATAAGAATATCCATGTACAGTTTCTAGGGCTAATCATGTAACAGTGCACGCTATGTAGATATTCTGTGTTTAGGAATACCATATTGGCCTACTAGATTGCAACCAGAGCATATCTGTTGAAAAATATTACAGCATACACGGTGTCATACAAAGCTTCTTTTTTTTTTTTGCTGACAAATATTGGAGTTTTGGTTCCTTGCCGCTGTCGCCTCTGGCTTGCTTAGTTGGGGTCACTTCATCTACAGTGATATCATTGACTTGATTGCAAATAAATGCACAGACACTATTTAACTGAACAGAGATGACATCACTGAATTCAATGATGAACTGCCTTTAACTGTCATTTTGCATTATTGACACTGTTTTGCTAATGAATGCTGTTCAGTTGCTTTGGCACAATGTATTTTGTTTAAAGCGCTATGTAAATAAAGGTGACTTGACTTGACTTAAGTCACTGTTAGAACCCTAATTCTACCTCTATAATTTAAAGGGGTCATATGATGTGATTTCAATTTTTCCTTCCTCTTTGGAGTGTAACAAGCTTTTGGTGCATAAAGTAGATCTGTAAAGTTGCAAAGACTAAAGTCTCAAATCCAAAGAGATATCATTTATAAAAGTTATAAAACCACACCCCCCTAAAACGGCTCATTCTACTATGCCCCCACATCACTATGTGGGAAGATCTGCACAACGCTGCCCAAATGTTCACACAAAAAACATGGTTTTGTTTACATGGCTCGTTATGCAACGCAAAGCTTAAAAAGACAGTGTAATTCATTATAATCAGTAATTATGTCCCCAACAAATGCCTCATTTATAATGGGTTTTAATGTTTTTGTCTGGTCACAGAATGGTGAGGGGCCTAACATTTATATCACACGCTTGAGGTATTCAGCCAATCACAATGCACTGGATAGCTTGCCAATCACATTATATGTACATTATGTGGAAAATAATATTTTTTGTTTGTTTGTTTGTTTGTTATTTTACATTAAACCACATAAACACACTACATTAAACCAAATAATGTTCTTTTTAGCAACATCATATGACCCCTTTTAACCTAAACTAATGGCCTCTCTTGCACAATGCGGTGGTTTAGAATTTAACATTATCATCCTCAGCTCAGTCAAGATCAGACTCTAAACTATTTCACATATACTAAAGGTACAGTATGATACTCTTAGCAAACTACTGGTGGTGGTGACTTCTCACATGCTCCTCATGTCCAGTCTATCGTGGCTTTTCACATACAATGGCCTATCATGGTCATTTACACACAGGGCTTCCACATTACACAGTTTACAGAAACATATACAGGCTATCAATGTAATTGCAGCCCGTCTGGGCCTTCACTTTACATAGCCTATCAAGGCTTCACATCACAAAGGTTCAGCAGATAATATCGAGCTGTCCTCGAGGTAATCTATATGTAATCTATATATCAACCACTATGGTTTACTGCAACTTAACTTAGCCTTTCTTTCTGTGTCTCTGTGGCTTTCCCCTCTGCCCATCGTCTCGGTTACGTACGTAACCCTCGTTCCCTGATGGAGGGAACGGAGACGTTATGTCGACCGACAAATGGGGTCTCACTTGGGAGGCCAATCATCTCTGATTTTAAGAGAAAACGCCAATGAAATTGGCAAGTGGATTAACACACCTGAGCCACTCCCCGTGCCAGCGGGTATAAATAGGGCGACAGGTGCATCCACTCATTAGGTTTTACGCTGAGGAGCCGAGAACGTGTCCCGGCAACAGCGAATGGTTCAAGGTTGTGGCATGGGGACATAACGTCTCCGTTCCCTCCATCAGGGAACGAGGGTTACGTACGTAACCGAGACGTTCCCTATCTGTCGGTCACTACGAGTTATGTCGACCGACAAATGGGGTCCTATGGAAAACGCCATAACCTGAACCTCGTCACAACCCTGAGGCGCTGCAATTGTTGACAAGCCTTGGCGTGCCACAAAAGATACGCTTAAGGTCGTAACCTTCCCAAAGCCCCAGCGCAAATTCACTGACCTTGGTACCGAAGGGGCCAAAGGGTGAGTACATCGCTGCTGGAGAAGGCCATGCTGCTGTTCCGCCCACATAAAGTAAATGGAAGGGATTTCAACCTTCAGTGAAAGATTGCTTCAAATCTTCCCTATTTGTTCTTTCAGCTGGCAAGACAATGGGGAAGCGAGCCTTTAGGAAAGGTCGCTACGGAGACCACATCCTACCCGTAGGGAGGTGACATGTGGATATACCGATATGGACTGACCCAGGGGGCAGTACTACATATGGGAAGGGTCTCTGAGGCAGGTCCTACCTTGGAGTAGGGATGGAACGGCTGCCAGAAGAGACTGACAGAGCGATCTGTCAAGGGAAGACACGGGTTTGCCAAGAGGGAAACCTTACCGTGGAAGAATACACATATGGGATTACCCGTAGGGAACCCAGCCATATGGACACCTAGCCAAGTACAGGGGCTGACCGGCTCCGGGCATGCTAACGCCAGTACTGGGCCTGGCGACAGACTGCTCCGCCAAGTCTGACGCCGAGGGTGCTGGAGGATGCTCGACCAGGGTACGCCAACCGGGGAACTCTACTGGGAGAAGAAGGCGCTCACATCCCCGTGTTAGGGGGAATGGCGCAGCAAGCGAGACACCCAGCCAGCCCTTCCCGCCAATTACCTGTTACCCAACACACGGGAGGAAACTGGCTCTACACGGAGGTTGTAAAACCTCGCAAAGGTGTTAGGTGTCGCCCAGCCCGCAGCTCGACAAATGTCTGCCAGAGAGGCGCCGTGCGCCAACGCATAGGAGGAGGCCACACTCCGTGTGGAGTGGGCCCTCACCCCCAGGGGGCACGGCTCGCCTTGGGAATGGTAAGCCAAGGCGATGGCGTCCACTATCCAGTGGGCCAACCTCTGCCTAGAGACAGCCTTCCCCTTCTGCTGACCTCCAAAGCAGACCAGGAGCTGCTCAGAGCTTCTGAAGCTCTGGGTGCGGTCCACGTATATGCGAAGCGCTCTTACGGGACACAGCAACGACAAGGCTGGATCTGCCTCCTCCAGGGGCAGCGCTTGCAGGTTCACCACCTGGTCTCGGAAGGGAGTGGTGGGAACCTTGGGCACGTGTCCAGGCCGGGGTCTCAGGACAACGTGAGAGTAGGCCGGCCCGAACACAAGGCACTCTTCACTTACCGAAAATGCTTGGAGGTCCCCGACCCTCTTGATGGAAGTGAGCGCGATCAGGAGCGCTGTCTTGAGAGACAGGAACTTCAGCTCAACCGAATCCAGCGGCTCAAAGGGACCCCTCTGAAGTCCCGCCAGGGCAATAGAGAGGTCCCAGGAGGGAATCAGGGGTGTCCTAGGAGGATGTAACCTTCTGGCACCCCTCAGGAACCTAACGATCAGGTCATGCCTCCCCAGGGACCGGCCGTCCACTGCATCGTGATGTGCTGCAATGGCAGCCACATACACCTTCAGGGTGGAGGGTGACAGCCCACGCTCCAGCCTACCTTGCAGGAAAGAAAGCACGACTCTGACCGGGCATCTCCGGGGGTCTTCCCGGTGAGAAGAACACCAATTCGTGAACAGACTCCACTTCAGAGCATAGGCCTGCCTCATAGAAGGGGCTCTAGCCTGAGTGATAGTGTCTACCACCGCTGGGGGCAGATCACTTAGGTCTGCCGCGTCCCGTCTAGAAGCCACACATGGAGGTTCCAGAGATCTGGGCGCGGGAGCCAAATGGTGCCAGGACCCTGAGAGAGAAGGTCTCTCCTCAGGGGGATGCGCCAGGGAGGGGCTGTCACGAGGAGCATGAGTTCCGAAAACCAGGTCCGGGTGGGCCAGTAAGGCGCAACCAACAGGACCTGTTCCTCGTCCTCCCTGACCTTGCACAGTGTCTGTGCGAGCAGGCTCACTGGGGGAACGCATACCTGCGTAAAGCCAGAGGCCAGCTGTGTGCCAGTGCATCTGTGCCCAGGGGGGCCTGGGACAGGGAATAGTACAGCTGGCAGTGGGAGGACTCGTGGGAAGCAAACAGGTCTACCTGGGCTTCCCCGAATCGACTCCAGATCAGCTGGACCGTCTGGGGATGGAGTCGCCATTCCCCGGGGAAAGTGAGCTGTCGTGAGAGCACGCTGGCTGCACGATTGAGCTCCCCCGGGATGTGGACAGCACGCAGCAACTTGAGCCACGTCTGACTCCAGAGGAGGAGATGACGGGCGAGTTGAGACATGCGACGTGATCGTAAACCGCCCTGTCGGTTGATGTACGAAACAGCCGCAGTGTTGTCCGTGCGGACCAACACGTGCTTGTCCAGCACTAGCAGACGAAACCGTCGCAAAGCTAGATGCACTGCCAGCAACTCCAGGCAGTTGATGTGCCACAGCAGTCGAGGTCCTGTCCAGGACCCTGAAGCTGCCTGCCCGTTGCATGTCGCGCCCCAGCCCGAGTTGGAGGCATCTGTTGTGACAACAACGTGCCGGGACACTTGTTCTAAGGGCACGCCGGCCCGTAGAAAAGCAAGGTCCGATCAAGGACTGAATAGGCGGCGACACATCAGTGTGATGGTGACACGATGTGTACCGCGGCGCCATGCCCATCTCGGGACTCGGGAGTGTAACTAGTGCTGAAGTGGTCTCATATGAAGCAACCCGAGCGGCGTGACTGCGGCTGCGGATGCCATATGCCCCAGGAGCCTCTGAAAGTGTTTCAGCGGTACCACTGTCCTGCCTCTGAAGGAACTCCGGCAGTTCAGCACTGAGTGGGCACGCTCGCTGGTGAGACGTGCCATCATACTCACCGAGTCTAACTCCATACCGAGATAAGAGATTCTCTGCACAGGGGAGAGCTTGCTCTTCTCCCGGTTGACCTGAAGCCCCAACTGACTGAGGTGCCGAAGCACGAAGTCCCTGTGATCGCACAACTCTTCTCGGGACCGGGCCATAATGAGCCAGTCGTCGAGATAGTTGAGGATCCTGATGCCCACTTCCCAAAGTGGGGCAAGGGCGCCCTCCGCGACCTTCATGAAGACACGGGGGGACAGGGAGAGCCCGAAGGGGAGGACCTTGTACTGCCATGCCTGACCCTCGGAAGCAAAGCGCAGGAACGGTCTGTGACGAGGGAGGATAGAGACATGAAAGTACGCGTCTTTCAGGTCGATCGCTGCAAACCAGTCCTGGGGCTGGACGCATTTGATAACGCGTTTCTGCGTCAACATCCTGAACGGGAGCTTGTGTAGGGCCCGATTCAAGACTCGCAGAACCAGGATAGGTCGAAGGCCACCGCTTTTCTTGGGCACGATGAAGTAAGGGCAGTAAAGCCCCGTCCTCATCTCGGCTGGAGGGACCGGCTCGATTGCATCCTTCGCCAGGAGGACAGCAATCTCCTCGCGCAAGACAGGGGCGTCCTGGACTGCCACCGAAGTCTCGAGCATGCCATTGAACTTGGGGGGGGGTCGCCGGGCGAACTGAATCGCATAGCCGAGTCGAACCGTCCGGATGAGCCAGCGTGACGGGTTGGGCAGCGCAAGCCACGCTCCCAGATACCGTACAAGTGGCACCAAAGGGACAGTCGACATACCCGCAGTGGTGCAGCGATGGGGAGTCGTGCCGGAAGGCCCAGAAGGCACTGCGTCCTGGGTCATCGCAACCACACTCCCCGTGTTCCCGGAGGAACTGGCCAGAGACGCGTGGAGAGGCGTTGCGTCTCCGAACCGCGACCTCTTGGCCGCTGGCGAAAGGGGGCGTCGTGGGTGAGAATGAGGAAGCTGTGCGTCGCTCATTGTCAGCCCACAAGCCTTGCAACTCGGAGGAAGGAGAAATTGCTCTTCCAATGAAAATGTGGGTGCCACTGGCCGTTCGACCAGCGGCGGAACAGAACCAGAAGATTCTCCACCCGGCCCTCCTCCGGGGGAGGGAGTGGCGCTCTCTCCGCCATCTCCTGAAGAGCAGTTCTCCGCATCTCCGAGTTGCCCGTGTCAGGGCCGCTTAGTCGACTTCCTCGAGGACTTTGCAGCCGGGAGTGACACGGGGGGCGCCGCTCTCCTGCGCGGGGCTCGACGCGCCGGCCTCGAAGAACTCTCAGCACGGGGCGGAGCTGGTGTGGAGGACGCAGGGGGGCGCCCTCGGCGACGAGCAGGCTGAGGCACTGCCTGCGACGGAATGGTGGCAACCAGAGGATCACGTCGTGGCAAGATGTGCTGTATGGCCTCAGTCTGCTGTTGTTCTGTCAGGAACTACTGGGCACAGCCCCTGACAGCGTCGCCACACAGGACAGCCTGGGACATGGGAGCATCGAGAAAATGCACTTTGTCAATGTCTCTCATACAGACCAGGCTGAACCTGAAACGGCACTACTGGACCACCAGAGTGGACATCGCTTACCCGAGGGACTGCGTTGTGACTTCCGTCACCCAGAAGGGGGAGGTCAGTCGCCATGCGCAGCTCCTGCATCAACCTCGGGTTGGACCTACCCTCGTGCATTTGTTAAAGCCTTGGCTTGTTGGGTTTGCAGGATAGCCATGGCATGCAAAGCAGAGACAGCTTGGCCCGCAGCACTGTAAGCCTTGGTAGCGAGCGCGGCCGACAGCTTACAGGCCTTGGGTGAGGGGCGCGGACTATCCCTCCCAGTGGCGGCGTTTTGCGGACACAAGTGCACCGCAATCGCACTCTCCTGCTGGGGAATGTCAACACACCCCTAGCTGCCTCGCCATCGAGGGTAGTGAGGACGGAGGAACGAAATGAGCTGCTTCCGGCCGTAAAAGGGGCCATCCACAACTACATCACTTCCCCATGCACATCCGGGAAGAAAGGAACCAGAGTAAAACGCGGTTGTGAGTCGCGCTCCACACCGAGAACCAATCAAACAGCCATGAGCACTCAGGGCTGGCGGTGCATTCACCTCCATCCTGATGCTCACAGCTGCCCGGGCAAGCACGGCTGTCGACTCTGGGTCCAATTCGGCAGTGGCGACAACACCCGAGGGGGGCAGCCCCGCCGAATCTTCATCCACAGAGGTCGACAACCCATCCCCCGATGCTGCAATCGACATCTGATCTCCGGCGGCAAACTGAATGACCCGCTGGGACTGCCATAAGACAGCCCAGCAAAATCACCCAGCAGCTGCACAGGACAAACACTGCGGAAGGGGTAAGAGGTCCGTGGGGCGTGGCCCGGCGGAGAAGCTCTCACGGTCACCTTCAAATCTCCCAGAGCACTAGCCGGCGGTCCTCTGCTCGAGACAGAGAAACCAGAACGGGTAGTGACAGAGGGGTCTGCTCCCTTCCCTTTAAGAAAGGGGAGACGCGATCACAGCGTTGCCATGGTCACACACGCAGTGCGTGCATGAACCATCCACGAACGCGCCTTCAGCGTGCTGAATGCCCAGACACGGAAGAGAGCGAACGTGGCCGTTGTCAGAGAACAGGAAACGACCGCATCCAGAAGGACGCGGACGAAACGGCGTCTTGAAAAAGACGCGAATCGTCCGCGATTTGCTCTTTTAGGAAATCTGCTCTCTTAGTTGAAGCGCCCAGGGGAATCGCTGAAAGGGACACCGCTGTTTGCGCCGTACCGCCAACCAGAACAGCTTCCCGACACAGCAGATGAATGGCTTTGTGGAGTATAACGGCTTTCATACAACCACTCGGCTCCGAAGCAAAAATCTAATGAGTGGATGCACCTGTCGCCCTATTTATACCCGCTGGCACGGGGAGTGGCTCAGGTGTGTTAATCCACTTGCCAATTTCATTGGCGTTTTCTCTTAAAATCAGAGATGATTGGCCTCCCAAGTGAGACCCCATTTGTCGGTCGACATAACTCGTAGTGACCGACAGATAGGGAACTTAAAGTTCCTATGACATGAAAATTTCACTTTCTGAGGTTTTTTAAGATTAATATGAGTTCCCCTAACCTGTATATGGTCCCCAAGTTTCTAGAAATTTGAATCGGTGTAAATCGAGATTTTTCTATCTTTCTCTGCCTTTGAGAAAATGGAAGCTCAAACAGGCTGATCTTGAATCTCCTCGTTGTGACGTTGCAACGAGAATTGTTACCTCCCCTTTCTCTGCTTTGTCCGCCCAAATATTTACATATAATTCAGCACAGGCGTTACAAACAGACTTTTATGATATGGATTCGACAGCACCGCCACAAACAGTGAGTAACAGTGTTCATTAATGCCTGATCTGTGATCAGTGGTTTCTGATGTGTAGCTAATCATTCAAGTTCACACAGACTTTCTTTCTAAATCGTTTAATACTGTTTATGCATCAGTGAATCAAGCCAGTGACTAAACTATCAACTTCGCGTTGTTTCTCTTAGTAGCATGAAACAAATCTGTTATTTAAATTGTGATTTAACTACAGAGAGCGATCAAAGAAAGCTCACTTTTTTTCCGGAGCTGTTACACATCGCGAGTATATCTGCACACTTGCCCAAACTGCCGTTACAATGAATGACGCTGTTATGCTGCACAACGGAGCTCTTACTGTATTCATGTGTTTGCTGTTAGCTGTGGTGAAAGCATTTTGTGAGAGAAAACGCGTTGCAATAATGACGAGATCACTGCATCCACGCGATAAACAGACTCTTTCTACTCAATGCTCATCACTGCAGCCTTTCATGTGATGGGGAAAAGATCGAAAAAATAATTATATAATCCACACTTCCACGATTCGTTAATCTCGACAGCTGTAATAGTAAAAAATAAATAAATAAATAAATAAATAAATCTATATATATATATAACGTTATATTTGAGAGGGGTTCCACATGAACGCATTTCGTATGCAAAGATGTCAGCCAATCACAACAGTTGTGGTTTACTCGGAGTCTCACAGCAGACACGCCCCTTCAAACAGAGCATTCAAGCCAGAGGGCTAATATCAGGATCTAAAAATGCTTTTTATTTCTAAATTTTAAATGTAAAAACCATACTAACAATATAAGTACACCTAAGAGAACATTAAAAAGCATTTAAAGATAAGGAAATGATCCATGTCATGGGACCTTTAAGATGTTTCCCACAATATCTTATTTACATGGCCTTCCTCTCTGTGCGTACTGAGGCATTTCATTCTACGGCCTCATGGCTTTGTCAATATGGCCCATCTGGGCATCTTCATCTGTGGCCTATCTAGACCTTTTTCTCTGTGGCCTTTCTTTGCAGTCTATCGGCCTTTCCCACTGAAACCTATCAGGGTCCTTTCTCCTCACTGAGGCTTATCTGCGACTTTTCCTCCCTGAGGCCTATTAGGGCCTTTTCCTCACTGAGGCCTATATCCTTATCCAGCCTATCGTGGTCTCTATTACTATCTGGCCTATCTTGGGCTCTATCAATACTTGGCCTATCATGGCCTCTGCCTGGCCTATCATGCTCCCTTAATATTTGGTCTATCGTGGCTTAAGTCAATGCAAAGAAGCAAATAGACAACCTGCGGCACGTTTCACGCGAATGAGGCGGCGCGGATTGTCAAAACGGCTGAAACACGCAGGCTGAAAAATCTGAATTTTGGTGAAATTTCACGCCGCATTAACCAATCAGGAGCTTGCTCTAGTAGTGAAGTGATTACGACGTAGCGAGTGGAGGGAAAATCCTAAACTACTTTGGAGGACAAACTTATCAACACTGTATGTGCATACCCGGAGCTGTTTGATACTTCTTCATACTTTTACAGCAACAGGAATAAAAAGGATACTTGTATATATAACATATTAGATTAATTGAATAAAGACAAAAGATTAGATTTACCCCAAACAAGTTATATTTGATCTTGAACCACTAAAGAGACATCAGAGCCAGCAGCAAATATCAGGAGGTCTAGACGAGTAGAGACTGCTCTCGGTGGATACATGATCACTGAGCTCCCACTGATCGCATGGAGCTCGTCTCCGAAACTTAGAGTTTATTTGAGTTTAAAGCAACTACATTCTCACCTGAAGTACTTTTAAAACTACATTTCATGATACGATAAGGGTAATATTTTGAAAATTATCCGAATCAAAATTGTGGTTGAAATCACCATGCTGATTGAACTCAATTGGCAAAAGCCCCCCCATGATGTGAATTTGCGTCTGTTGTGAAGTTAATTTCACACTCAACTGAAGCATTTAAACTCAAAATTTTCAAGTGTCCAACTACGCGTGAATAGCACGATTTATTCGCGCAAGTCGCGTCTGGTGTGAACACAGCATGAGCCACGTGGCCCATCTCATCTACTCTATAAGCTAATCCTTTAAGCTATAATCTGATATATTCTTTAACACTTGATATACATACTTTAATTATGACTAATTAAAGCTTATCTTTTCTTTTCTTTTGTCAATATGTTCTTTTAAGAAATACTTCAACTGGTGGGCATTTTTCTTCTTTCTTTTGGGGTAGGCTCCGCCATGCCTTCATCTTTGTCCGGAATAGCTGGAATCTAAGCAGGCTGATTCAAGCTACAGATGGGGCATACGCCAAAATAACTCTGTTCGTTGTATTGGTTTGGTTAAAAAAAAAATGGAAGCATCAGCAAAAGTTCTACTAGGAAGACTTAATGCCATGTCATATATTACAATTAAATCTCTCCATTCGTCACTCAACTTGAGGAATATAAAAGCCCTCTACTCACCCTTCATTGTGTTTTCAGATTAACTGTTGTTGAGATCTGTGATTTGGTGCAAGTAGTTTTATAGATCAGCATTTACAGGTTTTTTTTTTTTTTACTTAAAATCTTTACTTGTCACACAATTTCTGAAACCTGACACACAAACACCAGAACCACACACCAAATCTGCAAACCATACACTAATTCTCTACCTTTGAACTCCATACAACACTTTTGCAAAACACAACACACAACTCTCTATGTAACACACAAACATCTAACAGAAATTATCTTTAAAAAAAGTATTTACTTTTTCAAACACAACCAATCAAAATGCCACACTCAACTTTTCAGAGAGCCGCAAGCGCACCGTGGGTCACGTGACAAGAACCAACCAATCAGTTTCATCCTTTCCCGTAACTACGTTGAAAGCTCAGCCAAGATGAAGGAACAGCTGATCATAGTTGTATATGGATTGCCCTTTTTGAAATAAATTTAGTAGCAGAGCTACTGCAAGCGATTTTTTTGTGCTGCAAATCCATTTATCCTTTGCTGAAATTCCAGCGTCTTCATGGAGAGAGTCATGGTTGCTTAGCAAAGGCAGACGCCTCAGGGGCGCAACTGCCCGAGCGCTTTGGAAAGAAGGAGAACGCGGCGCGCCTAGCATTTTCCAGGCGTTTTTAGGCGCGATATGTGAACGGCCCCTTAATCTGTTTTTTCCAACTGCTTACTTTGCCTCTTTTTTTCAGAACTTTACACACAAATACAAGAATCGCACACACACAATGCAAAATGCCTCGCATCTCTTGCTAAATAAAGCACTGTATTCAAAATATCACAAACACATCTCAAAAGCAAATATTAATCTCGCATTGCAAACATTTTGTCACTTTGTCTATATATGTATTTTTGGATATATCATATACTCACAATTATTCAAAACCTAATGCTATTCTTTCATAAACCCCTATGTACAGTTCTGTTCAAAATTGAAATTAATTGACAGAGAGATGTTGAAATATTCACAGTAAACACAAAAGCAAGATTGAAAGTAAACTTTTTTTACTGTTAGCATTTGTGGTTGTGAATACAGTATTACACAGTACGACAGAAAATAAATACATCCAGCAATGTGTAGTTCAAGCTTTTCTCTTTCAGTTTTTTTTTCAACTGCTTACACACCAAATCTTTAATTGTGACATCATTTCTGAAACCTGACCCTGAAAAAGCAGATCCAGACACCCAATCTGCAAAACCATATGCAAATTTTTGCTCTTTTTGGCGAAACACAACACACAATTCTCTATGTAACACACAAATATCTAAAAGGATGTACAGAATCTTGATTTCCTTTTTCAAACACAACCAGTCAAAATGCTAAACTAATTCATCAGCGCCTCACACTAACTCCTCACATGTGCAAACACTCATAGCTTGACTTAACACCAACCAATCATGGCTTTAGAATAGACCTATAAATAGGCCAAAGGTCAAACTATAGGTTTTGAACAATGGATGCAAACAGAGTAAGGGGAGTTGGAGGTAGAGCCAGAGGATGAGGCAGCGTTTGAGTTTGAGGAGTTGGACCGGGAAGAGGAGGACAAAGCTCAGGATGAGATTAGGGTTACTATCATTGATCATGTGGTCAACCGTACATATTTTAGCACCCATGCATCCATTTACTGTAGTGCACTGCACAGTTGGTCACAGTCTGGTGGGTTATCATACTGCAGTACATTACAGCTCAATTTAAGGAGACATTATGACTATTGTATAAAATGGAATGTATTATGTTAGTTTATGGCTCACACTATTCTTGAATCTTCTAGAGTTGCAAGGCAAAGACTTGTACCTACCTTCCAAGGTTGGATATAACATACAATGAGATTCTTTCCACGGTGTCTGGCAAGAGAGAACATGGCATTTGATGTGGATTAACTATTGTGGCCCGACCCAGCCCAGAAGAGGGGTTGAGCCTAGATTCACCCAACCATCAAGCACTCGCGTGCGCGCACACACAATTCCTTTTGGAATCACTTTTCAAAATGATGTGCAAATAAATACACATTGTATTTCTTTTCTCTATTACTGTTCACAACCACAAATGCTTACAGTATATTGCATATACCAATATTATGGCAAAAGTGTTTGCAACGTAAGATTGCTTTTGAGATGTGTTTGTGATCTTTTGAATGCAGGGTGTCATTTTCCAAGAGGTGTGAGGCATTTTGTGTGTGAAATTCTTGGATTTGTGTGTAAAGAAATAATGCAGTTTGGAAAAAAAAACTAAGCATCTTCTTTTCCGTGTTAACTGGTTGAGTTCGAACAATGTGTTCTAGTTTCTTAATGGTATAGTGCTCGGTTAATTATTATTATTATTATTTTTTCGTAGTATAATGACCAGGGTGTAGTGACTAGGTAAACAACAAACTATTATGTATAGTTTTTGATATTGGCTCACTTTGCAGCAAAAGCATTCTCTGTTGGCTTTTATTATTTGAGAAATAAAAACTTGTCCTGAAAACTTATGCAAATGCTTAATTATTTGTATACTCTACATCGCAGAGTCAAGTCTTGTAAAAGCACTAGATGGAAAACCTTGACATTTCATAAGTGTTTAAATAATCAAATTGCATTTCAAAATTGCCTTATTTCTTTATTGCCATTTCTTTAAATGCCAATGTTCTGATATTTAATTTGTGTAGGTTAAGCATGTACTCCCTATACTCCTAATTACAAGAAGAAGAAAAAAATGCTCTTAAACTCAGAGTGTGACCGGTATGTCTGTGGAATGGGATTTGGATGAGGTAAAATTTTCAGTCATTTTTGCTTTAACCTCTGAGATTAATGTGAGGTATGTAAAACATTTCAACTTATGCACCAACTGGGCTAAGCAAATTTTAAAATGTAAAGTATATGGCAACAGCATGTTGCTGGTTGTTCCCTGGTCCATGAGGATTCTATGAATTTTTTATTGACTAGTTTTCAGACTCCAGGGAAAGCATTAAGCAATTTTGAATACTCAAAAAATAAAAAAATCACAGCGTTCACCTCAACGGATGCTGCATAAAATCTCTAAATATATATACACCCACATCAGTCATCACAGTTTATTTGTTTAACCATATTTAAACCTAAAAACCGTTGTGATTATAAAGCAACAGTTAAAACCCTGTTGATAGTTCAGAAGGTTAAAGTTGGTTTTACTAGAGTTTGATTTATACATTTAAACATACATTTGTACTATATATATATATATATATATATATATATATATGTGTGTGTGTGTGTGTGTGTGTGTGTATACAGTATTGGAACAGTAAAGAAAAAAATTGTTCTGTTTGCTGTGGCGTCAAGAAATCTGTAAATATGATTAAAATTAAATATGAGACAAAACTACAAAATGGCACATTTTATTATTGGGTGATTCAACAAAAAATATTTTTACCTGCTAAGAAGATCAGCACTTTTAAAGTTTTATCTCCCTATCTGATGTGAGCATAAGTATTTGAACAGTGTTAAGCTGTGTTCTGTTGCATGAATTCTTCAGATATTAAAAGCAGGGAATGTGTCATAAAAAATGCATCAGTAAAATCACCAACAACCTCCAGAAAGCTGGGCAGATACTCTGTCAATCTACAGTCCACATGGAATTTGACACAGAATTAAAAAAGCTACAAAGCAAGATGCAAACCTCTGATTAGCACCAAAAATAGAAAAGCAAGATACTTCACAAATGTGAGCGAGTCGAGTTTTGGAACTGAGTTGATGGACCGATGAGACAAAGATTAAACTGTATCTAAGTGATTGGTAAGCAAAAGTGTGGAGAAAAAAGGGAACTGCAAATGATCCTAAGCATACAACCTCATCTGTCAAGCTTGGTGGAGGTGGTGTCATGGCATGGGCATGCATGGCTGTCTCTAGAACAGGACCTCTTCATTTGAATGATTACTTAATGAATGATGGCAGTATCAAAATCATCTTAGCTACCAATATTCAAGGAAATGCCACCAAACTCATTAGAAAGCACTTCATATTGGATCAAGACAATAACCTAAAACACCCTGCCAGTTCAGTCAAGGACTTTATCAGGGCAAAGAAATGTAAAGTTTAGATTGCCCAAATCAATCTCCAGATTTAAATCCCATTGAACATTAATTTCACCAGCTGAAGAGGAGACAGCAACAGTTGGAACTGAGCTGCATTAAAGGCTGTGGAAAAGCATTTCAAAGCATAAGACCAAGAGTCTGGTGATGTCTATGGGTTGCAGACTGACTGCTGTGAATTGCATGCAAGGGATCTGGAATGAAATATTAGCTTTTAATCTTTTACATCTGCCTAAAATTCAACTGTTCCAATACTTATGCTCACATCAAATAGTGGGACTCTAAAAGTGCTGTCCTTTTTATTTGGTAAAACATTGTCGAAAGACCTAATAATAAAATGTGACATTCTGTATTTTTGTCGGATATTCATCTTTTAATCATATTTGCAAATGTCTTGACTCCGAAGCAAAGAAAGCAATTTTGTCTTTACTGTTCCAATACTTATGGAGGGCACTGTGTGTGTGTGTGTGTATATATATATATATATATATATATATATATATATATATATATATATATACATATACAGAGAGAGAGAGAGAGAGAGAGAGAGAGAGAGACACACACACACACATAAGGAAACATGTGTAATGCTCTGTTTAAAAATGATTGACATTCTTTATAAGTTAAATATGGAAATGGCCATTTGAATCAGCGAATATAGTGGTTTAAGCAAATTGAAATGTGTTTTAAGAAAATTAAGTCTTGAATATGAGCCTGACAATTTTCAAATGATTAGCCACTACACACATAGTCTGTTTCACGACCAATGGTTTCTATTAAACCATGCTTCTCAGTAGCATTTACGTTTTACTTGTGGGCTTTACTAATAGTTTCTTTTTTAAATTTTCTTGGTCAACATCAGACTTCAGCTTGGAGGGAGATTACTTATTGGGTGGTCTTTTCCCTTTACATGAAATTGAGCATGAAACAACCCGGTTTTCCGCAGAGACCACCGAATGTTTCAGGTAAGCAATGACATTTTTACCCAGGGTCTAGGGTTATCAATGCACAGTATTTTAAATTAAAGCAGCATTTTCTCAAAGTCCTTATTACTAAACTACATATTCAATTACATGCTATTAACTTCCTCACTGATGTTTTCAAGGCACATTTCCTCAATATCTGGATATCACATGTTGCAAGTAATGAGGTTTGCTGTTGAGGAGATCAATAATTCTACAACTCTTCTGCCTAATGTTTCTCTGGGCTATGAAATTTTTGACTATTGTTCTAATACAAAAAATTTCAATTCAGCCTTAAGTTTCATCTCAAAAAATGGCTCAATAAAACCTAAAGAAAAACTCAACAACTATCAGCCTAAAGTGATTGCTTTAACAGGACCATATGGAAGTACAAGAACTATGACTATTGCACCACTGTTCACAATGGACCTTATACCAATGGTAAATGGTTTATTATTATTATTATTACCTTTTTTTAATAAAGTATACATAATAAAATACTTGCATACTTGCTTCTTTCCGTTTGCTCAGGACTTCCAAGTTACTACATACATATAAATGTCTTCTTTTCTTTCAAAGGTGAATTATGGAGCTTCTACCTCTGTGTTAAGCAATAAACTTCAGTATCCTTCTTTTGTAAGAACAATGCCCAGCAACAAGGACCTGATAGAGATGATTATTCACATCATACGGTGGTTTGGATGGAACTGGGTTGCATTTATTGGTAGCCAAGATGATTACAGTTCAGATGGACTAAAGCTGTTTAACAAGTATATAAACAATACTGGCATTTGTTTGGCCTATCAAGAGTGTCTAAGTTCAAACGCAAACTACAGTCTAACGCTTAAAAAGATTGATATGCTCAACATCAATGTCATTGTTGTTTTTGCTTGGCCACAATATGCAAGCAAATTCATCAAAGCAGCCATAGCAAACAACATCCAACACAAAGTATGGATTTCAAGCAATGCATGGTCTATGAATAAACAGCTTCCAAAAGAGCCAGGAATTGCAAAAATTGGCACAATCATTGGCATTGCAGAGAGACTGTTGTCATTGCCCGGATTTAATGAATTTGTCTATAAATCCAGAGGAACAACTGGTGCTGGTCTTAATGATTCTGAGGGTGCAATCAAGAGGAAGAAATGTAATCAAGTTTGTGATTACTGCTCATTGTTGACCGCAGAGGAGATTATAAATGAAAATCCCACACTCTCCTTTTCCATCTATTCTGCCATATATACCATAGCTCATGCATTACATAAAGTTCTGCAGTGTGACATGAACAAATGCCACAAAAATATAATGGTCAAGCCATACATGGTAAGTGAACTCATGTGAATCCATGACAAGTTGAATCAGTATTATTATACATTATATTATAATATTGCATACATTATTGAATTATTATGCAATAACAAAACAAAAGTAGTATTAATTTTATTAATGTTATAGTAATATGATATTAATATAATATAACATTGATAATATAGATATATGACAATACATTATTTGTCTTTTTATTTCTTTACACACCTTGCAACAGCTTCTGGAGGAGATAAAGAAGTTGGATTTTTCCCTCAGTGGCCGTCAGGTGAAATACGATAAAAATTATGATCCGACCATCAGTTATGCAGTTGTGCTCTGGCGCACTGATGTGAATCCTCCACAGTTTGTGATGGTGGGAAAATATGAGAAACTTCCAAAAATTGCTTTTACCATTGATAACTCCCTCCTTCCCTGGCATAACAATGGTTCAGTAAGTCTTTTTTTGTTTTTGTTTTTGGTTTTTTGAGTTTTTATCTAAATATTTAGCTTTGTAGGTTAGTTTTATCAATCAATTAAAAAAAAATTCCAAATGAAAGTCAACTAACAGACTTATACTTTAGCAAAACAATTCAATTTATTGTCATGATGAATGAGAAATTATTTTTGCTGAGTAGATTAAAGTCGTCATGATTTTGTACTGTTCTCTGAGGTCCACTTATGACGTTATCATGATTTTATATATATATATATATATATATATATATATATATATATATATATATCTTCATAATTTAGTAGTAAAAGGCTATTTTCTTTCCTATTTTGACCCCCTTAAGCGGAGCACTCCATTTATAATAGAGGTGGTGGACTGCAGACTAAGAATAAAAACTGACTGTGTGACTGGCTAACTGTTGTGTATGTTTGACAGCCTCCAACTTTCACAGATGGACACTGTTGTGATTTAGGTAAAAAAAAAAAAACGAATAAATACTCAATACATATCAAACAATCTGTGATAGATAACTCTCGGGCACAACATAGTCAGCCCAGCATCATCTTTTAGTTTAAATCTTTCTGAAAATCCTGTATCAAATTGTGCTTTGTTTGTAAATTAATCAATTGTAACATGAAGTGAACAGGACCAAGTTCTGACTGATGCGTCCACTCTTTCAGGAAAGCAACGAAAAGACTGTTTTTCTGCAACTTGGCCCTGTACATAATCTTATTGTCTTCGCAGCCATCTTTATCATTTGGTTTCTGCATTGAGCAGTGTTTGCCTCTCTCGATATTTAGAGAGTTCCACATTTTGGGCGCAACAACACTGAATGATCTGCCCCCCATTGAAGCAAGGCGATGCCGAGGGACAACGAGAAGGCTGGAATCAGCGGATCGTAAAGAGCGAGTTGGGGTGTAAGGGAGAAGCAGGTTACAGAGGTAGGGGGAGCAAGGCCATGCAGAGACTTAAAAGCGAGAAGGAGAATTTTGAATTTAATACGGTAAGCCACAGGAAGCCAGTGAAGATCATGCAGAATTGGGGAAATATGTGCAGAACGCTTGGTGTGGGTGAGTGGTCTGGCAGCAGAGTTTTGAATGTATTGTAATTTGGAAATGGAGCTAGCTGATAGGCCGATGAAAAGTGCATTGCAGTAATCAAGACGTGAGGTGACAAATGCATGGATGACAGTTTCAGCATCAGAGATACTGATAAAGGGACAGAGCTGAGCGATACGACGTAGATGAAAGAATGCCAATTTAGTGATGGAATTAATGTGAGAGTGGAAAGATAGAGAGGAATCAAAAATTACACCAAGATTTTTAACAGTACTAGATGGTTTGATAAGAGAGCCGGCGATCTCACAGGTGAAGTTAGTAGGAATTTTATTAGTGAGTGATGAAGGTCCAGTGAAAATAATCTCAGTTTTGTCCATGTTAAGTTTTAGAAAATTTGAATGAAGCCAATCTTTTATTTCATGTACACAGGCAGAGATTTTGTCAGTTGTGAAAGATAAAGTTGATGTACAGGTAGTATATAATTGAATGTCGTCAGCGTAGAAATGATAATTAAAACCATGACGGCAGAGGATCTGACCAAGAGGGATAATATAGATTATAAATAATAATGGCCCAAGAACGGATCCCTGAGGGACACCTTGCTTCAGGGGGACAGTGGGTGAGCGAAAATTCTGAAGTGAAATGTAAAACAGTCTGTCAGAGAGATAAGAGGAGAACCAGGAAAGAGCAGCACCAGAAATACCCACATCCGAAAGGCGTGAAATGAGTAGTTGATGGGAGACGGTCTCGAAGGCAGAGCTGAGGTCGAGCAGCAAAAGCATAGACAGAGAACCAGAATCACCAGAGAGAAGCAGATCATTCAGTACCTTATCGACAAAGCACGATAGGAGGGAGTGGCTTGAACAGTCCAGACAGTAGGATTGGGTAGACAGTGGAGCAGGCAGTTGGGGGGGGGGGGGTGGGTGACCGCCGAGGGGGGCTCTGGGTGACAACCGAGTGCAGGACTGTAGAGGAGGCTGTGCAAGGGACCAGACCACAACACCAGGAACCAAGGGCACTTGACTATAGAGGTATAGCCACACACGTCAGAAGGGAGAAGGCAGCGGGCAAGACAGGAACAGACAGAACTCACAAAACACTAGACAAGACTTAAGACAACATGAGAACAACAACAACAACTATAATAATAATAATAATAATAATAATAATAATAATAATAATAATACTACAAGGGCAAAAATCAGACAAGGGTGCTATGACCTAGAAACCAGATTAACTAGGGAAATAACCAAAGTAAACTAAAAAGGTAAAGAAACAAATACAAACCAAAGTTCTAGAAATAACTGGAAGACTAACCAAGAAAATAACTCAAAAGGGGAAAATAAATACTTTAAAAGAACAAGTCAAACTTAAGTCAAATTAAAAGTGAGATCCAAACAAAAAGAAACACTTAAACTAGACTAGAATAAACAGTGACAAGATAAACTTAAACTAACAAATACCAGACTTAAACTGACAAGGGAAAAACGCTATTAGTTTAGAACAGCTAGCACGCTAAGCAGACACTAACTCACACACAAAACGAACCGGCAAACACAGGAGGGAAGTGATCACAATAAGAGCATACAGAGACATGAGAAACAGGTGACAACACTCTGACTAATGGGGACTAAACAAGAGGGCGTGACCAGGGAAAACAAGGAGGTGGGACAAGAGGAGCACGTGGTAGACACAAGAGACACAACCATGTGCTCAGGCACAAAATAAACAAAGACACATTGAACAAAGACAGTACAGACAAGACTGTCAGGGCAGGATCCTGACAACCCCCTTTACCATGGGGTCGCGGTCTGGACAGATATTATATACATCTGGCGTAAGTAGATTTAGCTATAAAAATTCTTCAGGAACTTGCCAAGTTTCCGTGAGAAGAAAAATGTCAAGGTTATTGTCAGTGATCATTTCATTGAGATAAGGGGCTTTGTCCGAAATTGATCGACAGTTCAAAAGGGCAAAGTGATGATGCGAAGGATTCAAATTAGGTGTATGTTGCTGATCGCTATTAGTGAGATAGATCAGAGAACGCTGGGTAGACAGTTGTTTTGGCATGGAAGATAGTCTATTGTTGGTCCAGATGCAAGGAGGGGAGTCAGGCTTTGAACAATAGGAACTCAAGAGTGTTCGCCGCGAACGATGTGTGTATCTTGGGCGACGGAGAATCCCTAGTCTCCGACAGTATTCATACGTCACCGAATCAAGACACGGGCGGCAGTTAAAGGCCCTCAGTTGTGATGTAGAATATTCAATATCCATCGCAGATGTAAGACAAAAAAATAATAAGGCAGAGGAAAAAAGAAAAAATGTTTTTGCACAAGGCATGTTGATACTGAGAAAGTGAAAGCCCAACCACAAGCAAAACCACGTTAGCCAAACCTGAACGTCACTTCACCAAAACAGCTAACTAAATAGGAGGCGACGCACCCAGATAGTAAGCAGTAAACAAACAGCACAACCGATATAGAGAGCGGTTAACTCACCCATCTGAGGAGCCGAGTGTGGTAGAGATGTAACAGGGAAGAAAGCTCGCAGCAGCCTGGCGGCAGACTTATCAACAGTTCAGTTCAGAGTTTAAACAGTGGAAAAAGGATTAATCCAACCAGGGGTGAAACAGCTGCACAGACGCGCACAGTGTTCGCAACGCCTTGCAGACAGCAGAGGTGGTCAGTGCGGTGACAACAGTCCAGGTCAGAGAAATGGACTAAACATCACAGTTAAACTTGTATATTATATTCATTCATTACAGATGGACTGATATATTACAAATATTTATTTATTTTAATTTTGATGATTATAACTGACAACTAAGGAAAATCCCAAATTCAGTATCTCAGAAAATTTGAATATTGTGAACAGGTTCAATATTGAAGACCTGGTGCCACACTCTATTCAGCTAATTAACTAAAAACACCTGAAAAGGCCTTTAAATGGTATATCAGTCTAAATCTGTAGACTACACAATCATGGGGAAGACTGCTGACTTGACAGTTGTCCAAAAGACGACCACTGACACCTTGCACAAGGAGGGCAAGACACAAAAGGTCATTGTAAAAGAGGCTGGCTGTTCACAGAGCTCTGTTTCCAAGCACATTACTAGAGAGGCGAAAGGAAGGAAAAGATGTAGTAGAAAAAAAGTTTTCAAGCAATAGGGATAACCGCACCCTGGAGAGGATTGTGAAACAAAACCCATTCAAAAATGTGGGGGAGATTCACAAAGAGTGGACTGCAGCTGGAGTCAGTGCTTCAATAACCACTACACAAAGATGTATGCAAGACATGGGTTTCAGCTGTCGCATTCCTTGAGTCAAGCCACTCTTGAACAACAGACACCATAAGGAGCATCTCACCTGGGCTAAAGACAGAAAGGACTGGACTGTAGCTGAGTGGTCCAAAGTTATGTTCTCTGACGAAAGTAAATTTTGCATTTCCTTTGGAAATCAGCATCCAAGAGTCTGGAGGAAGAGAGGAGAGGCACACAGTCCACGTTGCTTGAGGTCCAGTGTAAAGTTTCGAACGAGTTCACTGTGCACTTTGAGAGCTCTTTGTGTTGATAGTATGGTGCTTCAGTGGTGGTGGTTTCCCATGTTGAGTGGGTTCCACACATCAGGCTGTACTATCCCCTGGTTTTGTTGCAGGCTGTTTGCTTTAGCACACAAAAATAGATTTTTCTCTAAAAGTGCATTCATGGGTGTATCTTTTTAAAGACATTTTGGCATTTCTGGATGAGGTCATTACCTGGTGCTGGGTTATGGTCACGATCACTGCTTTGTGTGCCTGGGGCATTACTGGCGTTACTGGATGAGTCATGTTCTCATTGGGAGAAGATGAGCATGTCGGAGCCGCGTGCCAAGCTTTGTTTCCTCAAAGGGGCAGAGCTCCATTGCCTCTGTCTCTGTCTGCCTCTTAAGGTCCCTGTGTTCCAGTCCGCAGCACATTCCAGGGCCCAGTTTATGCTTGAGCCTTTTTCTGACATTTTTATTGTATCGTGTTGGAATAACTCAAACATACTATCCAACACCATTGGATAAAGATGCTAGGAAACAGCCAGACACATCTTAGACGGCAAGAAGAAGACCTTTGGTACCAAGCCTAGGAAGGACATGTTTTTTCATTGGTCTACAGACTGATTCTTAAGGTTTATGGCCTATGATTGCCCTTGAACATTCCTTAGGATCTCCAGATACAGCAGCAGTGGTTGAAGCAAAGAAAGATCACAAAGATACAAGAAAATCTGTTCATAACTATGTTTTCAAACCAAAAATAAAAACTGATACAAACTACAACAAGACCATCTTATACTTATACTATATCTCCTATCCCCAAGGGATAAATCCATAAAAAAAAAAAATCTCTTTTAGAGAACTACAGACCAGTTTCCCTTCTTCCTTTTATTGCAAAAACACTTGAACGAGCTGTGTTCAAACAAGTCTCTACATTTCTCACACACAACAATCTCCTTGACAGCAATCAATCTGGCTTCAGAAGTGGACATTCAACTGAGACGGCCTTGCTCTCAGTTGTTGAAGCTCTAAGACTGGCAAGAGCAGATTCCAAATCTTCAGTACTTATCCTGCTTGATCTGTCCGCTGCCTTTGACATGGTTAACCACCAGATCCTCCTATCAATCCTACTGGCAAATGGCATCTCAGGAACCACACTTCAATGGTTTGAGCATCGGAGACTCCATCGTCCGACACGTAAGTGCTACGTTAGCCGAAGGTACAGTGCACACTCATTGTTTGCCTGGTGCTCGTGTTCTCGATGTTTCTGCGCAGATACCCGCGATCCTGAAGGACGGCCAGAGCCCCAGAGCGGTCGTGCTTCACGCCGGAGTTAACGACACCACGCTGCGGCAGACGGAGACGCTGAAGAGGGACTTCAGGAGCCTGATCGAGACGGTTCGCAGCACGACGCCCGCGGCGACGATCGTCGTGTCAGGACCACTGCCCACGTATCGACGAGGACACGAAAGGTTCAGTAGACTTTTTGCTTTAAATGAACGGTTGTTGTCATGGTGTAAAGAACAGAAACTGCTATTTGTTAATAACTGGAATCTTTTCTGGGAGCGTCCTAGACTGTTTCGCGCTGATGGATTACACCCCAGTCGAGTCGGAGCGGAGCTTCTCTCTGACAACATCTCCAGGACACTTCGCTCCATGTGACTAGGCAAGGCAAGGCAAGGCAAGTTTATTTATATAGCACATTTCGTACACAATGGTAATTCAAAGTGCTTTACATATGAGAAAGTAAAATAATCATAAAGAAAAATAATAACAAAAATAAAACAAGTAATTTTACTTTTAAAATGATTAAAACATTTTAAAACAGTTAATAATAAAACAATAATAAAACATAAAACAGTGAAAATATAGTGCAATCAGTTCGGACATTGCACAGTGCTCATTCAACAAATGCACAGCTAAAAAGATGCGTTTTGAGTTTAGATTTAAATGTGACTAGTGTTTTAGCACATCTGATTTCTTCTGGAAGCTGATTCCAACTGCGGGCAGCATAGTAACTAAAGGCAGACTCCCCTTGTTTTGTGTGAACCCTTGGTATTTCTAACTGACTTGATCCTAATGATCTGAGTGCTCTGTTAGGTTTATATTCAGTGAACATATCTGCAATATATTTCGGTCCTAGGTCATTTAGTGACTTATATACGAGTAAAAGTACTTTAAAATCAATCCTAAATGTAACTGGAAGCCAGTGTAAGGACCTGAGGACTGGTGTGATATGCTCAGATTTTCTGGTTCTAGTCAGAATCCTGGCAGCAGCGTTCTGGATGAGCTGCAGCTGTCTAATGGTCTTTTTGGGAAGGCCAGTGAGGAGCCCATTACAATAGTCCACCCTGCTGGTGATAAAGGCATGAACAAGTTTCTCCAAGTCTTGACTGGAAACAAAACATCTAATTCTTGCGATGTTTTTTAAATGATAGTATGCTGATTTAGTTACTGCTTTGACATGACTACTGAAACTAAGGTCTGTCTCCAGAATCACACCAAGATTCCTGACTTGATTTTTTGTTGTTTGACCCCTAGAGTCAAGGTATGCATTCACCTTGAACACTTCATCTTTGTTTCCAAATGCAATGACTTCAGTTTTTTCCTTGTTTAACTGAAGAAAGTTCTGGCACATCCACTTATTAATTTCTTCAATGCATTGGCAGAGGGAGTCAATGGGGCTGTAGTCATTTGGAGATAAGGCTAGGTAAATCTGGGTATCATCAGCATAGCTGTGATAGGCAATCTGGTTTTTTCTCATTATTTGACTTAGTGGAAGCATATACAGGCTAAACAAGAGCGGTGCAAGAATTGACCCTTGTGGGACTCCGCATGTCATGGACGTCCACTTAGACTTATGCTCTCCTAGACTCACATAATAGCCTCTCCCTTCTAAGTATGATCTGAACCATTTGAGTACCATCCCAGAAAGCCCGACCCAGTTTTCCAGTCTCTCTAGTAGTATGTTATGATCGACAGTGTCAAACGCAGCACTGAGATCTAGCAATACCAGCACCGATATTTTGGCAGAGTCACAATTTAAGCGAATATCATTTATTATCTTAATGAGTGCTGTCTCTGTGCTGTGATGTGGTCGGAAACCAGATTGAAAATTGTCCAGGTATCCATTTGAGTTTAAGTATTTGTTCAGCTGATTAAAAACTACCTTTTCTATAATTTTGCCTATAAAAGGAAGATTAGATATTGGTCTAAAATTGCTCAAAATTGTGTTATCAAGATTGGTCTTTTTCAGGAGGGGCTTTACAACTGCAGTTTTTAGGGAGTTTGGAAATGTCCCAGAAAGAAGTGAGGCATTCACCACTTCTAAGAGATCTGCTTTTAAGCAGTCAAGCACACTTTTGAAGAAAGATGTGGGAAGTGTGTCAAGACAACAGGTTGATGATTTTAGTTTCTGCACTATGTCTTCCAGAATTTTGCTATCAATTTTTTCAAAATTAGACATAGTATCTTTTTGATATTTTGGCCGAATCTGTCTGACCTCTGCATTACTTGAGGATGTGCTAATTGCCTTCCTGATATTTATGATCTTCTCAGAAAAGAAAGAAGCAAACTCATTGCATTTGCTGTCTGATAGCATATCAGTGGGAATCTGACTTGGGGGGTTTGTCAGTCTCTCAACAGTGGCAAAAAGAGTACGAGTGTTATTTAAGTTACTGTTTATAAGGTTTGAGAAGAAGTTCTGTCTAGCTGTGGCTAGTTTCACATGAAAAGCATGAAGGATGTCTTTATAGATGCTATAGTGAATTTCAAGTTTCGTCTTCCTCCACATCCGCTCGGCTTTTCTGCATTGTCTTTTCATAGTCTGAACTTCTGTTGATCTTCTCCAAACTGATTTCTGTCTGTTTGTTTTCTTACTGACTATTATTGGTGCAATATCATCAATAGCATTCTTAACTTTTGAGTCGAAGGAATCAAGGAGAATATCAACAGAGTCTGCAGAAATGCTTGGTGTTAAAGATATAGCCTCCATAAATTGTACACTTGTGTTCTCATTTATGCATCTCCTTCTGACAGAGACAGATCTAGATTCAGTGGTAGCAGAGATCAATATATCAAAGAAAATACAGAAGTGATCAGATAGTGCTACGTCCTTAATAACAATGGATGAAATGTTTAGACCCCTACTGATGATTAGATCCAGAGTGTGTCCACCTTTGTGTGTGGGTCCATGCACATGCTGAATCAGGTCAAAGGTGTTTAAAACCGTTATCATTTCTTTTGTAGTTTTGTTTTCTGCATTATCTATGTGAATATTAAAATCCCCTGCAATTGCATAACAGTCAAACTCTGAGGAAATTATTGATAACATTTCTGTGACCTCTTCAACAAAGGCTGGAGAGTATTTTGGAGGCCTGTAAATAATAATAAACAGAATGCGTGGAGCACCTTTCAGCACAATCCCTAGATATTCAAAAGACAAGTACTGACCAAATGACATTTGCTTGCATTGATAGACATCTTTAAATAGAGCAGCTACACCCCCACCTCTCCTAACAGTCCTGCAAACACTCATGTAAGTGAAGTTAGGAGGGGCTGCTTCATTTAGGATTGTTGCACTGCAGCTGTCTTCAAGCCATGTTTCATTTAGAAACATAAAATCCAGATTGTTTGAGGTTATAAAGTCATTGATTAGAAATGATTTATTTTTTAGTGAGCGAATGTTTAAAAGTGCTAGCTTGATGGCTGTGCTTTGTGTCTTTACATCAATCTTAGTTTGATGCATAATAGGCCGCAGATTAGATGAGTTTGCCCTTCGGCTTGAGAAGGCCTTAGACTTTCTATCACATGATAAAACTGAAATAGAGAAAGCTACAGGCACACTGGGTTTCCGCTTGTTCAGTAAGCATTTGTGAATGTTGCTGCTATTATAGCGGAGACCCGACACATATCACTGAGAGCTGCTATCAGTTGTTTTTGGTTCACCTTCAGCAGATAGAGGGTTTGGGCCCTGGCGTTGTGGCAGCGGTCGGAGAGCTCTCATAGGAACAGGGCCCACAGGCTTTGGTGGTTGGGGGGCCCGCCGTTTTTTAGTTGATATCTGCGGGCTAGCAGCGAATGAGTGGGAGAGTTTAGTCCCAACATACACCAATTCCTCCATTTTCTTTGAGAAGCACAGAAGTGGAGATGCTGGAGAGAGGGATAATGTGTCTGGTGAGATGGGCTGTGTCTCTGGTGTTTCCGGTGGCTGTGATGTGTTGTCCTGGCTTCCCTGGCTGTTTTCCAGAAAGTCGTCCTTGGGTGCTGAATCTTGTAGCTGTTTTGATACATCACAGTCAGTCTGTGAGGAGCTCTGTGGGCAGGGCTCAGCAGGGATAGTGTCTATCAGCAGTGATTGTTTTGGCTGCATGTTGTTATCAGTGTCCTTGTGTGATATGTCAACCATATGATGACTCGGACCTGGTGTGTGTGTGCTGAATGGATTGACACACTCTGCTAAAGGATGACGAAGGGAGAAGAAGATATTGTCCTTAAACACTCTTGCACCTAGTTTGTTTGGGTGAAGGCCATCTGGTTTAAACAATTGTCTATGGCCCCAGAAAAGATTGAAGTTGTCAATGAAATTTACTCCTTTTATATTACACGATCTTTGTAGCCATGTGTTCAGCCCAAGCAACCGTGAAAACATATTTGTTCCCCTTGCTGGGAGTGGTCCACTGATGAACGACTGAACTTTGAGTCTTTGAAGTGTTTCAAAGAGTTCAATGAAGTCCTTCTTAAGGAGTTCTGACTGCTCTTTCCGAATATCATTCTTCCCCACATGGATGATGATTTGATTTGCAGTTTTGTGCTTCATCAGAATGTTCTGAAGTTCCTTGTTCACATCAGAGACCGTTGCTTGAGGAAGGCAGCATGTTGTTGTAGTCCTGCTACGGATGTTTCTGATAACAGAGTCACCCACTATCAGAGTCCTGGGCTCGGCTGCGCTCTGAGCTGGAAGCCGCTGTCTGCTCGTCCTTGAGCGCCTGTTAGTAGCGATGTTTGCTGCTGGCTGATCAGATCCATGTTTAAATACATTTGGGGATTCCTCACCCACATTTATTAATGCTTGAAATCTGTTCTCCAGATGTATAGGTGGTGGTAGAATACCAGTATTTACAAGCCTTGTCATAGTCGAATCTGGGGTAGAGGAAGCTATGGCAGCAATACAAGAAACTCGTGACAATCTGATGTCTCGTGTTCCTTTGGGTCTCGCTCCTTGTTTGTGCCATCGATTAGTGTGATGATCAGTTTCGGCTTGTTCCTCTACACTTGGTATAAATTGTTGAGATTCAGAAGATTCATGGGACTCACCGGCTGTATGCTGAGAGGGTCCATGACGACGGTCTGCTGAGTGTTCCGTCTGTTTTGGAAGTCCAGAAAGTAACTTTGTTTCAAGAATCACAATCCTTTGTAGAAGTTTGCAGCAGTTTATGCAACAAGTAGATCCAACAGGAGGCATTTTCTCTCTCTTCTGTTTGGTAGGCAGTTGTTTTCCCGTCTCCGGAATGTAAGCTGTTTGCAGTGGGAGACGAAGTCTTCTTTTTGTAGTATTATTCCAGTCCCAGTGTTTTTAGTTTCAGCGTTTGTGCTAAAAATCTGTTGTTTGAGCACTGTGCTGATCTGCTGAAGTAAAAATCGTAGAAAAATCTGAGAAAAGTACAGAAATAAGAAGCAAAGCGCAGAGCAGTAAGCTAGAACGTCCGAACGGTAGCAAAGCCGGAAGCAATGAATGACGAGTAAGTCAATTCTCAAATAACCATTATGATGAGTTTTGTTCCACCCGCTTAAATGATAAAAGTACTTGTGCTGTAAAACCTATTAAGACTGTGTCTGTTCCCAGAATAGTGAGGTCAAAATATAAATATAAATATAATGTAGGATCTAGAAAAAATCTTATCGTAATTAAACCAGAAAAATGTAAAGTAAATGAACAAAAACAATTTTTAAAGTTTGGGCTCATAAATATTAGATCACTCACACCAAAAGCAGTTATTGTAAATGAAATGATCACAGATAATAGTTTTGATTTACTCTGCTTGACTGAAACCTGGCTAAAACCAAATGATTATTTTGGTCTAAATGAGTCTACTCCACCAAACTACTGTTATAAGCATGAGCCCCGTCAGACTGGTCGTGGCGGGGGTGTTGCAACAATATATAGTGATATTCTCAATGTTACCCAGAAAACAGGATACAGGTTTAACTCTTTTGAAATACTAATGCTAAATGTTACTCTGTCAGACATGCAAAAGAAATCTAATGTATCTCTTGCTCTGGCTACTGTGTATAGACCACCAGGGCCGTATACAGAATTCCTAAAAGAATTTGCAGATTTCCTCTCAGACCTTCTAGTTACAGTTGATAAGGCGCTAATCATGGGAGATTTTAATATTCACGTTGATAATACAAATGATACATTAGGACTTGCGTTTACTGACCTAATAAACTCCTTTGGAGTCAAGCAAAATGTCACCGGGCCCACTCATCGTTTTAATCATACACTAGATTTAATTATATCGCATGGCATCGATCTTACTGCTATAGATATTGTACCTCAAAGTGATGATATTACAGACCATTTCCTCGTATCGTGCATGCTGCGTATAACTGATATTAACTATATGTCGCAGCGATACCGTCTGGGCAGAACTATTGTTCCAGCCACCAAAGACAGATTCGCAAATAACCTGCCTGATCTATCTCAACTGCTATTTGTACCCAAAAATACACATGAATTAGACAAAATTACTGACAACATTGGCACTATTTTCTCTAATACCTTAGAAGCTGTTGCCCCAATCAAATTGAAAAAAGTTAGAGAAAAACGTACTGTACCATGGTATAACAGTAATACTCACTCTCTCAAGAAAGTAACTCGTAGTCTTGAACGCAAATGGAGAAAAACTAACTTAGAAGTTTTTAGAATTGCATGGAAAAACAGTATGTCCAGCTATAGACAGGCTCTAAAAACTGCTAGGGCAGAGCATATACACAAACTCATTGAAAATAACCAAAACAATCCAAGGTTTTTATTTAACACAGTGGCTAAGTTAACAAATTACCAGATGCCACCTGATTCAAATATTCCACCAACGTTAAATAGTAATGACTTTATGAATTTCTTCACTGATAAAATAGATAACATTAGAAATACAATAGCGAATGTAGATTCTACAGCATCTAACACTTCAGTTTCATCCATCGCACCCAAACATAAACTGCAGTGCTTTACAACCATAGGACAGGAGGAGCTAAATAAACTTATCATGGTATCTAAACCAACAACATGTTTATTAGATCCTGTACCCACTAAATTACTGAAAGAGCTGTTACCTGTAGCCGAAGAACCGCTTCTCAATATCATAAACTCGTCGTTATCTTTAGGACACGTCCCAAAACCATTCAAGCTGGCGGTTATCAAGCCTCTTATTAAGAAACCAAAACTAGATCCTAGTGTACTGGCAAATTATAGGCCTATTTCAAATCTTCCATTTATGTCTAAAATTTTAGAAAAAGTTGTGTCTGCTCAATTGAGCACCTTCCTGCATAAAAATGATCTGTATGAAGAATTTCAGTCAGGTTTTAGGCCCCACCATAGCACAGAAACTGCACTTGTTAAAATTACAAATGACCTGCTCCTTGCGTCAGACCAAGGCTGCATCTCATTTCTAGTCTTACTTGATCTTAGTGCTGCGTTCGACACCATAGATCATGACATACTCATAGATCGATTACAAAACTATACAGGTATTCAAGGGCAGGCTCTAAGATGGTTTAGATCCTACCTGTCCGATCGCTACCATTTTGTTTACTTAAATGGGGAGTCATCTCATTTATCATCAGTAAAATATGGAGTGCCACAAGGATCCGTCCTAGGTCCCCTTCTATTTTCAATATACATGTTGCCCCTTGGTAATATTATTAGAAAATACGGAATTAGCTTCCACTGTTATGCTGATGATACTCAGCTTTATATATCAACGAGACCAGATGAAACTTCCCAATTATCTAAGCTAACAGATTGTGTTAAAAATGTAAAAGATTGGATGACAAAGAATTTTCTCCAATTAAATTCGGATAAGACGGAGATATTAATTATTGGACCAAAAAACACTACACAGAATCTTGTAGATTACAATCTGCAACTAGACGGATGTACTGTAACTTCCTCTACAGTCAGAAATCTGGGTGTTATATTAGACAGCAATTTGTCTTTTGAAAATCATATTTCCAATGTTACAAAAATTGCATTCTTCCATCTTAGAAACATTGCCAAGCTACGAAACATGTTATCTGTTTCTGATGCAGAAAAGCTAGTTCACGCATTCATGACCTCTAGACTGGACTATTGTAATGCACTTCTAGGTGGTTGTCCTGCTTCTTCAATAAACAAGCTACAGGTCGTCCAAAATGCAGCAGCGAGAGTCCTTACGAGGTCAAGAAAATATGATCATATTACCCCAATTTTACAGTCTCTGCACTGGCTACCTATTAAGTTCCGCATCAGTTACAAATTATCATTACTTACCTATAAGGCCCTAAATGGTTTAGCTCCAGCGTACCTAACTAGCCTTCTACCACGTTACAACCCATCACGCACCCTAAGGTCACAAAACGCTGGACTTTTGGTAGTTCCTAGGATAGCAAAGTCCACTAAAGGAGGTAGAGCCTTCTCACATTTGGCTCCCAAACTCTGGAATAGCCTTCCTGATAATGTTCGGGGTTCAGACACACTCTCTTTGTTTAAATCTAGATTAAAAACACATCTCTTTCGCCAAGCATTCGAATAATGTATCTTTTTAATTGTGAGTGTAGTTGCATCTGATCAAAGGTGCATTTTTATTCATTAGCTTGGGTTAAACTAATTTTACTTTGTTGGATCAGCAGCTATGCTAATGATGTCTGTATTTTGTTTCTATGTTTTGCCACGGGATTCACATCCCGTGGTAACTAGGATTTACACAAGCTCCAGTCTGGATCCAGAACACCTGAGAAGAGATGATGCTGACCCTCAGAGGACCTCAGATGATGCTAACCCTGAATGAACAAACAGAACTAACAATTATTCCTAAATGTGTGACTTAATCATATAATAACTTAATTAATAATATTGATAGTTCATCGTCTAGCTGACTACGTCTTGTATTATTATTATTTTTTAGTTTTTCTAAAATCCTGTCAAATGTGCACAAACTACTAGCTACTACTAAATATTGTAGAAACATAATTTTCTGTAAAGTTGCTTTGTAACGATTTGTTTTGTAAAAAGCGCTATACAAATAAACTTGAATTGAATTGAATTGAGTCTTACCTATCAGATAGGTCCTTCAAAGTATCTTGGAGAGGTGAGATGCCCAAGTCTCAACATCTAACTTCTGTGGTGCCTCAGGGCTCAGTTCTTGGACCACTTCTCTTCTCTGTCTACATGGCATCATTAGGTTCTGTCATTCAGAAACATGGCTTTTCATACCACTGCTATGCTGATGACACTCAACTCTACCTCTCATTCCATCCTGATGATCCAACGGTAGCTATTCGCATCTCAGCATTTCTTCCTGGATGATGGACCATCACCTTCAACTCAACCTTGCTGTAACAATATTAAAACTCCATATACATCGGGAAGAAGGAGGCGGGAACCGGTGCACAATCAAAAATCACTTTAATATTCAAAAATAAACAAAACAGCGCGTCAGCCCCTCACAGCGACTGACGAGCACAAATAAAAGCCAAAACATAAAATAATGTCCCAGGCCTGGTCCTCTCTCGTCCTTCACTATAGTCGCTCCAGTTTTATATCCTTCCATCTCCTACGTGGGACTCGATACTGGCGGTGGGGCGCAGGTGTAGCTCATCTCCAATCACTACACCTGGCCTCACTCCTCGTTCCCACGCCTCTCGGCCCCGCCCCACTCGCCACACTTGCCAAGACAGAACTGCTTGTGATTCCAGCAAACCCATCGTTCCATCACAATTTCACCATCAAGTTAGGCACATCAACCATCACTCCTTCAAAAACAGCTAGAAGCCTTGGAGTTATGATTGATGATCAGCTGACTTTCTCAAATCACATTGCTAAAACTGTCCGATCCTGCAGATTTGCTTTATTCGATATCAAGAAGATCAAGCCCTTTCTTTCGGAACATGCTGCACAACTCCTTGTTCAAGCTCTTGTTCTGTCCAGGCTGGACTATTGCAATGCCCTCTTGGCAGGTCTTCCAGCCAATTCAATCAAACCTTAACAATTAATTCAGAACGTGGCAGCAAGATTAATTTTTAATGAGCCAAAAATAATACACGTCACACCTCTGTTTATCAATTTGCACTGGCTTCAAATAGCTGCTCGCATAAAATTCAAGGCATTGATGTTTGCCTACAAAACTACCACTGGGCTCTGCACCCATTTACCTAAATTTGTTACTTCAGACTTATGTTCCCTCTAGAAGCTTGTGTTCTGCAAGTGAACGTCACTTGATTGTGCCATGCCAAAGAAGCACAAAGTCACTTTTACGGACTTTTAAATTAAATGTTCCCTTCTGGTGGAATGAACTCCCCAACTCAATCCGAGCAGCTGAGTCCTTAACCATCTTCAAGAATCGGCTCAAAACACATCTCTTCCATCTATATTTGACCCTCTAACTTTAACACTCACTATTCTAATTCTATTCTTAAAAAATCTAACTACCTTTCTAATGTTTTTGTATTCTATTTTCTTTTCATTTATTATGCAATTGTATATGTATGTGTGTGTGTATGTGTAAAGACCTCAAACTAGCTTGCTCTATTCTTTATTTTTTATTTTTTATGCTATCTGTTTTCTTTTTCTCCACAATCTTCCTCAGGGTCCGGTCAACTCTTCTCGTTGTGCAGCGTTTTTTGCAACACTTTTTCCTTCCCACAGACTTCCCACTGAGGTGCCTTGATACAGCACTCTGGGAACAGCCTATTCGTTCAGAAATTTCTTTCTGTGTCTTACCCTCTCGCTTGAGGGTGTCAATGATGGTCTTCTGGACAGCAGTCAGGTCAGTCTTACCCATGATTGCGGTTTTGAGTAATGAACCAGGCTGGGAGTTTTTAAAAGCCTCAGGAATCTTTTGCAGGTGTTTAGAGTTAATTAGTTGATTCAGATGATTAGGTTAATAGCTCGTATAGAGAACCTTTTCATGATATGCTAATTTTTTGAGATAGGAATTTTGGGTTTTCATGAGCTATATGCCAAAATCATCAGTATTAAAATAATAAAAGACCTGAAATATTTCAGTTGGTGCGCAATGAATATAAAATATATGAAAGTTTAATTTGTATCATTACTGTCAGCATTTGACCTCCTGTAGTTTGTCTCCGTGCCTCTAGAGGTCCCCTGTGTTCCCTTCTGTCTTTGTTCTTCTTTGTCTACTCTTGTTAGCGTTATCCAGGTCACCTGTGCCTTGTTTCTGTTAGAGTATTTTAGCTGAGTCTTTCCCTTGTTTGACACTTGGTTTTTGAGTTCAGGTTGCATGATTTCAATTGGGTCCAACACCTCAGCCTCTGTGGCCTAGTGGCAGATCTCACACCCATCTGATTAAAAAAAGTTCTGAGTCTCTAGCCCAGAGAGGCAAGACACATGCAGACATTTGCAACAATGTCAAGCTCTAGTCAGCAAACATTCACTTCAATGTACTTTTTATTTTTCTTTTTTTTTTTTTTTTTAAATGCTGAGACCTACTACTGCCAATAAATCCACAACATGCTGCTGTGAGCATGTAAGAAATACTACTGCTGGACATATAAAATGAATAAAGCCCATAGCATACATGATCACCCTGTAGCAGATCTAAGCAGGTAGAAATGGGGAAGGTGGAAGGTTTATGCAAGCAAAACTGCTAGCACAAACATTAGCCAAATAGTTGAATGTTGAACAGCGAGCTCAGTGGCTACCAATACAGGAGAGAAACAATCGACTGTGACATGTGATGATGCTGTCATTATGTCATAATGAGTTAGATCTATCGGACTGTGCCATCTAGAGTTTCATGCCAGAACTTAGTATTTCTCTCATGACAACTATCAGAGTGATTTACATGGTAACGCTGCTACACATATGACATGAATAACCCCCCACAAACAGGAGACACAATAATTAACAATACAACCCAATATGTGCATGTCGCTGAGTATAAGGATATACTGTAACTGAATCAGCAGACACATAAAATATCAACAAGGCAAGATAGACAAGACACTCCCCACAAAGCAAATCTATTGCCAAGACATATGTACTGCTGCTGCTCGTTAGAGCCAAGTGAGCTGCATTATTATCTATGTGTGCCTGGGCTACAACGCCGAATGGCTTAACAATATTGACCTATGGCTATGTGTGCCTAGGCTATCGTGCTGACCGGTTTAACTCTATTCAGACGCACACTATGTGTAATGATCACAAGTGTTACAAAAATATGTGTTGCAATCCGACAGATAAGACCCCAGCAGTCATTAATATAGCATACATTAATTAATTAATATAAAACATCAATCTTTGATTTAAACAAATGTGACATTGATATTATGCCGCTGAATATTGTTGTCACAGTTATGGACTACTGTTTGTTTTCATTTCATCCCTCAATTCCTTGACCTAGTTTCTGTCTCCCTTTAATTGTGTACCCTTGAAAGCATGAACAATAAATCTTATTTCATTTAGCCATTTAGTTTTTATGTCTTTTACTATCAGCGTGTCCTGAGGGAAGTTACATGCTCTAAACCGCATTTTCTCCAGCTATATAAACACAGATGCACAAATGCTGCTGCTAATATGCTTAATATTTCACTCCTGCTTACGATGGAAACTGCTAGACTTGAACTTTACGCTTATGCACTTTATTCCATTTCCATTTAAGGCATTCATTATAATAGTTGTTGATAACTCTTGTCTACCTTTTGTTAAATAAATCTGTTTCTATAAATAATACAGTTATACAAGTTAGATACCAGTCTTTTTTATCATATGTACTAATAATGGCACATCCAGAAATAATAATGTCATCATCATTGGTGAATACCCATCACTACGCTATATTACATTTACCTGACACTTTTATCCAAAGCGACTTACAATTGCTATTTATGTCAGAGGTCGCACACCTCTGGAGCAGCTAGGGGTTGTGTGTCTTGCTCAAAGACACATTGGTGTCTCACAGTGGATTCGAACCCAGGTCTCTCACACCAAAGGCATGTGTCTTCGCCACTGCACCAATACCACCACTATATCACTTCCATAGGTTGCCGAAAGCAAAATCACTACAACTCTCTGGTGGTGTTCATGTGCGATCAACTTGTAAATATGATCTTTCTGACTTAAACGCACCATGCTAGTGTCACACAGTGGAACTCCATAAATAAAGCATGTTTTCAAACAACCGTTGCAAACACCTCTTTCATGCATTATGCCTCCCCAACTCAAAAATTGCAAACGCAGCTCATAAAAACACTTGTTTTAGTTTAATCTCTGTGTATTTTGCCATGTCTTCAAAATTTGGTTGTAAGACCACTTCATATTATTGATTGTGATCAGGATAATGAAGAGGCTTTCAACCAGTATTAACAAAAATTGTCTGGAAAAAATAACCTGCACCAACTTTAACTGTTTTGAAAGCAAGAGCTAAGAATTGTGTGTGCATTTAAGGCAAATATGTAATTTGTATTGTATTCACTGATCTTATAGAAATATGTAAAATCAATTTAAATAAATGGTAACTTTATTAACACATTTTCCCATTCCTTAAAGGTTCCGTTCTCAAACTGCTCTGTTGAGTGTGAGGCGGGATATTCGAGGCAACCTGAAGGTTTTCATTGTTGCTGTTTTTCGTGTGAAAAATGTCGACCTAACACCTATGTGAATTTTTCTCGTAAGTACCTTAGACGGCTGACAATGACAACGTGGGATTTAAAGGGATAGTTCACCCATAAATGGAAATTATTTTTAAGAATGTTAGTAACCAAATAATTTCAGATCCTATTTTATTTTTTATTTTTTTTAAATCCATACAATGAAATTCAGTGGAAATTGATGGTAACCAGGTACCAACATTCTTCAAAATATCTTCTATGCTCCTCAGAAGTCATACAGGCTTGGAATGACATGAGGCTTAGTAAATGATAACAGAGTTTTCCTTTTTGATGAGGACTATTCCTTTAAGCTTTTTAAGTTCATTCTACAATATCTTACTGCAGTGTTACAAACTATTTTGCTGTTTTTCAGGGGACCCCTATACATGTTTTCCATGTGCAGAGAATGAATGGTCTGATGAGGGCAGCACAACATGTAAAACACGTTCTGTTGTCTATCCTCAGTTCACAGAAATCCCCTCCATCATTGTCATGTTTTCTGCCGGATGCCTAATTATTCTCCTTATTGCTATATTTTGCATTTTTGCTTACAATTACGACACACCAGTGGTAAAGTCTGCTGGTGGCAGCATGTGTTTACTCATGTTGGCCAGTTTGATTCTGTCTAGTATAAGTGTGTTCTTTTTCTTCGGAAAACCCACATCTGTATTTTGCCTCCTGAGAAATGGAATATTTGTATTTTTCTTCACTGTCTGTATTTCCTGTTTGACCGTCCGTTCCTTTCAAATTGTTTGTGTTTTTAAAATGGCTGCTCAGTTCCCTAAAGCACACAGCCTTTGGGTAAAACACAATGGCCAGTGGCTCTTCATTGCATTTTCTTCTTTCATTCATTTAATTGCTTGTGTGATATGGATGACTGTCAATTCTTTCAAACCCATTGCTGACACATTGACTTCTAAAGACCAACTACTACTCATCTGTGAAAGGGGGAACCCTATAACCTTAACAATAGTCGTGTTTATAAGTTGGTTTCTTGGTTTCCTGTGTCTCCTGTTTTCTTACGTGGGAAGAGATCTGCCCAAAAATTACAATGAGGCCAAATCAATAACATTCAGTCTCCTTTTGTACTATCTGACATGGATTGCATATTTCACGGCATACGTCATTATCAAAAGCAAATACATGGTCATTTTTAATGCGATGGCCCAGGTATCCAGTATAAATGGAATTATCTTCAGTTATTTCATACCAAAATCTTACATCATAATATTCCAACCGCAAAAAAACACTTCAGAATACTTTCAAACATCTATTCAGACTTATACCCAAACCATTAGTAGGACTTAGACTCAGACATTAATATTTGTGCAAAGAAAGTTAACTCTTAAACTGTTTAAGTCTATTGTTACCACGGTCTAAAAGAAACACAAGTAGGAAAAATATGTAGCAAAGTAGAGAATAGAGACTGTGATTTTTTTAGATTTATACTTATAATCTAATGTAAAAACAAAGGCTTCTTTTTAAAACTTTTAATATAGAACATTTTCAAACTTCAATTATTAGTGTCCACATAATCCATAGATTTGTGAAGTGTGGATCATCTATGTTGTACTGGGCATTCATTTGATTTCAATTTAAACACCATTTGCATATTTAACTTTACCCACATATGACACACATTCACCTACAGGAATTCAAAAGAAAAGTTCTGCATGTCCATTCACTTATTAATCTAAATAGATTAAAACAGAAATTGAAATGCAACATTACATTCACCAGATATTATCTTTTAAAATTGAACTGGTTGATTACATAATGTTTCAGACAAATATATGTGATATTTTGCAATCTAGGCATATTCTTGTTTTATAAACAATGTGTACACATGTACATTTGTCTTTCAAAACTGTAATAATTCTGTATATGTTGATGCAAACAGTAGTGGCTATTAATTGTGAATTTTTACAGCATTTGATTTACAGACCACATAAATGTGCACACAGATTGAAGAATACATTACCATGTTAACACCTATATGTGTGCCTTGTGAGTTTTGCACAAGAGGAATATTTTTAACACATTTTTTGTGATAAACAGGAAAAAACTGATATATATTATAATGTATATGAATGGGATGGATATTAATCATAAATTCCTATTAAATAGCTTGGAGGATCTCAACGCTCAACAACTGACAAAGCTGTATTAGTTTAATCCCATATACACTCTTAACCTGATTACTGTCACTAACGTTTTTGAAGATAGACTTGAATGTGTATGATGCAAACCTACATTTATAATTTTATAACTGAAAACATTTTGTAACATGATTTTGATTTACCATTTATATGGTAATGCAATGTCTGATTTCAAAATGGGTTTTAAAGGATGAATTTTGAGATTTTATGTTTTCAAGTGATATATAACTTCTGATGATTTCTAAAATGTTATAGAGGAAAAGGCAACGAGGAAGTCTTTTTTTTTTAAACCAAGGTCAAAACTCCTTTTGTAATGTAGATTTCTGAGGGTGCACTCTTGTCATAAATTGATTTATTACTTTTCCTACATAATGTTTTACAAAAAATATTGGTAAAATATATATTTGGGAGTCTTAGACCTTTCCAACGATATATAGTTTGTCAAGATTAGATTAGATTTGATTGTAATATAGTATAGTCAACGTAGGCATCCCGTATACGGGACGGGGTGACAGTTAACAGGTAAAAAAAAAAAGTGGGATTCGTGGCGATGCCATAGAGGAACCATTTTTATTTCCCTTAAGAACCATTTTGTGAAAGGTTCTTAAAAGAACCAGTGCTTTTGATGAATAGGTTCTTTATGGCCCCATTTCTTTCAGATCAATATCCTTACATTTATCATACTATACATTTTCTTATAGGATTGTTTATAAAGTTATTAAAAAAATCCAGAAGGAAGAAGACGTGATATATATTGTCACGATCATTAGATGGAGTGCCCATGAACTTCAGTAGAGGGCACTCCACTCAGGACCAATCCACCCATCAACCAGCAGATGTCACTTGTACACTAGAACCTCTCATACTGTTGCACCACACCCGAACTACATTCCCCATGAGTCACTGCATCACAATCACCCTGCCACACCTGCACCTCATTCATCAGCCAATTTCCTTGCCACACCTGTACCTCATTTACACAAACATAAAAGCAGCACACTCACTCTAGGTGTTTCTCAATGTCAAGGATACTTCCTTGGCAGGACTGGTCCTTCCAAGTCACTTCCTTCAGAGGTTAGGTGAGACTTGTCTTTAGCATTCAGAGAAAACGTAAATGGAACAGGCTAGCAAGTGCACATAATTGCGTCATTACGTCAGTGAAAAGGTCCGTTTGAATAACGCTGTGAATGGTAGTAATATGGTAGTAATTTGTACTGTCATTTAAACGTTAAACTTTACTTATGTTTACTACAGTTATAACTAGTGATGGCAAAATGAGTCTTCCTGAACCACTGAGACCTCACAGCCCATTGCTTCACCAAAAGGTTCATTACTCGAAGCTTCATTCATTATTGCTCACTAGTGACACCTAGCTACTGTGCAAAGAAATAGCAGACCAATAAAAACATACTGAATCAATGAACTGAGCAGACATTTGTCCATTGCCTGGGTATCAAATAAAATGTTTCTCTGTCTGTCTGAATTTACTTGTGCAGAGACAACTGTCACACACAGTCCATTTATTATTCATAAATTGTTTGGATAGTGACAGTAGGAACAACAAAAGTTAGACTGTGTTGAGTGTAGTTCTTATGGTGGAGGGAGTGTAATAACGCAAATTGCAACAGAAAAGTGTGGGGCGGGAAAGGTTAAGAATTGTTTCTGGTGTGTTTTGTGCATTAAACTGTTACTAGTTTTAGTGCAGTGTTGTGCTTATGGGACTATGGATTTAGAGGAACAAACTGCAACACTGGGTGGGTGAAGGAAGGATCACACATTCTTTTTATTGAGGAACATATTTTGTTCAAGTGTGTTGGGGCCTAGACGATTCCTCCTTTTGGACAGAACCTCTCCAGCCTCGGAAAAGATCCTTTGGCATGGAACAGAGGATGTGGGGGAACATAAAAATGTCAGTGCCAGCTGGTATAAATGAGGATAGAGATGTTTATGTTGAGCCCAATATACTAGTGGATCCTCAGATCTTGTGAGATTCATTTCGGATAAATATTGATTTTGATTTGATTGATAATGATTGTTAGTAGTCTGTGCATGCTCGTGCAGTGCGCGATAATGCCTGAGCATGGAGGAGGTGTTATTGTTGTATGTCTGCTCCTTTAGGCACAGCAAGCATTTCACCTAGAAACATAAATGAATAGACATTAAATATAATACAGCCTTATAGTGAGTATTATTATTAGATCAAGACAGTAAAACAATAATAATACACATACCTCATTGTGACCCACCATTTAAAAAAACTCCCAGACAGGGGAGGATTTCCTCTTTCTTGCTGGCTCCATTACAAGGAAAAAGGAAGAGGTCACAAAAAGCAAACAAATCCAAAAGGGCAATCCAAATCAAAAAGCAGTCCAGTCCAAATCCAAAAAAAACAAAGCAATGCAAAAAATCTAAACTAATTAATATAACAATACTGTAATATAATTACTTTAATTAATAATAACAATATACTATAACTAATCTAACCTGATATAATCTAATATTATACATCCCTAACACATATATGACACAATAACGATGACGACACAACTACCTAACTCGCTGACTCAACTACAACTGATTCATCTACTCCTGACAACACCCACAAGGTGGCGTGAGTTTCGAACCCCCTTTATCCGGAACCGCCACTCAGACCGAACCGATGATGTGCCCACACAAACCGAGGCCTCGTTTGTCATCAGTCACGTGATTTCCATGTTAACAACACAGGCCTCGAATCGCGGCTTCATCTGGCATGCCCCTTTTTTCTCGACACAAGCTCCGACGCCTCGGTTCAAATGTCACATCACTGGTTATAACAAATGTTTGGTAACGTAAATAAAAACTGTTAATGCTCCGACTCCGCTAACGTTCGACATTTTTGAGTTTTTGAACAAGATCACAAAGCTGCGCGCATAGGATTGTTGGTGATTTGAGAGCGCGATGGATACACATATGCATCATTTCTTATGTATGGGATATTTTTCGAATGAAGGACTCAGTCCTTGGTTGAAACTCCAAGGATCCTCGACATTGGAACAGTCCTTCGACGGATGTCGATGATGTAGCATCCTCGAAATTCTGGCTTCCGAGGATCCTTCCTTGACATTGAGAAACGCCTTCTCACTCACTGCGAAGTCTTGTTTAACCTGTCTAACATGAGAGTGTGTGTGTGAGTGATTCCTGTGTTTGATCTTTGGACTCATTACTCTGACTCTGATTCTCTGCTGCCTGCCCCGATCTCTGCTTGTTTTTGGCTTCGAATCTGGTTATCCCTGACACACTTTAATAGGGGTGTGCACAAGTACTAGAGAACTCAGACTTGAAAGCAATGATTGATAAAATAAAATGTTAAGTCACTGCAATCATTAGTTTCATGATAAATCATCGCTGTCAAGTATGAGTAATTGATGATAACCTGACTTTTTATATTTCAGCATTTTAGGTGGTTCCTGAGCTTTGACTAGTTAGTGTTAGGACAGCATGACATCCAGACAAAATCAAAACCACCAATACTTGGAATGAAAAACTGACAAAAATGTGTAATACAATGAATAGAGCAGGTTAATGTAAGTACCCCCATCTTCCACTAGTATGCCCTTGTTCATCCCATGGAAACTGCCACTGGTGGTTCAAACAATACCACATTCATCATCTCTAGGGTTGTGGGGGCTGAAGCCTATCACAGCATCTTGGGCCACAAATGCATCCAATTAATAATATTTAAGCAATATAACACTAGGTAACCATGTTATACATCTAACAGAAATGAGTCGAACCAGACAAATTAAAGAGTCTATCAAAGCGATGTTTGAAACACTGAGCCGAATTCCTCAGGAAGTCATAAATCAGTTCTAGTGCCACAAGAACCAAGCAAGATGACCAACCAACTTGTTCACACAACAGCTTTCAACATTAACACCACTAGAACAATTATTGACAATTTCAATTCGAAGAAGAGAAATTTGGTGTCAAATGTGTTGTTCGTAAGGGAAATGCAACGCTGGACATCACATGTAAACCCAGGAGATCAAGTTAAACACTTCCATTGACTTCCCCCCACCTAGCAGAACCAGACTGAAATTCCTAAGGGGGAAGGGCTTTAAACCTTTGTTCTCCACAGAAGTCTTTGTCATGAGAATGGCAAAGAAACTGCTTTTGTACAGATATATGGACCAGAATGAACTCAAAAAGACTTATAAATGAATCAGTCCATCGCATCACTCCATATTCATTTATGTGTAACCCACACATTTGACTATCATGTTATAATCACTTATTGTGTATGTTTTTTTTAATAACTATGGCATAGCTTAACGATTCATAATTGTGTTTGGTATGTGTGTGATCGAATCTTCTTGCTTGAATTAGTACAGACAATAATTTATTTGTCCCATGTATCATATTCGTGTTATAGGAATCATGTCCAAAATTAGACCCTGCAAGGCAGGAAAATTCGGACCACATGCTTGGTAAGATAAACATATGATTTATGATACCCCCGAGCCAAGACAATATCTGATTGGTCAAGACAACATTTGAGGTGTGGCCAACAGTCCAGTTTAAATACTTGGGACACCATAAAATCTTTGCTTTTAGTCTCTAGCTATGCTGCTGCTATCAGTCATGCTGGCTTTTAGTCTCTAGCTATGCTGCTGCTATTAGCCATGTCTGCTTTTAGCTTTTAGTCTCTAGCTATGCTGCTGCTATCAGTCATGCCGGCCTTTTAGTTCTAGCCTTGCTGCTGCTATTAGCCATGTCTGCTTTTAGTCTCTAGCTATGCTGCTGCTATTAGCCATGTCTGCTTTTAGTCTCTAGCTATGCTGCTGCTATTAGCCATGTCTGCTCTTAGCTTTTAGTTCTAGCCTTGCTTGTGCTATCAGTCATGCCTGCTCTTAGCTTTTAGCTTGTAGCTTTGCTACCTAGCTTTAGCTTCTCTAGCCATGCTGTTTAGTCATTACTGTTTGAGCGCGGTTCCAGCATGCTTCGGCCTGCAAGCCTGCTGCTACTTAGCCACGATGAGAAGGAACACAACCTTGTCTCGTCAAACTTTATTTCTTTTCTTTTCCGTTTGAGAGTTTCATGTTCTGAGTTAAGTTTTGTAACGTCGAGTCTCCAACGCCTGACCTCGGATGCCTGTTCAACTTCAACCAGCGCACACGACTCTGCACTTTCAGCCAACGGCCAACAACCACGGGCTTCCCAAGACGTCACTTCAGCGACTGAACATCCAGTCAATCAACGACCTCGGGATAGCCCTTTCACCGAGACTCCTTTTTCCCAGGAGACGCAAGTAACTTTACCTCCAGACTCTGACCTTTACTGGTGTATCTAATATAATTTTAACCTCACTGAGGAACTCAATGCGAGGGCTAATTACGTGATTGATGGTTGTTCATGTCTATGCAATTTAATGTATTGCTGTAAACTTGGGATTCCATATTTCCATTCTCTTAAACTCATCTTTGCCTAACTTTCGATCTTCCTGCAACTTGTATGAATGTGTGAGTGCATGCGTTTATGTGTTAGATTAGTTTATATGTCTTAGATTTATTTAATAAAGCCTTATTCATATTGAAAATAGAAGTATCTTGTATTTTGTGCTTACAAGTTAATGTCTTAATCTGCGGATCTTGTAACTGTGCTAATTGATAGTGTTTCACTATAGTTTGGATATTAGTATCCAGCGCAGATTTGATGTTAAACGGCTCTTTCACTGAATCGCAGGGCGTCTCAATGACCAGCCGTGAAACAGTGATTCTGTTCAAATTCCCTTTAAAATCTTAAATGATTCCCTTTGAGCTAAATTGACCTGTTTCCGTTACATACAGTACCTGTCAAAATTTTGGAAACATTACAATGTTTTTGAAAGTCAAACAATAAACCAATCAAATAAAAATCTCTTCTGATCACTAAGCCTGCATTTATTTAATCAATGATACAGAGAAAATAGCAATATTACACAATATCATTACAAATTAAAATAAATGTGGTCTATTTTAATATACTCTAAATTGCAAGTTATTACTGTGATAAAAAGCTAAATTTTCAGTATCATTAATCCAATCTTCAGTGTCACATAATCCTTCAGAAATCATTTTAATATGCTGATTTCTTTTCTTTTTTTTCTATTAAAATAATTTTACATTTAAAACAGTTGAAAACAGGAAATGGTGATCCTTTTTTCATATATATATATATTTTTTTTACCACAAATGTATTAATTTCTCTGTTTTCTTGCCATAAATGTTTGAATGGTATTGTCTCCATAAAACATTTTAAGCAGCAAAATATGTTTTCAACATTAGTAATAATCAGAAATGTCTCTTGAGATGCAAATCAGCATATTATGATGATTTCTGAGGTATTTTACATTTTAATAATATTTTACAATATTTCTGTTTTAACTGTATTTTTCATCAAATAATTGCAGTGAGCAGAAGACTTACATAAAAAAAAGAAAAACTCTACCATTTAAACAGAATTTTTGAGGATTTACTTACTAGTCATATGGTTCATAGCGCCTTAGAGATGTTGTTCGACAGGAGGTCTGCTCCAACACGGCCATCATCATTTATCACAGAGCCAACAATATTGAGTATACAGGCAGTTTTATTTAAGGGAAGCAAGCTAGAGCAGAAGTAAAATGCAGAAAATAAAATAAATTATATATAAATAAATTCGCGCACACACACAAACCAGTTTCTTAAAATAACAGAATTAACATTAATGTTTTTAGGTTTGTGTCACTCACGTTTGGATGTCAATATAACAGATGCATGGTGATATAAGAAAATACGTTGTGAGAAAATGCATATGCAAATGCATTTTTATCTCTGTCATAAAGAGATTATATTATCACTCGTGAAACCACATAACAAATTTTATTAATATTTGTTCATGTTTGAAGTAACGTTAGATTCAGTTAATTCGCTCTCCTTGAAAGTGAAGTCACCAATTAACAGTACAGTACATATTTTAGGCTAAATAAGTAAGACAACTTTCAATAAATCATTGACAGCATTGTCACTTATTAAAATAATCACCCTTTACTTAAATATATGAACACACAAAACTGCTGTTAAAAGGGTAATATAACGTTTCCCATTCTATGACTAGTAAAATAATGGCTGCATCTTCTTTAATGTTTACTCCAGGATGTCAGTGGCTCTGTTTGATGCTTTGCAAGCGATACTAGAGTAACATATTAAAAAGAAGACCACCAATTTCTGTGAACTCAGTGAGAAAGGATCTTTACAGTGCTTTGTGCTGCGAGATGAAGTGGATGAATTTGACAATCATTATTCTGGATTTTGGTATTCACTTTTACAGTGTCTCTGAATTGTCAAAACACATCTCAGTGGACAGATCCAGATTAAAGTTCAACTCGTTGCTTATCCAAAGCAGGAGCTTGAGCTTAGTGGCCACACTACCTTGCTTACCCTGTCTTTTCCGGCATTTTTTTCACAGGGAAAAGGTTTTGAGAACGGCGCAGACAAGCTGGTAAGGTTGCTAGGGAGGGAGGAGGCCAGTGTCATGGGCCTCTCTGAATTTATAGCAGCACATCAGTAGACACAAACTAAAAAAACGCAGACGACAGCAGACGGCAGGTCACACACAATGGCGCCGTCTTGAATTGCGACCTACATCTCGACCTCCATAAATTTCAAGGTTACCTCAGCTCTTCAGAACTTTAGGGGGGCCTAATTGTGCGGCCAAAATATGTAACCGAGACATTACCCCTAGACTGAGTCTCTCTCCAGTTGATAAAACCATTCCTCAGAATTCTTGATTGATTGTCCCTACTCGTGAAAGGGAAGTTGACTTGTGCACTGTAGGTAGGGAGCAAGGTCATGTCTCAAACAATGGGCCACTCCGTACTGTACCGTACTGTTTGTTTCTTTATCTCGAAACCACCCCTTCCACTATCATATCTTCTTAAGACAACTTAATAAACACATTCTCTTAAGATATTTATGAAAAAAAGTTGTCTAATGGCAATAACAGCAGTACAGCTAAATGGAATACTGTATATTAAGTTTAGTTAGACTACAAACAAAAAGTCTGAACCTGTGCTATCAGGCTGTTGAGCTGTTGACTGTATGTGTCAGCATATTCTGTGAGAGTCTCTGATTGGCCTTTAGTAAGATACCCAGCAGAAACCGCAGGAACAGATCAAGGTGTCCATTTGCATTCTGATTTGAATAGCTTGTACAAACTGTTCCATGTATGTCCTTCATTCAGATACACACTAAAAATCCAGCATAAATTAGTATGAATCCCATGCTGGCATTATAATCTCTGGTTGGACGACTGGAGAGACAAGAGGTGCCGATGTTCAGTGAATAAATCTGATTAATAAGCAGTGGCCATACTATTTAAGGATTTAAGCACTAAGAGAAGAATGTTAAAATGAACCTGATAGCACACAGGCAACCAGTGCAGGGAACATAGAACTGGTGTAATATGATACCGTTTTTTAGTAGTCGTTAAAAGCCTTCCAGCTGCATTTTGAACTATCTGCAAGCAGGGTAGGGCTGACTGACCAACATCAAAATACAGTGAGTTGCAGTAGTATAATCTAGATGTGATAAAAATATGAATTACTTTTTCAACATTTTTATTAGACAAAATAGGTTTTACTTTCGCTAGAAGTCGAAGATGAAAAAAACATGACTTGACCACCATATTAATCTGTGTGTCAAATTTTAAACCATCAAAAAAAAAACAAAAAAAAAAAAACAGATTTTTTACCAAAAGCTTCATGAAAGAGGTTAAATTGCCAGTATTTACTTTTGGTTTTCCACGAGAGTTTGATGGAACAAACACAATTATTTCTGTTTTACTCTCAATGAAAAAATAAAAATTAAGACAACCAGGCTTTCACATCAGACAGGCATAAGACATAACTGCATAGCAATGGAAAGACAGACCATGCTTCCTAAAAGAATTGAACCCAATGGGCGCATGTACAAAGAAAAAAGAATAGGAGCCAAAATGGATCCCTAAGGAACACCACATGACAAAGAAGCTACCTTAGATGAGTGATCAGGAACATTAACTCTAAAACTTTGATTGGAGAAATGAATTAAGAAAATATGTGTGCATCCCAGGAGCTCTACTAGGATGTTATAGAGTGAATGCCAAGGAAAACATGAAGAAAAGAAAGTGAAAAATAACACAGGTAAAACAAATAAATACATTATTTTCATTTACGTATTAAACTGTTTATTTGTGCTATATAAATAAACTTGTGTTGTATAAACTGTTGGTAAGCCTACAAGAAAAGTTATTTAGGAAATAAATTATTTTAGTTATTGTATTTAAGACTGCTATACTACATAGAGCTCTAATAAAAAAGTAATATAGCCACACTGGAGATAGGATCCAAGCAGCTGTTGATCAAATGAGCACATGACCGAATGACGTCACTTTAGGGCAAGCGGCATGTATCCATGGCAACGATCAGCCGCTAATGACTGAGCGGCAACCTCCCGCTCTCTCTAGTGAAGCCAATAGAGCATCACAGTCCCGCCCACAGCCCGAGAGAGCTGCCGGAAGTAAATTTCCCATTCATTTCTCCCATTGACTTTCGGGAAAATCTGTATCTAAAGAGTTTTAGAGCATGTGTGAGGATAACCAGCTACGGCTGAACTCATAAGCATATAACATATAATTTCAAGTGAAAAAATAAAGACAAAATCCAAAAAAAGTCAAAGGTACAAGACTGTGTTCATATTTTCATTTAGAGCGCAGGAACTACTCATCCCATAAACCACCGCGCCTCATTGAATTCGACTGAAGCCACAACCGCGAACGAGACAACGAGCCTTTTGAGCGACTTCCAAATCTGATGATGGCCACCCACGCAAACTTTTTCCTCCAGTGAATTTTATTTTATATAGTGAATGTGCAGTAATAGCAGTTATTTCAGTATTAATTGTGTAAATAAATAGTGTTTTATATATGTATTGTGTATTGATTTTTATATTTATCATCGTGTATTTTATATTGTATTTTATATTGTGTGCGTGTGTGAAAGTGGTTTACAATAAAGTCAGCAATGGTGCAGTGCTTTGTACCTGACTGCAATCACCGCTCGTCAACACATGTCGTTGCCATTACACAAATGTTCAGTAAATGCACAAAATGGTATGCCTAGGCTAAATATTGTTTTGACAGTGGCATTATAACATGCTTGATATGACTCATACCATATGAAGGCTACAGAAGCCTAGCTAAAGTTGACGATAATGCTTACTAACGTTACCAACCTCCCTGCAAAACTTTTGAGGCAGCCATGGCGATCACGATTGCACCGATTAGTCTACCGTGCAAAAACGCAACACAGGTTTTTATTTTATTTTATTTTTTTATTAATCGTCTTCAGTCTTCACGGACCTTCGCGGGGTTTAACCTGACGGTTACAAGAGCTCCACCAATCAGATGCATCACTGTGGGATTGTGGGATTGTTCAGGATTGTGGGTAATGAAGTCCTTAGCCAAGACATCGCGAATAAAAGGCATTTATATCAAAACAAGGTTAGTGCCCCATGATCCTTTTGCGTTTATATCAGCATATACTATCGCTTAGTACAGCCGTAGCAGGTTTTAAGTCTACCATGGATGGTTACGTTTTTATGGCTTATACCCCAAATGTCAATGCAGAAATTGCATTGAATTTTTACTTCCGGCACTAGCTGTGGGACGGGACTGTGATGCTTTATAAGGAAGTGACTAAAATTGCAATTCACCGACTGGCCGCTTGAGGCTGGCTGCAAAAGAGAGTCAATCCCTTAAACTCCCCATGTTAAAATGCCCAACTTTACAGCATAAAAAAAAACGTTTTCAGCCTGGTGCAAAAAAAATTATTTTGGTCTATATAGCTAATTTTGCCCTTCATGACAACTGTGAGGAGGGTGAATTTTTTTTATTTTTATAACTAATCCGTTTAAATTATATTAAGCCTTAAAGTTCTGCATAATTAAGGGCGTGGCCACTTGAGTGACATGTGAATTGCCACTGCTGTCACAGCCGTCGCGCTAGGTGGGCGTGGCTTCACCAACCAGCTCCCGCCCTTTTGCCCATTTTCGATTGTCCCGGAGACAAAAAAAGGTATTTATTATTTTATATTATTAGACATTATATCTACCGTAACTACTGTTTATCTCCTAATGCTTACATTTGATGAAGTTTACCTTTTTAAACCTTTGCTGAAGTTGTCCCATGCGGCTGATGAGGTAAGGCTATGTGAACACTTTCTAAGCTAACGTTAGCTTGTAAAGCTAAAATGATTAAACGTATATAATACTGGGAGATATTCAATTTCAATATGGTAAAAATACACACTGAGACGCCTATATGCAGTAAAAAGGCATATGTCTGCTAAATTTTGGACCGCTTGTTCTAAATCCAAACTGTCAACAGTCTTTACAAATATTTTGTCAATGGATAAACGATAGTCCTAGACATATAAAGTCATAACACTACTGAATGTCTTCATTTTGTTGTTTTAGATTAGAAGACAATGGGAAGAAATGCCATCGACTAACCACAGCTGACAACCAGACACACACACACACACACACAAAAATAGCCCTGCAACTTTACGATTGTTCAATTAAAATAAACATATTTTGCTTCATACAGCGTGTCTGTTGTCTTTGATTAGCTTAAAATTACAATAAAATGACATTTAGAGGATTTAAAGCGAAAGTCCCCTAAACGTCCCGAATGTCCGCTGCACATCCTGTGAACGCCCTCCTGAACGTCCAGGAGGCTTCTTCGCGAAAGTCCCCTCGACGTTAAGCTGACCCTACACGCTGACGTCCAGGGGCCGTTCGCAGAGGCCATTTAGGGGACTTTCCTGAGGACCTTTTTTTGTTAGCTGGGTTGTTATGTCTTAAGTCAACGAACGTATTTACTTGTGACAAAAACTGATTTGGCTTTATTAGTGTGTGGATGATCGCATTAAATAAATAAATTCTAAATAAATTGTTCAGATTAACAAAGCACAAGGATTTATCGAGGATTAAACGCGGAGTTATGTTCTGTATTCCAAATATGAAAACAAGCGTATGTGCACCAATAACTGCGCTTTGTATCTGATGATTGCTGATCGAGATTTACATGCTTGGCCAACTGACCCTGTATACTCTCATTCATTTCATTCACGGATGAGATGTATTAGTTCATTCAACTCTTTCACCTACGAGAATATCTTGAGTAACTCTTTTTGACAGGATGAAAGAGTTCACAGAGCTGTTCACGAGCTGTGCATGCGCTGTTGATAGCACCGCGCTCGCGCTCTGCTGTGGAAGGAACTTCATTGAATGAGAAATGAGTCTTTTACTGTCTATGGTCAGTGGATTATGCAAACGAGAACGATTCGTTCACCTAAACGATTTGTTCACGAATGAACCATCATAGTGCAATTACCTATAGCATATATTGATAAGGTTATGATAAGAAGGTCTAAGTAGCAACGTAACTTCCGTGATGTCCCCGATGTGCGGGGCGGGTCAGTGCGGGTCAAGAAATTTTACTTTCCTTGCGGGGCGGGCTGGGGCGGGCCAAATAATTTCAGAAAAGCGGGAACTGGCATCATTATTATGCAAGCCTTTGTCTTCTCAGGTGTAAATCACAATGATATTCATGATAGTTGACGCCTACTCGCATATGACTTTTACCAAGAAAAAGTGTCTTAGAAAATTTTAATCAATATATTGTTCTCTGTAAGTGAGTAAACAAGATAATTTTCGCATAATTTAGAAAGAAAAATTCTAGGCTACAAGCTCCAGTTCTCAAAAATCCCGGGAACCATTGTTCTTTATGTGTTTCATTGCCTTATTCAAGTGATTTAACATTTTTAGTTTTTCACTAACCACGCATAGCATTTTTTTCCTCAAAAATACAATGATGTACATGCATGCATTTCACATATTATTATAGCCCAGTTTGTGCTGATTACAGTGAGATTAGACTTTATCCATTTAGATATTTATAAGAAACTGAAAAAAGCACAAATGTCAGGGCATGACAAAACTTCTCCAGGCCCCAAAAATACCCTTAGACTACAGAGGGTTAAATTGTGTTCCAAAGACGAACAGAGCTTTTATGGATTTGGAACGACATGGGGGTAAGTGATTAATGACAAAATTTTTGTTTTAGAGGTGGAGTAACCCTTTAAGTCACATGATAACATCAACATGGCGGATGATGCCTGGATCTCATTCGAGATTTAGCTGTAGAGTTCCTACACTTTTAGCACTCGTTAAGTAAGTACTTATTGAACCTAACTAAAGATTAGACCATGAGACCAACACGACGGACGACAAGCCAAATACACCAGCACTGCCATCTTCCATCAGTTTTTATTTTTATTTGACACATTTCTCCATGAACTGCTCTCATAATGATTAAATCGGTCCTATTATGCTTTGACACTTTTTCAATTTTAATTAGTCTGTAACGTTGCTGTTTGAGCATAAAAACGATCTGCAAAGTTACAAAGCTAAAAGTTCTCTTCAAAAGGAGATATTTTATTTAACAGAAATCACTTTTTAAAAACTACAATGAATGACTCATTTGAACTACAACGCATATTTTCCAGATTTGTGTTATCACAAATACGGACGAATGGGACGAGACCTGGTTGAGTTCAACGAGTCTTATCAACTATGTTGAAGACATACTGGCTTTTCTATGGCAGACGAGCTAAGAGTGGTTACAATCATCCAGGTTTAAATAAATTCCTAAATTCATTAATTCAGATGTATGTGTTTATTTAAGTTTACTGGGAGAAGATAAACAGTAATACTCAAAAATGATGAAATCATCACATTCACCTCAATAGGTTTTGCATATATTCACTTCACACAGTGACCACAGGTTATTTTTTCAATTATATCTAAGCTGGAAAACCTTTGGGGTCCTAATTCAACCGTAAAACCCTGCTGAGAGTTCAGGAGGTTACAGCTTGTTTCACGAGTTTGATTTGTAGATTCAACATTTTTTACAATTTTCTATGTATGAGGAGACCTTTGTGGTGTAATGCTCTATTTAATAACTGATTAACATATACTATGTGAGTTTGACATGGAAATGGACATATGTATCATGTCTGAAAATGGTGGTTTAAGCAAATTTAAATGTGTTTTAAGAAAATTAAGTTGAAAATATGAGACTGACTACTCTCAAATGGCTAGCCACATTTCTGCTTCATGACCAGCAGTCCATCTTTAACCATGCTTCTCTGTAGCATTTACACTTTCCTTTTGAGTTTTACTAATTGCTTCTTTTTCAATGTTTCTTGCTCATCATCTGAATTTAGATTGGAGGGAGATTACTTATTGGGTGGCCTTTTTGCTTTACATGAAATTGACACTGTGACACCTGTTTTCACCCCGGAGACCACTGAATGTTTCAGGTAAGCAAGGATCTTTTACCACTTTAGGGTTATTAGTATGGAGTATTTTGAATAAAATCAGCTTTTCACTAATTCTAATCAGCATTTTACAAATATAAACGGAATATTCAGTTACATGCTATTAACTTCCTCACTGATGTTTTTAAGGCAAAGTACCTCAAAATCTGGATATCAAATGTTGCAAGTAATGAGGTTTGCTGTTGAAGAGATTAATAATTCCACAACTCTTCTGCCCAATGTTTCTCTGGGCTATGAAATTTATGACTATTGTTCTAACACAAGGAATTTCCATCCAGTCTTAAGTTTCATCTCAAAGAATGGCTCAATAAAACCTAAAGAAAAACTCAACAACTATCAGCCTAAAGTTATTGCTTTAACAGGACCATATGGAAGTACAAGAACTATGACTATTGCACCACTGTTCACAACGGACCTTATACCAATGGTAAATTGTGTCTTTTTATACAGTATGCACAACAAAATACTTACACACTAGCTTTTGTTCCTACCTTTTGTTCAGGACTAACAAGTATATTGCTACGAGTACATATATAACATTGCGTTAAGAGACAAGCAGTGTAAACATTTAAACAGAATGAAGATGTGTACATTTTAAATTTTTCCTAAATATCATTTTATATAATATATATATATATATATATATATATATATATATATATTATTATTATTATTATTATTATTATTCATGCCCTTCAGAAGATACATGTTTCCCAGAAGACAAAATAAGCTATATTTTCCCTGATCTTGAAATACAATAAAAAATAAATAAAACAAATAATAATAAAAAATTCAGTCCCTGGCTCTTAATGCATTGTTTTTCCTTCTGGAGCATCAATGAACCTTCAGTAAGAGTTGCATATGAGTCCCTCAGTTGTCCTCAGTTTGAAAAGATGGATCTCAAAATAATACAGTAATTGTTGGAAAGGGTTTAAATATATAGAAATGCTGAAAAAAACAAAGAATTTGGGGACTCATGAACAATTATCACTAAAATATATAAATAAATAAATAAATACCTGCTGTGGATCATTCAGGTAACAACACAATATTAAGAATCAAGCAAATGTCTTTTGTGTGAAATATCTTATTCAGGTCAGAACTAAATAAAAAAATAACATGCATTTTGTATGGTCCCTCTTTTTGAAAAAATATTTAACATTTTGCAAATTCTGTGTGTCTACTTTTGACCTCAACTGTATATATAAGTGTTTTCTTCTCTTTCAAAGGTGAATTATGGAGCTTCTAGCTATGTGTTCAGTGACAAACTTAAGTATCCTTCTTATGTAAGAACAATCCCTAGCAACAAAGACCTGATAGAGATGATTATTCACATCATACGATGGTTTGGATGGAACTGGGTTGCCTTTCTTGGAAGCCAACAGGATTTGGATGGACTTAATCTGTTTAACAAATATATAAGAAATACTGGCATTTGTTTGGCCTATCAAGAAGGTCTGAGTCTAAATGCAAACTATAGTCAAACCCTTAAAAAGATTGATGAGCTCAACATCAATGTCATTATAATTTTTGCTTTGCCACAATATGCAGACAAAATAATCAAAGCAGCCATAGCAAACAACATCCAAGACAAAGTATGGATTGCAAGTCAACACTGGGCAATGAATAAACAGCTTCCAAGAGAGCCAGGAATTGGAAAAATTGGCACAATCATTGGCATTACAGAGAGACTGTTGTCATTGCCTGGATTTAATGAATTTGTCTATAAAGCCAAAGGAACAACTGATGTTGGCCATAATGACAGAGCTAAGCGTGAAGTCCGGGTGAAGAGTAAGACATGTAATCAAGTTTGTGATTACTGCTCATTGTTGACTGCAGAGGAGATTATAAATGAAAATCCCACACTCTCCTTTTCCATCTATTCTGCTATATATACCATAGCTCATGCATTACATAAAGTGTTGCAGTGCAACATAAATGAATGCCACAAAAATACAATGCTCAAGCCATACATGGTAAGTCAATTCTTTATAATAATATCTAATATTTTTTTTTTATTAATTAAATAATGAATAATATTGTATTTGAATGAAATAGTATGTTATGTCCTATTTTGTTATTGTTTACATTATTTAATTATTGTACAATCTTTAATAAAAGAGTAAAACAAAAGTAATATAAATTGTATTAATATTATAGTAATACAACTTTAATATAACACAGATAATATAGTTATATTTATACATTTCTTTTTTAACACCTCACAACAGCTTCTGGGAGAAATAAAGAAGTTGGATTTTCTTCTCAATGGCCGTCACATTAAATACGATGATCATCTTGATCCAACCATAAGTTATGCAGTTGTGCTCTGGCACACTGATGTGAATCCTCCTCATTTTGAGATGGTGGGCTCATATGAGAAACATCCAGATATTACTTTCACCATAGACAATTCTCTCCTTCTCTGGCATAACAATGGATCTGTAAGTTTTTAATTTTGAGCCTTTATCTAAACATTTAGATTTGTAGATTACAGTTTTCTCAATTAGGTTTACATATTTTGCCAAAGGAATGTCAACTTTCATTTGGTCCGCTGGTGCACAATTTTATTTTCTTAAGTTGTATTTACTAATTCATGCAGTAGAAATCAATTTACTTCCATATGAGTAAAGATTATAAGGTTTTATTTTAATTGTCTGTTAAAACTATGGTAGGCAGTGTCTGTGCTAGAAGTCTGCATTCCCATAGGACCCGATATGACATGTCTGACAGGTAGATCTGCCTTTGAGCTCTCCAACCCGTGCTGGATGCATCTGTCGAGACAACTGTCCTTTTTTGAACCAAGCCCATAGTCACACCCTGCTTGAACCACTGTGGGTCTTTCCAAGTGGCGAGAGCTGTTACACAGTCCTGGCTCACCGTTACATGAATGCATCCATGACGCCACGCATGGGGTGGAATTTGAGGTTTCAGCCAGTACTGAAGTGTTTTTATGAGGAGCAGGCCCAGCTGTATTACCAGTGATGCAGAGGCCATGAGACCCATCACCTTTTGAAACATCTTGAGAGGGTGAGAGGCTCTGATTTGGAAAGACGCAGTGAGCTGTTGTATGGCCAGTGCACATTCTTGCCAAAAACAGCTCCCAGGAATGAAGTTCGTTGGCTGGGAGACAGCAAAATTGAGTCCCAGGCACTCTAAGTGGCTGAGGACGAGGGACCTCTGAGATGACGGCCTCTGACTGAGCTAAAATGAGCCAATTTTTGATGTAATTCAGAATGCAGACTCCCATCTACCTCAGAGGGGAGGGGCCAAGATCATGCACTTTGTTAAAGTACAGAGAGCCAGAGACAGTCCGAAGGGCAGGACCATGCACTGATATGCTACTCCCTTGAAGGCAAACCTCAAGAATCAGCTGTGATGGGGGCTACCTAGATGTGAAAGTAAGCATCTTTCAGATCCAGAAAAAATAACTAGTCCCCTGGGCATATTTGTGAGAGAATCTGCTTCAGGGTAGTCATTCTTAATAGCCGTTTCATGAGGGCATGGTTCAGGTGTCTGTGATCGAGGTGAACAACATCCTTTTTGGGGAAGAGGAAGTAATGTCTGTAAAAGCTTGACTCGCTTTGAGCTGGTGGAACGTCCAATGTCAGCTTGCTCCGGGTTCCTTGGCACTTCGGAAATCGGTAGCATCTGGCTGATTGGGAATCACTTAAAGGCCCCGTAGGGGAGACCAGAGAGTGGCATCTAACTCTATTAGAGACATGCTGTCATCTTATAGCTCATCATTACACCAAATAAGACCATGTCACTCGCATCCGCTGAGGGAAGCTGGTCTGAGTGTCAAAAGAAGATGGAAGAATCCTCTCAGCTTTGTGAGGGCGAGGAATGCGGAATCTGGGCCGCCATGAGATCGATTGTAGCTGAGCATTTAGTCCCATTTCCCGCTATTTTTTCCACACAGGTCCTGGGAGGAAGAAAATGGGAGGGTGCAAGGGGCGGAGTAGCTCTCTGAAAAGAAAGCAATCTGAGCATGTAGAGAGGCGAGACTCATGTTCATACAGTGTGAAAACTCCATCTCAGTCAAAGTGGCTTCTGTGTGGGGCTTGCACAGGAAACACACTCTGAGTCGCCATTGTTGTTGAAGCGGGTGGCAACAGTAAAGAGGTGCAGAGAAAAAGGTTGTTGTCCTTTTTTGTCCACAGTGAGGTCTGTCAACGGTGATCGCTTCAAGTCCCGTAGATCAGCGAAGGGGAGATCATCATCACTGAAGGAGAATTGATCTGAGATCCTATGATGGAATACCTGCTTATATAGCCAGATGGCCCCGCTCATTCTAGCTGGCTATGGCAGGCTTAGTCGCCATTGGTTTGTTTTTTTGCTTACTGCACGAACCAATGGCTGCGAGGTTACACTCCGTGATTGTAAAGGCTTCAGTAATCAGAGAAAAGGGAGGTTTTTTTTCCCCATAGCATCTTGCGATGCAGTACGGGTGAAGTATCGAAAGGGAACGATAAGGTACAGGTGCAACTTAAGTATGAGGTAGCATTTAGCGAGAAATTCAGCCCATAACGTTTGGGTTGGCTGGTACAAATTCTTTGCATATGTCCCGGGGCTGACTTGCTACGCCACTGGTGTCACGCGTTTTATTTGCGGGGTCACAACTTGATTGCTGTCAGGATAATCAGGACTTTTAACTGTTTTAAAAGTGAGAGCTAAGAAATGTATGTGCATTTAAGGATGTGTTAATTTTTTATATAGTTTTAGTTTGAGAACACCGATCTAAGTTTGGAGAAATGTTTAAAATCAATTGAGATGAATGTTAACTTTAATGACACATTTTCTCATTCCTTTCTCAGGTTCCTTTCTCAAACTGCTCTGTTGAGTGTGAGGTGGGATATTCAAGGAAACCTGAAGGTTTTCATAGTTGCTGCTTTTCATGTGAAAAATGCCCACCTAACACCTATGTGGATTTTTCTCGTAAGTAGGCAACAGACAGTGACAGCTTGGAATTTAAAGAGATATTCCACCCAAAAATTGACATTTTGTTGTCATTTACTTTCTCTCATGTGATTCCAAATCTACCTACATTTCTGCAGAACACAAAAGAAGATGTTTTGAGGAATGTTGTAACAATTTAAACTTCATAATCACGGGAAGAAGTAGGTGGGAACTGGCGAACATTCAAATCAAACTTTAATAATAAAATAAACACATAACACAAAATAAAGTCCAGGCCCGGTCCTCTCTCATCCTTCACTGTTGTAACTCCTCTTTTGCATCCTTCCTGAGCTCCTCCGTGGAACTCGAGACTGGTGACTGGCGCAGGTTTCACTCATTTCCATTTACTCCTCTGTTCCCGTTCCCTGCTCGTCCCCATTCTGGAGGATGGCAGCAGGCTATAGCCTCAGGCGAATGGCGGCGACTCCTCCACTCCCTCATGGATGGCAGCCGTCTCTCCACATCCCGGCCGGACAGCAGTGAGCTCGTCCATCCCCCTGGCAACTCACTCCAGCCCACCGCCTCGAGCGTTCACAATGGCAGACTGCTCCGCCATGCTCGATGGCACTGCGGATTCACCACAGCGGCAAGGGATCTTCGGCAGTGCGTCCCTCCTTCATCCTGGGTTTCAGCACCAGTCTAACAATATAAACTTTATAATCACGGGAAGAAGGAGGCGGGAACCGGCGAACATTCAAATAAAACTTTAATAATAAAATAGACACAAAACAGCACAGACCGGTGTCATGGTAATGTTATTAACCAAATAGTTTTGGTTCCCTTTCAGTTGGTCACTCTCGGCATCCTCTCAGTGATTGATGAATAAAAGTGAGTAATAAATAAAGTAATAAAGTGAAGTGACATTCAGCCAAGTATGGTGACCCACACTCAGAATTTGTGCTCTGCATTTAACCCATCCGAAATGCACACACACAGAGCAGTGAACACACACACACACACACACTGTGAGCACACACCCGGAGCAGTGGGCAGCCATTTATGCTGCGGCGCCCGGGGAGCAGTTGGGGGTTCGATGCCTTGCTCAAGGGCACCTAAGTCGTGGTATTGAAGGTGGAGAGAGAACTGAACATGCACTCCCCCCACCCACAATTCCGTCCGGCCCGAGACTAGAACCGGCCCGAGACTAGAACCCACAACCCTTCGATTGGGAGTCCAACCCTCTAACCATCAGGCCACGACTGGCCACTTCCATGATTGGAATCTTGCTTCGAGAGACCAATCTACTTTGACTGTAACTAAACGAGCCAGTGCACATTTACATGCAATTATTGCAGCCAGCTGCCACTGATCACAACGTGAGTATAAAAAGGCAGCAAGTGCAATGCATACCAGCTGTCCCTGTATCCCCATGTCTTTCCGAAAATCATGGAGGGGGAATCTTGTTCCCCTCAGAGTGCAGGGTGTACAAATCCTCAACTATCTCGACGATTGACTTATGCTAGCACAGTCTCAAGATCAGTTGTGCAAGCAAAGGGACATGGTGCTCCGGCACCTCAGCCTGTTGGGTCTTTGGGTCAACTGGGAAAAGGGCAAACTCTCCCTAACGCAGAGGATCTATTTTCTTGTTGTGGAGTTGGATTCGGTCTAATAGACAGCATGCCTCACAGAGGAATGTGCATGGTCGGTGCTGACCTGCTTTGAAATCATACAAGTGCAGGATTGCAGTCGCACTGAAACCATTTCAGTGGCTCCTGGCACAAATGCCAGCTGCAGCGCCACTTACAATGCTAGAGCTTTTGCATATGAGACCGGTTCAACACTGGCTTCATGGCCGAGTCCCGAGATGGGTGTGGCATCACTGCACTTACCGGGTCCAAGTTACACCGGCCTGTCGCCAAACCTTCACCCCATGGTCAGATCTTACATTCCTCTGGGCAGGAGTGCCCCTAGAACAGGTCTCCAGATATGCTGTGGTTTACATGGATGCCTCCACCACTGTCTGGAGGGCCATGTACAACGGGCACACAATTTCAGGTGTTTGGATGGGCCCCCATTTGCACTGGCATATCAATTGCAGAGAGTTGTTAACAGTACACCTTGTCTTGAACCGTCTCAAAGGGTGCTTACAAGGCAAGCATGTGCTGGTCCAAATGTACAACAAAGCGACCATTGCATACTGTGTATTAAACAACAAGGTAGTCTGAGCTCCCATCGCATGTCGCAACTGCCCTCCACTTCCTCTTTTGTCAAGTCAAGTGGTGAACCTGCAAGTGCTGTCCCCGAAGGATGCAGACCCAGCCTTAGCTTTGCTTTGTCCCGTCCGGGCATTGAGATGCTGCGTAGACTGGACACAAAGCTTTAGGACCTTAGACCCCAGCTCTATTATGGAGACCGGCAAAAAGGGAAAGGATGTCAATAAGCAGAGGATGGCCCACTGGATTGTGGATCCAGACAAGGTGTGCCCTGCCTGCTCAGGTTGTGTGTTCTAGAGCTGTAATATAATATAATAACTTAAAAGTTAGGCCCGACAGGACACGAGCCCAACACATTTCGGACGGAACACGACAAATACATTTTGATTGACAGCTTTTTAAAAGCCTGTTTACAGCCCGACATTATTCAAATGTGCGCACGCACACAGCTCTTTTGCCTTTTGACAAGAATGAGTAATTTCTACATGTTTTAACAATTTATTTATGACTAACGTAGGCTATAGGCACTTGGAAGTTGAATAAAAAAATAAAATAAGTAATCTGTAACATCGTAACATCTCAGCACTCTAAATGGGTGGTCTATGGTGGACTAAGCTTTGTGTCAGGTCTACCCATAATCTCAATGCCCAGATGGGATGAAGAAAAGCTAAGGCTCGTCTGCCTCCTTTGGGGACAGCACTTGCAGGTTCACCACCTGACTTCCCTTCCATAGGGTCATGGTGAGCAGCATTCTAAATAGGCATAGGCTAATTTTGCCTATAAACAGGCCAATGCACCAATAAAAAGTAGTCTTTCTTAACAAATTAAATTAAGATAAATTCTAAATTAAGATGGGTATTTGGCAATAATGAAATTAAGATAAAGGCTCTGCCCGATTTGCTTCGCCACTAGCAGCTGAAATTTAAAAGAATAATTCCAACATTAGCCTATAAACTCTGTCTACATTATGCATTTAAGACTCAAATTAATATTTAGTTATCATTTGAAAAAACCTTTACTCACCAAGATTAGGCTAGGCCTACATGATTTTGTGGAGGAAAATTATTGAATCCACTGTAGATGGTTTCAGCATGTTCCTGTACTCACTGATGCTGCGTCAAGCTATATAACCCACTGGCTTATTATTTTTATTATAAATATGGTCAAAACTCACCTCAGACTTTGCTTTAGTTGCTGGTGCAACCAAACCATAATCACCAGAAGCCTCCGTTTCACCTACTCAGCATAAATTTTCGCATCTTTTTTATGCTAATCGAAACACATCACATGACCACTCATTTACCTCACAAAGCGGTGCGCAAGTCCGAGCCCAGCCCGGGCCTGTGTAAAATTATACATATTAAGCCCGAACCTGTTGGGTCCCATTGGGACCTTAAGCTCTAGTGTGTTCACTCTACTAGAAGTGTTGCATCCTCCTGGGCACTGGCTTGTGGTGCCTCACTGACAGATATTTGTAGAGCTGGGGGACCCCCAACACGTTTGGTAGATTCTATAGCATTTGTGTGGAGCTGGTATCCTCTTGTGTTCTCTTGTGCCTTATATGGGTAGTGGCACTGAGAGGCCCCGGTTAGTGTTGTCTTGCTAAAATTGCTTCAGAGTGTCCATACTGTAGACCCTGTCAAGCTCCTCTATCCCCTCGACAGACAGATGCAGCAGAACTTCTGGCACCAGGCACTTCCAATTTTCCAAATGCACCTAAATGGATGTCCATATGTGTATTTGCTTCCAAAACCTCTTTTGGGAAGGATGGGTCTTCTGCAGGGTGTCGCTTCCAATTGGAAATGGTACTTATGTAACCCTTGTTCCCTGAAGGAGAAAATGGAGATATCACATCCCTTCGCCACAGCTGCTGTACCACCTTTGAGAGGCTGGATCACCAGTTCGTTTCCTCAATCAAAACCTGGTATGCAATGCACTAAGTGCAATAATTGCATGCTTATGTGCATCAGCTCATTTAGTTAAAGTCAAAGTAGTTTGGTCTCTTGAAGCGAGATCCCAATTCATTGATCAATGAGGGAACGTCTCCATTCCCTCCTTCAGGGAATGAGTGTTACATACATAACTAAGACATTCCTATTGATTCATTTGTTTTTTTGTATCCATTTAATTAAAGTCACTGGAAACTGTTTGGTTACCAAATAGCAGCATTCTTCAAAATATCATCTTCTGTGTTCCTCAGAAGAAAGAAAGTCATACAGGCTTGGAATGACATGAGGCTGAATAAATGATGACATTGAGCTACAGACGTTACAGATTCCTTTGATTAATCCTGTGCTGGTTGCACTTGTATATCATCCTCTAAATGCAAACAAAGACTTCATTTGTGAATTTTCTGAACTCTTGACCCTAATGAAAGGAAAATATATTTACGAATATATTTCTTAAAATATATTATGATATATTGTAATATATTATTTTCCCTTTTTGTTTTCTAATATTTTATATGTTTGAATACATTGAATAATATATTGATGATACATATATTATATAATATATTGCAAAATATACAAATGATTGCCGCTTTCAGTATATTGAAATATATTGGAAAAAATAAATATATATGAGAATATATGCCTAATATATTACATGATATTTTCCAATATACTGCAATATATTTTTGTTTCATAAGGGGAGCAAGCTGGCCACACATTTAATCACTTTTTTTTGCCAGGTTTTCACAACAAAACCATCCCAATTACTACTTAAACCTAGCCCTAAACTAGCCTAATGGTGTTTCAAGGAGAGTCCCCCAGTAAAAATCTTGTTTCGGGGGGTAAAATACACGTTTTCGGTGATGTTCCCCTGGTAAAATTTGCATTTCAGATGCTAAATATCACATTACTGGGGTCACTTCAACCCGCAGACATGATAACCACGGAAACAGTGTTAAAGCAGCCCAATTCTGCCAGAAAACTGCGGATTTGGCAACTCTGCCCATCCATTCATAGGTCTCGCCAACACTTCTGCAGATTCTGTCACCAACACATGTTTCTAAACTATTTAATAAGCCTTAGTGCTCCAATTTTTGTCTGCTGATTGCCGCACAAGAGGCTTCTTAAAATAAGGCAAATACAATTCAAATCTTCTCCTGGAGGTCCTTAAAAGTCTGTTGGTGCCTCAGTTGAACTTGTCAATCTCTGCTGTCAGTCATGACATCACTCTCTAATTTGTCTCACGTCCCATTAGACTACATAGAGAGATCGGCATTTATGACCTATAGTATACTCAGTCCAGCCACCTGGGGACAATCAGAAAGTTTTGGGTTCACTTATCAGGACTTGTGCAGCACACTTGGTTGGTGAATGTATCTTTCTACTGCTACATTGATGAAACTCAGATATATCTTCCAGTGAGACAGGTGCTTCATAAAACAAGGCGCTTCCTATCTTTCGAGTTTGTTGCCATTTTACAATCTTTCTTTGTGCTGTAAGAAAAAAATACTAACAAAAGGATGACATAGGTTTTTCTTGTTTCTGACCCAAACTGTGGAATGATTTCCTTATTTCTGTAAGGTCAGTAAAGTCACTACTGGAATATAAAGCCATGTTAAAGGTACATATTTTAAATACTTTTTGGTCATCTTCATGGTGGTGTGTTTTAATTGTTTACCTTAGCTATGACTTTGTTTGTTATCTATGCATTTGTTTTTTGTGATTGTGAAGCCCTTTGACATTTGTCAGCTGATTATACTATACAACAATAGTTTACTGGAGTTTTGGTGCTATTTGAAGTGTGATATTTGATGACAAAATATTTTTCCACATCCAGTTACAATTACTGCAAAATTCTAGAACTGAACATATTATTTTACTATTTTTCAGGCGACCCCTATACCTGTTTTCAATGTGCAGAGAATGAATGGTCTGATGAGGGCAGCACGACATGTAAGACACGTTCTGTTGTCTATCCTCAGTTCACAGAAATCCCCTCCATCATTGTCATGTTTTCTGCCGGATGCCTAATTATTTTCCTTATTGCTGAATTTGTGCTTTTTGCTTACAATTACGACACACCAGTGGTAAAGTCTGCTGGTGGCAGCATGTGTTTACTCATGTTGGCCAGTTTGATTCTGTCTAGTATAAGTGTGTTCTTTTTCTTTGGAAAACCCACATTTGTATCTTGCCTTCTGAGAAATGGCATATTTGCTTTTTTCTTCACTGTCTGTATTTCCTGTTTGACAGTCCGTTCCTTTCAAATTGTTTGTGTTTTTAAAATGGCTGCTCAGTTCCCTAAAGCACACAGCCTTTGGGTAAAACACAATGGCCAGTGGCTCTTCATTGCATTTTCTTCTTTCATTAATTTAATTTCTTGTGTGATATGGATGACTGTCGATCCTGTCAAAGCCATTGCTGACTCGTGGACTTTTAAAGACCAAATTATGCTCATCTGTAAAATGGGGAACCCTTTAACCATAACCATAGTCGTGTTTATAAGTTGGTTTCTTGGTTTCCTGTGTCTCCTGTTTTCTTACATGGGAAGAGATCTGCCAAAAAATTACAATGAGGCCAAATCAATAACATTCAGTCTCATTTTGTACCATCTGATCTGGATTGCATATTTCACAGCATACCTCACTACCAAAAGCAAATACATCATCATTTTTAATTCAGTGGCCCAGATAACCAGTATAAATGCAATTCTCTTCAGTTATTTCATACCAAAATCTTATGTCATAATATTCCAACCACAAAAAAACACTCTAGCATACTTTCAAACATCTATTCAGACTTATACCCAAACCATTAGTAGGACTTAGACTCAAACTTATGTTTAGAAAGTAAGCCAGCTCATCTCTTAAACTTTGGTTTAGATACTTCACTGTTATGTAATCACAGTCTTAAACACAAGTAGAGAAAAAAAGTGGGCAAAGTAGAGAAAAGAGATCTATTGGGATCAATGATTTTTTTTTTTTTTATTTATACATGTACAAATGCTTCCATATTTGTTTTAAATTATAATAAAGTACGTTTTCGAACTCAATAATTAGTGTCCATGTTACCCATATAGGTTTTTTGAGGTTTGAATCAGCTGTCTTGTAGGTTTGATGTCATACTCACTGTCTATTCAAAAAATTATATAATAGTAATATATATATATTGATGAGCAACAGCAGTTTAACCCATTTATTTTAGAAAATGTGCATACATCAAAATAAATAAATAAACAATAAACAATATGATCTCACTGAAGTTTAATAACTTTTCTTTTGAAATCTTAATTTTTCAAGGCCCTATATCATTCAGTGACAAGAATATGGGGAACTCAGTGAAGCTTCATGTACAGATTGTTAACTATTACCAGTTTTCAGAGGTTTCAAAACCAAATGTTGGTCACTTTTTATTTGGCTGATATTTAATGTATTTAAAGGGAATGTTGAAACTAGAAATGTATCTTGTTTGCCTCTGTCAAAAAAAAAAAAAAAAAAAAAAATTGTATAGGACATACCTGTTTGAGTGTCATACATATTCTTTTTCCAAAATTGCAAGCTTGTAACTCAAGATATTAAATTTATCCTAATATTAATTTAGATTCTGTAAACTTTTTTTTGGAATCTTGATTTTTAAAGTACCCCATTATGCCATTTTTATGGTTCCTAATATTTTTTGTGAGTCTTCTACAATAAGATTACATGCATGCAAGTTCAAAAAACGCGTTTGTTTTCAACATTGTTCCGTATTTTGAACGCTTGATAGAAAATCTATTTATCATACTTGTGATTCAGTGCAGCCAGCTGGTTCATAAAAAAAAAAAACATCTTTCAAGAGCAAGCGTTTGGTGAATCTCACGTTGAACTCCCCGAGATTAGAGAAGCAGTTTTCTGAAGAATTAGGTGTTTGTGGGTGGGGGGTCAAGTTGCCAATGTAGAACATAGGTGGGAATTATGCAAATGTGTTACACCGTGACATGAAGCTACATGAAGTAACAAAAGTGGTATAACGGAACTTTGTGAGATCGCGATCAGCTCAGATGAGTGGCAGGTTTTTAGGGAGCTTTCTTTGCACGGTTTATGTAGGCTATATGCAATTTATGTTATTTATATAGACCTATTTGTATAGAACTTGTTTTTCACACTACATGCTGGAAAATTCTCTTGCAGGGAACAATTCCCTTCCTAAATTAAAGAATTGGCTATATTTTTTACATGTATAAAGACCCACCTAAGCTAAGTATAAATATTAATTATTTTTAATTCAATTATTGTCTTTTTCTTAAGCTGACTGGGTAATAGTAAATCACGTTTTTCTTTAGGACTACACCACTGTATCCTACCCATTTTCAATGGTCAAAAACCATGTGGTTTGGTGTTTCATCACTGTTGACACTGTCAAATATGCAAATAATAACAGTAACCCAAGGAATGTACAGTGTGATATGTCAGATTATGAATGACCAGGATTTATTATGTGGTACTGTGATATGAAAATTGAGCATAATACCAAGTCTTGATATGCCATTCAAAGCATTTGAATGAAAAAACAAAAAACAAAAACAAAACGTTTATGCTAATATATAAATCAAATACAGGTAAGGGGCAAAAATGTAACTATAATAACACATAATTTGACGTAATTCATACTCACGCAATAAAAATAATAATAATTAGACTTTATGGCCAACATAGCATAGAAGTAGTAAAGCACACGTGAAGTGGGCGGGAAATTATTGAAAATGCTGAGCAGCAAAAGGTATGGCCTACACTACAAAAATAAGTATTGTTTAGACTAAATTTATTAAAAAATATATATTTATAAACAAATTAACAAAGCTAATTTCCAGGATACTGAAATTGTGAAACTGATGAACATGAAAATGTGTGGGTGTATTTATTTGGCCAGCATTACACAAGACGAATCAAAAACAAGTGAGCTCCCTATCTAGACAACATTATTTGGTGTCATAAGCGCATTCCGAAAGTACAACACATTTGGTGTCCATCTAGACAGCATTCTGGAGCATCGCAGGTGCGGTGCCTATTAAGGCTGTCTGAGACCGTAACGTTAGCTAAATGTGTTTTGAGACAAAGCCTAATAAACCATATTTAAGAATTGGGAATGACAGCCATAACTCAAATATGTAACACATATTTACAAAAAGCCAATTCTTATGTTACTGGGTAAATGGATGACTACTTAAGTGTACAGTTGAAAAACACTAATAAGTTCAATAAGTTACATTAGCTTCACAGTCTCCCATGTTGACTACGATAAATGTTTTCTCAGACACGCCACACATCACAATGTTTTATGCCCAAATCTTCACCTCTAAACAAAACACATTAGCCAAGATATGTCTGGCAGTCCATTTGGAGAAGAAAATAACCAAAGCCCACGTTTTGATGTGACCTAGAGACCACCATAAAGGAGATCTTATCACCCCAGGTAAAGTTCACCTGGTTAATTTATATATTAACACAAAACCAACTAACTTAATGATGTTAGTGCTCTCTTTAGGAGATAGAAAAAAGTGTAAAGCTAAACTAAACTAATCATTGTCTCTTCCTCTTTGTGGGATTTATCCACATGATTCATTATCATTAGTGGTGTTGGCGCAGTGGATAAGACTTATGCCTCTGGTGTGAGAGACACGGGTTCGAATCCACTGTGAGACACCAATGTGTCCCTGAACATGACACTTAACCCTAGTTGCTCCAGAGGCGTGAGACCTCTGATATATATATAGCAATTGTAAGTCGCTTTGCATAAATGTTTAAAATGTTTTAAATGCATAATGTTTAAAATGTTTTAAATGCATAAATGTAAACTTCAGGTAACTTTCTTTTAGGAGTTGTCTGGATTTTCTCAAAGAAGACCAGATACCTTCTTTCAGACTGCAGTGATGCATTGATAAAAATTAATGTGGCTTTCAGGCCAGGTAAATGCAGCCTCATACAATACATGCCGTCTCTGATTTTAAATCTGTCAGTAACAACAGAATTGGGCAACGCTGCATGAGATCTCAGTATTTAATTTTTATTCACAGGACAGACAGGCCACGTTTAAAACTATCACTCTACCAGAGGACTTTACTGACTTTGATTCCAAGCTGCCTGATCTCAAGTATCATGTTTATTAACAGCTCACAGCTCTCCATAGCCTATAGATTTTGCTGATGTAATACTTAGTGTTTTCATGACTTCTTTGGCACATTAAATCTCTCCCAGCACCACTGACGTGGTCGATCACTTCTCTTTGAACCAGTGCCGCACTCAAGATATTACTCTCAAAGTGAACTTTCAAAACCTCTTTCTTAACATTTATTTTAAATTTTTTTGAAAAACCTACTTTTTCGAACTCATTCTAGACAATTGGCTCAGATCATCTTCAGAAAAAGCAAGCAAAAAGTTATGGAATTCAAATTGATTCATCCAACCGTTCTCTAATGACACGTGAACAAATTTGACAAAAAGCACTCAAAAGTGCATGTGAGGCTATATCTCGGCAACAGTGTGGCATATTGAGACCAAACTTGGTGTGTGTTATAATAACCATGACCTGAGACTGCAGTGTTTCAATGCAGCGCCACCTAGTGGTCAGGAGATATGAAAAATGCATATTTTTGCTTATAACTTCTGAATGGTTTGGCCAAAAATCACACAACTGGTCTCTATAGATTCTGTGAGTCATGGCGAGTCAAATGATTTCCTGTGTCTGCCATTTTGAATCATTTTTTAAAAAGCTGTATTTTTTGAACGCATTATCATATCATTACGAAAATAATTACAAAAATATTCGGCTCCATGCCCTGAAGGTACTCAAAAAGTTTGGTGGCAGCGCCACCTTGTGGTCAAGAGTTATAAGGAAATATAAAAAAATGCTAATAACTTTTGAATAGATTAGACTATTGACATCAAAATGGTCTCCCTATATTCTTTGGGTCATGTTGAGAACATAGATACTAGGGGTGCTCCGATCACGATCTGCCGATCGTTATGCGTATCTCTTCAGTAAAGCCGGGTCTCTAATCAGCGTTTAATTCCATCAGGTGCGTGATTTCACATAGAGCAGCTGTTACTACACAGAGCCGTTGTTAATAGAGAAGATGCGCAAATCCACTTCATTTTCAGCGTTTTTTGGTGCATCTTCTCAGTTAACAACGGCTCTGTGTAGTAACAGCTGCTCTATGTGAAATCACGCACCTGATGGAATTAAACGCTGATTAGATAACCGGCTTTACTGACGAGATGCGCATTAACGATCGGCCGATCGTGATCGGAGCACCCCTAATAGATACCAATTATGCCAAAATTGGCCATACTTCCTGTCCGCCATTTTGATTAATGTTGAAAATCTACTTTTTTAAACTCCTGGACCGTTAGCCCAATTTTCACCTAATTTGAAGCGGATCATCTTCAGACCCCACTGGCCAAAAGTTATGGATTTCGTGTCGATATACAAAATGGTTCTCATTTAGCGCATCAACGACTTTGCTTGAAGGATGCCAAAATGCATTTGAGGCTGTATCTCAACAAAGCTTTGACATATTTGCACCAAACTTTGTATGTGTCATTTTCACCACACTGACCATGCCACATCAATTTGGTATCAGCACCACCTATTGGCCAAGCGTAATTAACCATTCATTAACCTTCAATTATGAAATATCTGAAAATGCTAATAACTTTTGATTGAATTAGGCTATTGTAATGAAACAGATCTCAAAATATTCCTTTGGTTGTGCCAACAATAGACATACCAATTTTTTGTAGGAAATCTGAACTCCCTGTCCGCCATTTTGATTAATATTGAAAATCTACTTTTTCGAACTCCCCCTAGACTGTTAGTCAGACTCACTTAATTTGTCACGGATCATCTTTAGACCCCATTGGCCAAAACTTATGGATTTCGGGTCGATATATACGAACCAGTTCTCATTTAGCACATCAACGAATTTGCTGGAAGGATGCCAAAATGCATTTGAGGCTGTATCTCTGCAAAGCTTTGACATATTTCGACATATTTCGTGTCGATAGACAAAACCGTTGTCTCATAACACAGCGACGAAATTGAAGCATGATACCAAAATGACTCTTCAGGCTGTAGCATGTAGGGGGGGGGGGGGGGGGTCCTTACAAAAACAACTCTAATTATATACACTAAAAACAAAATATATAATCAAAATGTGTTAATACTTTTCTATAGTTAGGGGTAAATACTTTTATCAGCTGTTTACTGTTCATGCAACAATACATATTACACATTACTGTTATAGTTTTATTAATTAATAACCATTGCTATATAGCTGATAACATTGTCTAGTGCTTTTATAATACTTTATAGTGCTTTATAGCTGATAAAACTGTCTAGTGCTTTTATGAATTGTGAAAATTTAACTACTAATCTGAATGACAAAGCATAGATTTCTTCATGGCTAGTGTTTGAGTATTTCATTTCATTCTAACCTGTTGTACAGATCTGTGTACTGTACTCTGTATTAAATGCTACTGTTTTGACAAAGTTGATAATGTTTCTGTCGGACTGTGTATTCTGTCAGCAATAACTTGACCATGTGCTTTTGATTACTGTCAGTTTAAGATACATTGTGTCACGCTGTCTAGTCTCTGTTTCCCTGGGTGTCCACTAGTGGGCTCACTTCCCCTTAGGCACTTCACCATAGGCACTAGAATTCCTCTAATCTGGTCCTGTCTTCACAGTAATTGCACTCCAGTTAATAGCACAAGATGCAGGCAATCTATTGTCATTAGCTTCCTTATAAATAACAAGTCTTTCCCTGTTGTGTGTATGGAGTCCTTACCCTTTGTGTATGCATCTTTCTCGTCATCCGAGTTTTCCCTTCTTCTTCTAGTCTTCCGGATTGACCCTACCTCTCGTCTTCCGAGTTCCCTTTTCTGTTCCCTCCTTGGTTTATTTGTTTTGTTTATTTTTCGGATTGTCTGTTTGGCTTTGTCCTCTGCTTATATTTGACTACGATTTGGATTACCCCTTGAATAAACATCTGCTATTGGATCTCGCTCTCTCCCTGTGTCTCTCTGCTGCGCGATTCGTTACAGAAGGACTCCATCATCAGAGGTCCAGCAGATTGTCTATTCCAATCTCCTCCCCAGCCACCAAGCGGGAGAGGATTGGCTTTGAGGGTACTCGCCTGGTTGTTTTCCATGGGACCAGGGGAGGTCGCTCAGGAGTGAGTGGTCGAAAGGAAGTGCCGACATCACTCTCCCATATGGCCCACCGGAAACCCTGAGTTCTGACCACATGGTTGTTGTGGTCTTCTGCTCTGCTCTTGGGGACTCTGGCCTCAACCACAAGGATGTGGAGGTCTTCTGTTCCGCCCTGGGGGGCATCCATCCCGACCACACGGTGGTGGTGGTCTTCTGCTCCACCCTGGGGGGCTTCCGCCCTGACCACATGGTTGTGGTGGTCTTCTGCTCCACCCTGGGGGACTCTGGCCTCGACCACAAGGACGTGGTGGTCTTCTGTTCTGCCCTGGGGGGCATCCGTCCCAACCACACGGAGGTGGTGGTCTTCTGCTCTGCCCTGGGGGGCTTCCGCCCTGACCACATGGTTGTGGTGGTCTTCTGCTCCGCCCTGGGGGGCTTCCACCTTGACCACATGGTTGTGGTGGTCTTCTGCTCTGCTCTGGGGGACTCCGGCCTCAACCACAAGGATGTGGTGATCTTCTGTTCCGCCCTGGGGGGCATCCGTCCCGACCACACGGAGGTAGTGGTCTTCTGCTCCGCCCTGGAGGGCTTCCACCCTGACCACACGGTTGTGGTGGTCTTCTGCCCCGCCCTGGTGGGCATCATGTGATGTCCTTTATGGACTTATGTTTTTGTTTTTTCTGTCTGTTTCCTCCTATGGACCTGGCCCTCCATCCCTCCCCCTGATCCTCCACTGGTCCACCTCCCTCCTGGGTTTCTAGTCTGTGTCTGTCGTTCCGTTTCCCTCTAGGACCTGGCCCTCCGTCCCTCCCCCTGATCCTCCGCCGGTCCATACCCCTCCTGGAATTCTTTTTTTTTTGTTGCACTTGTCTTGTCTCTGTTTCCCCATTTTACCTGGTTGTCTTGTCTCTGTTTCCCCATTCTACCTGGTCCTCTTATCTCTGTTTTACCATGTTATCTGGCCCTCCGTCCCTTCCCCTAGTCCTCCGCCGCTCCACCTCCCTCCTGGTCTCTTTGTTTGTTTGGTTTTCCCTTGGGTTCGGGTGAAGCATCTGGCAGCTGTTCCGTGTAGGAGGGGGTAATGTCACGGTGTCTAGTCTCTGTTTCCCTGGGTGTCCACTAGTGAGCTCACTTCCCCTTAGGCACTTCACCATAGGCACTAGAATTCCTCTAGCCTGGTCCTGTCTTCACAGTTATTGTACTCCAGTTAATTGCACCAGGTGCAGGCAATCTATTGCCATTAGCCTCCTTATAAATACCAGTCTTTCCCTGTTGTTTGTTTGGAGTCCTTACCCTTCGTGTATGCATCTTTCTCGTCATCCAAGTTTTCCCTTCTTCTCATCTCCCGAGATTGACCCTACCTCTCGTCTTCCGAGTTCCCTTTTCGGTTCCCTCCTTGGTTTATTTGTTTTGTTTATTTTTTGGACTGTCTGTTTGGCTTTGACCTCTGCTTATATTTGACTACGATTTGGATTACCCCTTGAATAAACATCTGCTATTGGATCTCGCTCTCTCCCTGTGTCTCTCTGCTGCGCAATTCGTTACACAGTGTTGCTATATAGTTTTTTTAACTAACCAAAAACCGATATTGCTGAACCTAAACTGCAACTTCCCTCTTTATTAACTTAAGTGTCAAATTAAGTGGAAAATACAAGTCTAAAAATGCATATAATAGCTGATTCTGGCAATGAATCCGCCAGTGCCCTCCGTTACAACTCTCACAAGAGCTTGTTTTTAGACATGAAAAGCCTAAAGATTGGTGGTCTCAAAACTGTCTGGAATCCACCCCACCAGCTGCTTTTAGGAGCAAGTTATGTCAGATACCTTAAAAACTCAGCATTCAAACGTAGTTATTATTATTATTATTGTGTGGAACTTCAGTTTCCACTCAGGTGAAAAAAAACGGAGACTAGATGGCCACAAAATGCTTGACAAATTACAAATGACAAACAGGGACATTTAAATAAAGATTTCGAAGGCAAAGAAATTGAATATTCTTCAGTGACCAAGTCAGTCACCTGATCCCAATCTATTTTAGTATGATTTCCCGTTCCTGAAGACAGAAAGACCCACAAACAAGCAGCAACTCAAGGTGGTTGTAGTGAAGAACTGGCAAAGGATCTCTACAGAGTAAACTCAGAATTTGGTGATGTCCATGGGCTCCAGACTATACAGGCAGTCATTGACTGCAAAGGATTTTTCATCTAAGTATTTAAACTGTGCTTATATTTACAATTATTTCACTTTGTTCAACTATTGAGCCCCTGGAAATGTTGGTACTTTGCGTAATATAGGTTTCATGGTTCGTGAATGCACCGTCTCCAGCTGTATTCATGTTACGTCATGTTGATTGTTTCATGTGGGTGTTGTATAGGTGCTACTCATTCCAACAGCCTATTTAACGCCCTGTCTTTCGTCTCCTGTTTGTCAGATGGTTGGTTGTAGATCCGTGGCTGATGTCTTGTTCGTGTGTTCCTGCCTTGATTTGTCTCCTGTCTGGTTTCTGTTGGACCTTTGCCTTCACACACGGATTATATTCACCGCACTTGGAGTTACCACCACCGTCATCATCATCAGCGCACTCAACCCATCTACTCACCAGTCTGTGCTGCCATTGTGGTTCCTGCGTAACTCTCCGACCTTCCATCATCTCATCTAATCCAATAAACTCTGTTTACTTGCTATTGTCTCCTGTCTTCCATACCCAAGCGTCACAGAATGATCTGACCAACATGGAGGTAACAAATACTCTACCATCTGTTCTTGAGCAATTTCTCAGCGCCAGTGTTCGGAGGATGGACTCCCAGGAGAGGACTCTTAACGACACTGGTCGCGTGGTTCAAGCCCTGGTGATGCAGGTGTCCGAGCTCACCCAACAATTCCATCTTCTTCGAGCTCCCACTGCACCACCCACACCGCCCGTTCTCCCAATACCACCAGTGACTGCCTCCCAGCCAGAACCACGCCTTCCGATCCCGGAGGCATACTCGGGTGAGCCTAGCTTCTGTAAAGCATTTCTAACCTGTTGTGATATGCATTTTTCCCTTCAGCCCAGAACATTTTCAAACGAAAGAGCAAAGGTGGCCTTTGTTTTAACGTTGCTCTCTGGGAGATGAGGCTCTCCGCCGAGATGAGGCGGGTCTTTGATCGGGCCGTCGCAGGACGGGAGGCAGCCAGGAGGCTGGCGGGGTTAATCCAGCACGAGAGATCCGTCTCAGACTTTTCGATCGAGTTCCGGACCCTGGCGGCAGAGTGCTATTGGAACGAGGAGGCGCAGTGGGACATTTTCCTGCATGGGCTAGCTGACCGCGTCCAGAGGGAGATCTACGCCCTGGATCTTCCCCCCTCTCTCAATGGACTTATTGAGCTGGCGTTACGGCTCGATGCATGTCTCACACGGATGGAGAGGAGGGGTCTACTCAGCACCCCATCCAGGGGACCGGCAGACGGGCGATTCAGCGGCGGGGACGCGGTGAGCCCCGCCTACGATCACGAGCCCATGCAGGTAGGGCGAGCTCGGCTTTCCCGGGAGGAGACGGAGAGGCGGAGGTCCCTGGGCCTATGTCTTTACTGCGGGGGAGCTGGACATCAAGCCCATGCCTTTCCGGTAAAAGGCCAAGCCCGGTAGTACGCATGAGGCTACTATCGGGTGGGATCTCCGTCGAGAAGACCTCATCACCATCATCATCATCATCTACGCTCCTTCCGGTAAGGCTGCGGTGGTCAGCAAAGACACACCACTGTCAAGCACTACTGGACTCTTGGGCAGAAGGTAACTTCATGGACAGTACTTTAGCACACAAGCTCCACATTCCCCTCAGACCCCTTCCGCACCACATCACGGTTCACGCCCTCACTGGACAGCAACTCCCCACCATCTCAAACATTACTGAAGACATTACACTCATCACCTCTGGCAATCACTCCGAGACCATCTCTTTTCACATCCTTGACTCTCCCCTGGCACCTATTGTCCTCGGGCACCCTTGGCTCCTCCTCCATAACCCCAAAATAGACTGGTCCTCTAATTCCATTTTGTCCTGGTGTAAAAAGTGTCATGAGTCTTGTTTAGTATCTGCCTGTCCGTCTGTGTCTGTGTTACAGGAGGAGGCGGTGGATTTATCTAACGTGCCCGCTGAGTACCTCCACCTGAAGGAAGTGTTCAGTAAGTCTCGGGCTGCTTCTCTTCCTCCACATCGTCCTTACGACTGTGCCATAGATTTACTGTCAGGTAAGTCTCCGCCTTAGAGCAAACTTTATTCACTTTCTGTTCCAGAAAGGGAGGCTATGGAGAAATATATTTCTGATTCTCTAGCTTCCAAATTCATCCGTCCTTCCTCTTCTCCTGCGGGGGCGAGGTTCTTTTTTGTGGGAAAGAAGGACGGATCACTGTGACCTTGCATTGATTACCGAGGGCTGAACAACATCACGGTTAAGAATACTTATCCTTTGCCGTTGATGTCTTCAGCCTTCGAGAGGTTGCAGGGAGCGATCTATTTTCACAAAACTGGACTTACGCAATGCGTATCATTTGTTTCGGATCAGGGAGGGGGATGAATGGAAGACCGTTTTTAACACCCCCAGAGGGCACTTTGAATATTTGTTTGAATATTTGCCCTTCGGGCTCTCCAACTCCCCAGCGGTCTTCCAGGCACTCGTCAACGACGTGCTGCGAGATATGATTGATCAGTTCATTTATGTCTACCTGGATGACATATTGATTTTTTCTTCCTCTCTCCAGGAACATGTGCAGCACGTCTGACGAGTGCTTCAGAGGTTGTTAGAGAATGGGCTTTTTGTCAAGGTGGAGAAATGCGAGTTTCATGCACAGTCTATTCCATTTTTGGGGTATGTCGTGTCGACTGAGGGAATACGCATGGATCCCGAGAAGGTTAAGGCTGTGGTAGAATGGCCAAGCCCAGATTCCCGTAAGGCCCTACAGAAGTTTCTTGGGTTCGCTAACTTCTACCGGCGTTTCATTCGCAACTTCAGCCAACTAGCTGCGCCTCTGACCGCCTTGACCTCCACCAAGACTGCGTCCATCTACTCCCGAGTGTATTTTTCCTGAGACATTAGTGGTCTCCAATCGAAGGTCAGAACGGCCTTAGAAGGGGTAATGCCTCCGCCCGGGTGCCCACCGAACCATTTATTTGTGCCGGAGGGATTAAGGTCTAACGTTATCCAGTGGGGACATTGCTCTAATGTCGCTTGCCATCCAGGGGTTAACCGTACTAGATTTTTAGTCAGCCAACAAATCTTGTGGCCACTTATGGCTCGCGACATTCACAGTTTTGTTTTGGCTTGCTCGGTTTGTGCCACTGGTAAGACTTCTAATCGGCCCCCTGATGGGTTACTCCAACCGATGCCGGTTCCTTCGAGACCCTGGTCCCACATCGCACTAGATTTTATTTCCGCCCTCCCAGGGCAACACGGTTGTTTTAACCGTGGTGGACCGGTTCTCGAAGGCCGCCCACTTTATTCCCTTGGCCAAATTGCCCTCAGCAAAGGAGACAGCGTTGACCGTCATAGACCACGTCTTTCGTTTACATGGCCTCCCGATAGACATGGTTTCTGACAGGGGACCCCAATTTGTGTCTAAATTTTGGTGAGAATTCTGTAAATTACTGGGAGCGACTGTAAGTCTGTCCTCAGGGTTTCACCCCCAGAGCAATGGTCAAACCGAGAGAGCCAACCAAGATTTGGAAAGGGTGTTGCGATGTTTAGTCTCCAAGAATCCTTCCTCCTGGAGCCAACAATTGTCTATGGTGGAGTACGCCCACAATACCTTACCAGTATCAGCTACGGGCCTATCTCCTTTTGAGTGTAATGTAGGTTACCAGCCACCTATTTTTCCCAGTATGGAATCCGAGGTTGCGGTCCCCTACATTCATGCCTTCGTCCAGAGGTGTCACCGTACTTGGACCAGAGCCCGCGAGACTCTACTCCAAGTGGGGCCGCGCACCAAGGCCAAAGCCGATCGCCACTGGTCTAGGCCTCCCGTATATGTCGTGGGTCAAAAGGTGTGGCTTTCTACCAAGAACATTCCTCTCCGTTCCGTATCTAATAAATTGGCTCCCAAATTTATCGGCCCGTTTACTGTCACCAAGATCATTAGTCCGGTGGCAGTCCGCCTTAAACTCCCTCCTACGTACAGGAGTATTTCAATTTTCCATTAATCCGCCTACCCCGGTCCCTCCCCCACCGCGTCTTGTAGATGGGGAGACCACCTATTTGGTTAATCGCATTCTGGACTCGCGGATTTCAGTACTTGGTGGACTGGGAGGGTTACGGTCCGGAGGAGAGAAGTTGGGTACCTGATAGGGACATCCTGGATCATTCCCTTATCGATGATTACAATCAACAGGTAAGAGATTCTGGGGACGCCAGGAGGCGTCCTTAGGAGGAGGGGTACTGTCACGGTTCGTGAATGCACCGTCTCCAGTTGTATTCATGTTACGTCATGTTGATTGTTTCATGTGGGTGTTGCCGCTGATCATACGACCCATCTACTCACCAGTCTGTGCTGCCATCGTGGTTCCTGCGTCACTCTCCGACCTTCCATCATCTCATCTAATCCAATAAACTCTGTTTACTTGCTATTGTCTCCTGTCTTCCATACGCAAGCGTCACAATAGGTGTAACCTCTAAATGGTAAATGTCATTGTTGTGGAACCTAAAACAAAGCTAAAAGTCTGCACTTCAATCACATCTTGATTGTTTTATTTCAAATCCAATGTAGTGGTGTGTAAAGGCAAAAGCACAACATTTGTATTGTGTATTTTAAGGAGTCTGTTACACTACTATAAATAAAGATTTAGAATTTAATCTGACTTTATGGCCATATAAATATAAGCAAATGCACCAAGTTGCTTTTTTTTCTTACTTTGGCTTTTGAATAAAAGTGTTTTTTCTCTCTCTCTCCTTAAGTCTTTCTCCATTCTCCTGTATCATACTATACCAATTCTCACTATTAAATAGTTGCTTAAAAGCATGCCTAAAATAATATATGATTAACATATTGGTTGTTAATTACTTATAAAGCACATATTTTGCATGTCCACATTTGCATCTCTATTCTTACTCAATACCTAAACTTAACAACTACCTGTACTTTACTAATTCTTGATAAGCATTGTAATGGCTTGTTAATAGCAATATTTGAACATTAAAACCAAGTGTGTATAAAGAAGTTTCTAAAATAGAGAAAAAGTAAAGACAAATGTATGACTAATACATTGTAATAGTTGTACAACTATTAAAAAAGGTTTAAACATTCACTGATGCTCCAGAAGGAAACACGATGCATGAATTTGAATATCAAGGTAAATTGTACTTAATTTATCTACCGGGAAACAAGCAAGTATCTTCTGTTGCTTCCAAAGGACAGTACTAAATGATTTTTTTTTTTTTTTTTAAATAAAAAATAAATAAAAAAAATATATATATTTCAAGGAAAGAAGAAAAATTTTGACATTTTCATCCTGTTCAAAAGTTTCCATCCCCCAACTCTCCATAGGCGTAATGGTTTTTATACTGTACAAACAGTATTTTCTATCAACCCTACACCTGAACCAGTGATCCTCAAATCTGGCTTGTGAGATTCACTTTACTGCAGAGTTTAGTTCCAACCTTTATCAAACAAACCTACCTGTGATTTTCTTATGCTGCTGAAGACATTGATTAGCAAACTCTAGAGCTAAACTCTGAGCTAAACTCTGCAGGAAAGTGGATCTCATGAGCTAGACAACAACAACAACAACAAAAACATATTGCATACATTGTTTTCTTTTATGTATTTTGACCTCTCAAAGTGGTCAATGGCCTCTTGTTCAATGAACATCGATAGCCTACTAGCTCCAGTAAAATAAGTGGTTCAAGCAATTGCCAAAGACTCCCATGTATGAACGGCAATGGGTCAAATATAATCATGAAAAGTTTGATTGTACTTTAGAGGAAACCGTCTTAAAGCAGTTGCAACTGAGGTGAACCAACGTTTTAAAAGTTCAGAGCACTAAAATACATTAATTAACCTGTTCTCATAATTTGTAATCAGTACAAAAATCCCTTGACATCTGCAGCTCTGATGCCAACAATTATTATTTTGAAACTAAATAGATAAATATTATGTTGATTATTTGTATTATTTATATTGGATGTACCTTATTTTGCTGGGTGTTCCCTGTCTTGTTGTATACAATTTGCAGTAAAAAAAAAAAAAAATGTAAATGAAATTTTTTTTTACATTTGGTCTCTGTCACTTTAAGAATCGCGGTCGCAGCGTCACGCAAATGCGTCGGTTCTGCTCTCAGCAGCTGCAGCAGCATCCGTCCATCAGCGCAATGACGCCGCGCGCATCACTGGCCCGACTCGAGCACAGGGCAACGCCAACATCCATGAACAAACTTCACTGGGATACTACTGGGAAGAGCAGAGGATGTAAGTGACGTTCATCCCGGTTCACTCTTCTCTGTCATGAATTCTCTCGACTCACAGCTGTTTCAGAAATAATGACAGGTGAAAATGTTCATCATCATCATCATAACGATTTGTACATCATGAGTAACTGCGTCTCTCAGCATCCTACACTTTCTATAGACTAGGCGTATTATGTCATTTAGTTTCATGCTGAACAAAGTCACCGACGCACTGTTGCAGCGGCGCGCTTCAGTCTCAGAAACGGTTACATAAGACAGCTTGTGCCCTTTACTACAAGTGATGCGTCTACAAAAATGTAGTCTTGTGCTATACTGCAGTACTACTCTGTGAGGCAGAAATTAACCAGGGATATGTCCCAGATATTAAAAATGTGGGGAAAAAAAATATTTATTTAGTATTTTATATATATATATATATATATATATATATATATATATATATATATATATATATATATAAATTTCTAGGTCTGTCTAGCCATTGGCTTGGGATCTCTGCATTTTACAGTGACCTGTAGCTGTCAGATATTACTCTGAGGCAAGTGTTGTTGAATATGCTAATGTCAAATGAAAGTAAAATCAGCCCTAGAAACAATGGATGGAACTCCAAAACATAGAAGAAATAAACTGGTATATATGTATTATGTGTGTGTGTGTGTGTGTGTGTGTATAGATAGATAGATAGATAGATAGATAGATAGATAGATAGATAGATAGATAGATAGATAAATGAAAATAAAATAAAAAAGGAGTTTTAGCTGAATGTTTCTTCTTTTATGAGCATAAAAATTGCCTCATATGACTCATTTAGCATTTAACAAGACAATTGTTATTGTATTTATTAATCTTTGTTAATATAAACAAAGTTTATAAAAGTACAACTTTTCATTGTTAGTTCATGATAGCTAAGGTCCTTGTGGTCTTCAGCCAATTTTGAAAACCTTTTTTTTTTTTATCGTAGCTTCATCAGAATGGTATGAAACTTTGTGACTTTTATGGCACCTGGTATGTGAACACACACACACAAAAATTGAGGACATGGTTCGAAAAAGCTAAGTGCCTGTAAAAACATAAATAAAAAAAGTCACATACCGGTATCCGGTCAAAAATACTCACACACAAACACACACAAACAATTATGAACTGGTGTGCCTGTAACACATCAACTATGTAAAATAAAATAAATAATTCAACTACAATTTAGTAAAAAAACAAAAGTGGACAGCAAGGAAGGGTTAACACTAAAACATCAAGAGTGCAAAACAGAAACATCCACTCACACACGTGTGTGTGTGTACAAACCTTGACAAAAGGTAGTCTTTAATAGTGACATTCAGCCAAGTATGGTTACCCATACTCAGAATTCATGCTCTGCATTTAACCAATCCAAAGCACACACACACACACACACACACACACACACACACACAGTGAACACTCACCCAGAGCAGTGGGCAGCTACTTACACTGCAGTGCCCAGGGAGCATTTGGGGGTTCAGTGCCTTGCTCAAGGGCACATAAGTTGTGGTTTTGCTGGCCCGAGATTCAAACCCACAACCCTAGGGTTAGGAGTCACACTCTCTAACCACTAGGCCACGACTTCCAAGAACGTCTCAATATACATTTAAATCCACAACCTAATAAAATGTAATAATTGTGTATAAAACAGCTAGGGAATTCAAAAGCCTCTCTATAGATTCCTATACAGGCATCTAGTGGTTACACCATGAGATTACAGGTCTTCCTTTCTTTGCTCTCACCAGGAGGTGCTAATCTGCCTTCAAAAAAATGGACAGGTGTATCCTTCACGGAAGTGTTTTTCATTGAAGAACCTGACAGACATATAAATTACAGTTTAAATAAATCATACATGTGATACACTTCGAACAGGACATCTTGCTTTATTAATATTTATTATGAATGTCTTAAATAACAAACCTTAACAACATAAGGGCAGATCCCTTTAGCAGAGCTGATGACGCTTTGAAGTGATGCTAAAGGGAGCGAGGAGATTTCATTTCACTTGATTCAATTCCTTGCCTCCTGAAGGAATGGAGCTAAGACGCAAGGAAAGGAAGTAAGGAAAGGAAAGGAAACAAGGATACACAAATAAAAATTGAGAAGCACACCATGTCATTATATGGTTAAGAAAAGAAAAAATACATAGAAAATAAAAAAGTAAAAATGCTGAAAATTCAAACAAGCAAGCAAATATTGCCCCACAAGTGGTTTCTTTTTGACACCAATAATATGTCTAGTTCATCCATAGTAACATAAGAACTGCCGTAACACAGTGTTCTGAGCTACAGACTAGAACAGAGATGAAAGTGAGCAATTTTTTTGGGAGGGATTTTCTGAGATGAAAAAAAAGTGACTTGAAAGTTGCAATGATTTTGATTGTTCAGTCTGGCTTTTGAACATAAGGATTCCTCGTGTCAAAGCTTATGTAACACCAGCAGCTCCAGATATGTGTGTGTGTCTCTGTTCATGTTACTTGTAGCACAAACACCCTGTGATGTGATGTCCTGAACTGAACCCTGTTGTCTGACAGATGCTTTCAGGGGCCAAGTATACTGACAGCCAGCTCTAATATCAGACACACTTTTCTTATTTATTGTGGAAGCAATGTTTTTTTAACTGATGAAAGTGCAGACTCAAATCAGAACTGGGTCATGCAAAAAAAAAAAAGAAAAAAAAGAAAAAAGACACCTTACCGACAACAGAGTATTTCATTAATTTCCCTTTCATTAAATATGCATTATAAACTCGAAAATATAAATCCTGCACACTATCCACAAGTCTGCATCATAACAAAAATATTTAAATGACATTTCAGTCAATTGACCGTCCTCAGGCTTAAAAAAAATATGCAAAGTGCAAGCATATTTGAGAGCCAGTAATCTAGAGTGTAATCAGTTTTTGAAATAATAATCACAATGCCTCCAATTAGAAAAAAGAAAAAATTCAAAATTGTGTTTGAATAATTTAGCAGCACACGAATCAATAGTTCACACTAGCTTTGTCATGGCAGCCAGTGTTACATCAGTCACACCCACACACTCTTCATGCTCCGGAGAGACAATCGTTGTTTCTGTGAGTGTGTTGAATAGCTCAGTTCAAAGTGTGGAAGAATCCATCAGCTCTATTGTGTGTGTGTGTGTGTGTCTTTGTCTAGTTAATTTTGTTTACCATTCTCAATGCTTTACATAAGCATTTATTTTCGTGTGCGTAATGTGGCATCCAGAATGAAATGCTCTCTGTTGGATTCTGTTCAGCATCTGATGTTCTAATATTGTCTGGCATGTGTCTTTTTTGATTTGGTATTTTAATGGGATGCAAGGTTACAGAGTCTCCAGATAAACACGCTTGTGTTTGTGGCTATCAAATGGCCAACCAGCAAATTATACTCACTCACCATTGTGTTATTATAAACTCATCACCTTTTTCCATAGAACACAAAAGCATTTTTACCGGAATCTTCACGCTGCTATTTTCCATACAATGAGAGTGAATGTGGACTACTGGTCAAGTTTCAATAGTGATGATCTATCATCTAAAAATGATCTATGCACTATATTCCAACTATAACGATTAAGGTTTCTTGAGCAGTAAATCAGCATATGATTTCTAATGGACCATGTGTCACTGGAGACTGAAGTACTGATGCTTAGAATTCAGCTTTGTATCAAATAAATAAATTACATTTCAAAATATATTAAAATTGTAAACAACTGTTTTGAGGTGTAATAATATTTCACAATATCACTGCTTTTTTGTACTGTAGTTTTGATCAGGAAAATGTTGAACATATACAATATAAAATTCTTGGTGAACATGAGACTCAAAAACATGAAAAAAATCGAACCCCAAACCCCCAAAACAGTTTACATACCGTCAGAAACAAAAAGTGGATTCTATTGCAAGAAACAAAAATAATCCACGTCCAGGCACTCGCATAGCAAGCAAAATATAAAAAGCCTTTATTGTAAGAAAGGGCTACATGTTAAAAAACACCAACACGTATCAGCCCAAGCAGGCCTTCCACCCTGACAAAGGCCTGCTTGCTTTTTATATTTAGCCTGCTATGTGAGTGCTTGGACGTGGATTATTTAGTTTCTTCTTTTTTTTCATTAAAGAGCCAGTAAGATGAAAATTCTAAGCTTCCTATCACCGTTTATAAGTCCTGTACAACAGGTTTAAATCCATCCAAGGTTAAAAAAACATTGTCATTTTGTCAAAATATCATTTTAAAATTACCTCAATTCTCAGAGATCCCCAAACGGTTCGCGCGAAGCTGTTCAAAGGATTCAGTTTCCTTAAACCCCGCCTTTCGGTAGCATACTGTGTTCTGATTGGTCAACTGACATAGTTTTGATTGGTTGTTCCGCACACAACTTCATGGTAAACAATGCGTAAGCATCTTTTTGGGGTGAATTATGTCTTATTCCTCTCATCGTGAAGCAAACAGTAAAATAAAAAACTTGAACAGTCTGGCTGCTTTTTCTTCTGTGTGTGGGTATTCAAGCCACGCGCTTCAGTTTGAATCTGAATAGTGCGTTCAGCGCAGGGGCGTGGTCACATTAGATATAATGAAGGGAGACGTGAAAGATTGGACATCAAGTTGTTTTCATATGGATTACTTTATCACAGAATATCTGTTTTCGGCAGCACTTGTTTAGTTTTAAAGTAGACATGTCAAGCTTTCTATAGATATCTCTCTCATGTCTCTTAGTTGAGTATGCACGGAGTTACACTTCATTTTAATGACGTGTTTGTAAATGAAGATCAGCGCAGACTTTTTCGAGGTTATCAGGGGAAAATGACTCATAACGCGTATCCGCGTTAATCGACTCCAGAGGGTTTTAACATATAACTGTTAGTGCTAGCGCACTACTAGCGCACTATAATCATACTTCGCGTTGTGATTCGGAGATGCTCGTTCATCTAAATAAAGTTGGTAATGAACCCTCTTTTATGGCAAACGCTTTGAAAATCCCGCCTTGTACTCACCGAGATTAGAAAAGCAGTCATCAGTGAAATGTTGTGAACACAACAAGGATTTGTTGTACTGCTCTGGTATTGTGGTGAAAATGAATTTTAGCCATTGGTTCTTCTGATTTTCATTCTTTGGCAGTGAAAATAAAACAAACGGTCTCCTCGACATGATGCTATCACACCAACCAGAGCGTCTGTGTGGGGGAGGGGCAGGTCAGAGTTCCGTTTCTCCCAAGACGGTAGGCGGAGTTTATTATGCAAAGTGCTCCTAGTGACGTACATAGAGATGGGCAAAAGATTTGAAATCTATAACGACTCGTTTCAGCGATTCAGAGTCGACTCCTTACTTTAGAAGCCAATAACTTTATAAATCGTGTACTTTTTGGTTTAATTACTTTGCACATTGTTTACACTGATGGACAGCTACATCATACACTGTAATAAACGTAATTTTTGATTTCCCATCTGTGTGGCTCTTTAATCAAATTCATGTATGGCTAACATTAAGAAACACACATACCCTTTTGTTTTTCTTTAAAAAATGTCCCTTTAAGTACAAAGAGATTAATATTGTGTCATTCATATATGCTTTTTTTTTCTAACTGTATTTCATATTCTTCGGTGTATGTGTGTCTTCTAGAGAGATCTGTCCTGAGAAATCCTTGTAATTGTGCTGTTACAAGGTCAATGTCCCTCTCAGAGAACCGAGTGCCATCTGCTGGCTCCCGCAGGTAATGCAGACCTTCTCCTTTAAAGGTGCCATAGAATGCAAAAATCGCTTTTATAAGGTGTTTGAACACTGTGTGGGCGCAGTGCATGAAAACAACCAAACTATTATAGTAAAAATCCACTCATATATGGTTTTATATTTCCCAAAAATCATAAACAGTCTCTACACAGTGACAGTTCCAGACTATGATGACATAGTCTGTGAAAGTCCCACTCATATGTGAGCAGCTGGAGGTACAATGTCAGATACAAAAGAGCCATTAAAAGTGTTGTGTGTTGAGTCTCCATAGATCACTGAGGACACAGTGGTTAACTTTCATTTTCGAAGGAAAAAATATATATACTTTGTGGTAACATTTTACACGGGTATCAACTGCCTCACAAAGGAGGGTCAGTTCAGCGCTGTAGTTGTGCAAAGATTGTTTCTGAAAGAGGGATCGATACCAGCGCTTCGTGCACAAACCTCCAGACAAAGTAAGCATCATATATATATATATATATATATATATATATATATATATATATATATATATATATATATATATATATATATTTTTTTTTTTTTTTTTAAAGCTTGTTGGCTCTCTGTAAGGATAATGTTGCTAAAGCTACCACTGTCACGTAATGCTGCCTTCACCTGATACCAGAATGATCATGAATAGGAATGTGGTAGTTCAAAATTGCGTTTGAAAGCAATGTGTGAGGTTAGTAACACAGGTCTGCCCACGAGCATGAGCTCTTGAAGGGAGCAGGGTTGCCTGATTTTTGCAACAAAACCCTCCAGCGGACATGAAAAGCAACTCGCAGCAACAGTGTAAAGAAGCCCATTTACATGGCAAAACTGGGAGGGAGGGAGGCAGGAGCACCAGCTCAGCTTCATTTAAAGGGGACATACACATAAACAAGAGCGTTTGGCTCATACCCTTAAAGTGGTAAATTCAAGAAGCTATAAAAAATTATCTATGGGGTATTTTGAGATAAAATTTTGCATACACACTCTGGGAACATCAGAAAACAATTTAAAATATTGTATCAATGCATTCTATGGCACCTTTAACATACAAATGTTTTCTAATTATTATAAAGTGCTATATTCATTCAGTGCCAGTTCCTTTAAAACACATCCAGTTTTACGATGTGAAACGTTTCACTGTGGCATCCTGTTTGATAGAGACGTCAGAGCTCAGCTGTCATTGTGTGTGTGTGTCACAGAAGGCCTGCTGCCCCAGGCACTCAACACTCGCATGGAGACTCGTCTGTCCGTAGCAGTTACTCAGCAGCGTCCTGCAAGTGTACAGAGAGCAATACTGTATCACGCTCCAACCCAGCCACACCACGGTGAGCGACACACACACACACACACACACACACACACACTCAAAGGCAGATTAGATTTGTCTTCCATCAGGGTCGTGTTCCAGATTTTGCATGGTGGCAGAAAGGATAGTACAGAAATAGAACTGATGGAACAGACATGATACTACATACATTTAAAAGTCGGGTTACTTTCTGTGAAGCTGCTTTGCAATAATGTGTGTTGTGAAAAGCAATATACAAATAAACACGAAACTTATTTGTGCCTTAATCGGATATTCAAAAATATAGATTTCCGAAATACCGAAATACAGAGCTGTTTTTATTTCTCTGTGGTTCACAACAGGAGATATTTTATAAGAATGTGCAGGCTGCTCTTTTTTAAATAAAAGTGAAAGGGGAGTAAAACTATCATAAAAGGCACCATAGATGTAGATCATAGTTCTCACACATTAAGTCTGCTAAAGTTATACATAAGCTGTTAATTTACTAAAACGCCTTTTCCTGTAGATCTCAATTACATTTGTGCGATTGAATCAATATAATTTTATATTTAACTTTTGTAAATGGTGTTGATATCATTGCAAATGTCATTTATTGTCTGGCAAATAAATAAATAAATAATAATAATAATAATAATAATAATAATAATAATACATGTTCAGTGTTGGATAACTTTGTAGACCCAACAGCTTCTCAAATCTGCGATTAAAGTAAAAACCAATTAATTCATTGAACGCTAAGCTTTTGACGCTTTAAGAAAAAAAAAAATTATACATATATATATATATATATATATATATATATATATATATATATATGTGTTGAGGAAATATGTTGAGATCATGAGACAACTTTTTGTTATGTATCATGCATGTATTGCCACTTAGGGCTTCTCTAATTGTCTCCTCAACCGAAATATATAATTTTCTTTTTGTTTTGTTTTTGTGCAGATGAGATGGGTAGACATCCTTGTTGCATAAATTTACTCTATGGGTGTTGCACCAGTTCCCAGTAAACTTGAGCCTGTTATTTACATTACATTTACATTTAGTCATTTATCAGACACTTTTATCCAAAGTGACTTACACTGAACAAAATTATAAAAGCAGCACTTTTATTTTTGGCCCCATTTTTCATGAGATGAACTCAAAGATCTAAGACTTTTTCTATGTACACATAAGGCCTATTTCTCTCGAATATTGTTCAAATCTGTCTAAATCTGTGTTAGTGAGCAATTCTCTTTTGCCGAGATAATCAGTCCACCTCACAGGTGACATATCAAGATGCTGATTAGACAGCATGATTATTGCACAGGTGTGTCTTAGGCTGGCCACAATAAAAGGCCTTCTCTAAAATGTGCAGTTTTATCTCACAGCACAATGCCACAGATGTCGCAAGTTTTGGGGGAGCATGCCAATGGCATGATGACTGCAGGAATGTCCACCAGAGATGTTGGCCATAAATTGATTGTTCATTTCTCTACCATAAGCCATTCTAGGTGGTGGGGCTATGGTATGGGCAGGTGTATATTATGGACAATGAACACAGGTGCATTTTATTGATGGCATTTTGAATGCAAAGAGACACCATGACGAGATCCTGAGGCCCATTGTTGTGCCATTCATCAATGACCATCACCTCATGTTGAAGCATGATAATGCACGCCCCCATGTTGCAAGGATCTGTACACAATTCCTGGAAGCTGAAAAGATCCCAGTTCTTGCATGGCCAGCATACTCTCTTGAGATGTCACCCATTGAGCATGTTTGGGATTCTCTGGATCAACGTATACCACAGCATTTCCAGCAACTTCGCACAGCCATTGAAGAGGAGCGGACAAACATCCCACAGGCCACAATCAACAACCTGATCAACTCTATGTGAAGGAGATGTGTTACACTGCGTGAGGCAAATGGTGGTCACACCAGATACTGACTGTTTTCTTTTTTTTTACACACACACACACACACACACACAAAGAAAAACAAATAGAATAGAAAAAATAGAAAGCTATTTAGTTTTATCCTAATATGCTAAATATGTTGTAATTATATGAGATAAATCACAATTATAAGTTATTATATATACATGTACATTATGTATTTCTTGCTCTCTGACCAGACGGCAGGGAAGGTATGCAACCTGTAATGAGAATCACGGGATCCGTCCGCCTGCTCCGGAGCAGTATCTCACCCCACTGCAGCAGAAGGAAGTGTGTATTCGCCACTTAAGATCTCGACTGAAAGAAAAGGTGGAGAGGCTTCAGGACCGGTCAGTAATGCTTCTATCACTCAACATCCTGTCAGTGGAGTTTTATAGCTTTGGGTCATTCTGCGTATTATACATCCAGACATATATAGCAGAACCTACCTTGCATCTGAATATACCTACTTCCCTACTATGTGGTCTGTGAAACAATCATTTCATAAAGCACAAAAGAAACTACGAGTATGCAGTATTGTAGTAATGTCATCATGAAGTTAACAAAAAGGTGAAAAAGGCAAATAAAAATAAAATAAAAATAAAGCTGCCTTAAATCTGTGCATGCATGTATTTGTTATATATGAGTCTCATTTAAGAACTCCCTCATCTAACACACCCGATTCAACTCGTCAGCTCATTAGTAGAGATTATAAGACCCCAAGTGGGTCAGAAAAGGTAAAGGGGTTGTGAGAAAATGTGTCAGATGTGGCTCTCTCAAATGTGTCATATCTGGGTCACATTAAGCAGCGGGTGTTCTTGAAGTAGTAGCAGCCAGTTAAGCTAATAACCAGCAGATATGATGTCTGTTAATCAAAAAAATACAAAATTAATCCAATGATCATCTATATTTAATTTAGAATTTAGTGTGTGATAACTTTATACAATTTCTGTATATTTTCTACTTGCTGAAAGGTACAGGTAACATGTAAATATGAGATTTATTATAATGGGTTTATGAGAAGACTGATTAAAGTTCACTTATTAAATGACTCATTAAATGTCTGCATGTAATTCATAATGTTTAGCGTCCGTGGTATGAAAATGATTGCTGCGAGAATGAGTCTTCAGAGAATTGTGAGCGAGAGAACGAGAAGCAGCCTAAAGTTTATGCACAGTTACTTTATTTCCTGTTTGGGTTTGTATAAATGCTTTATTTTTTAAGATTAACAGTTTTTTCCCCAAAAACATTGTTAAATTCCAGTGTTTACTGTCATAACTATGCAAAGATTTGATTTCTAAAACCATCTCATTGCTACTAAACTATTTCTTGTTATGATTTTAAATCTGTATTTAACCACAGAATGATCTCATGTGCTTTAAAATGAGATAATTAATAATTAATCCTTCAACTGATAAAGGATTCTGACAGTAATCAGTGTTGAGGTCTACTGTAAGGTTAACGTGCCTGCTTAATGTTTGAAAACAGTTGAAAATATTAGAAATGTAGAAAATGTATATAAAAAAATAGTTACATTACTTATTGCAAATAGTGGCAATTAGCTGCACCTCAGTAGTAAATTATAAAACAGTATGCAATAATAACTTGAGTCTAGTTTGATGGATGCCATCTTATTGGGACAATAAAGCCCTCCCTACACCTACCCTTAACTTTGTGATTATTTACTTAATTTTCAATGAAATTAAATGCTTTTTTTGATGCGATTTGAAATTTAAAAACGGAGAAATTTTTTGCCAAAAGGCAAATTTCGAGCCCGGGTCAATCGTGTCAAAGTATGTACAGTATGACACACGAACTGCTGCACCACAGGATACACTTTTGTAATCTTGACAATCAAAAAATAACATTTGGTGGGCAATATGTACGTTTGTATGAATAATAAACAACTGATAAAAATATTCACCCCATATAATATTAACAAACTAATAAGGTATGATTTAAAAATGAGCACCCCTCCAAAAACATCTACATTTCTGTCTCTTTTCAACTGTTAGAGTACATAATTAGTTGTATTTATAGGGGTTATTATAGCACAATTCTATTATAAGGGGGTTATTACAGGAACTCCCTGGACCTCACTAATGTTCAAAGCCTGGCTACGGCCATGTCTGAGAGTAATACAATTTCAATTCTCTGTATGTATTTCCTGTACATGTGGAAGAATTTAAAATAAAGCAGACTTTGTCTATAGTCAATGTTTAAATATTAGGTAGAAAAAATCCTAGTCTTGGTATCATTGTTACTCACCAAAAGATGTCATTAAAAAAATATGTATATTTAAATATACTGTCTTTATGCTGTTTCTACATCAATTTGAAGTTTGAATGTGAAATTATTACAAAATAAAAGTATATTAGGTGGGATTAACTGATACATTTCAGAAAAAAATTACAAATTTATTAGTTAATCTTTTTTAATTGATTGACCGCACTAGTCTGTTTATAATATTAATAAAACATTATCTTACCTCAAACAATCATATCATATAGGATAATTTTTTAGCAGATGTGAAGTTCAAATCAAATGTAATACATACTACATAGAATGCCATTTCAGACAAAGCACTAAATGTATTACTATGCCCTTTTTCTTATGCTTTTTTTTTTTTTTTATCATGGCAGAGACTCGGAGATCGAGGAGTTGCGGATGCAGCTGACTCGGATGCAGGAGGATTGGATCGAGGAGGAATGTCATCGCATAGAGGCCCAGCTGGCCCTAAAAGAGGCCCGGAAGGAGATCCAGCAGCTTCAGCAGGCTGTGGAAACCGTTAGGTCCAATCTGGGGCCCCATGAGGCAGATCAACAGGACTGTAAGTCTGAAAGTCTAGGCGTTGGTAGGATAGGCCCACGAATTGGGGCATCCAGGTCTTGTGGCTGCTCTCCGGCCCACACCATGAGACGCAGCGCCACCTTCACCAGGCTGAACAGTGACATGTCACCTGGTGCTACAGATCGCAATGGAAACGTACGTTCTGATCGCTACATTCCTGCCAACAGAGGGGCGATGACATTACCAAGAGGGGACGGACGTACTCATCTACTTCTAGAAGCAGCTCTACTGTCTGAGCAAGCTCCTCACCCGACACTATGCTCCACTATGTCGCGTTCCTCCACCTGCGAGAGATTGTGCGGCGGAGAGATGAAGTTGCCCGTAAGCCGATCCTGCCATGCTGTTAACAACAACTGCAGCTGTGCTCCACATGCCTACCTCCCACACCACCATTTGTTTCTGCACCTCCCACAGGAGGAAGCACCACCTCCACCACCGCCCCCTAGTGCATCAGCGGTCAGTGACAGGCCAGGATACCGTTCACAGGCCTGCAGCCCCACCATAACCTGGATCTCTGAAGAGGGCGCAGGTGAGGAATTGAGCATCATCACTTCAGCGGCTTGTGTGCCAGACATTACTTTATCTGAACCACAGGTGTTTTCGCCATCCTCTGCAACTGCTTCCCCTGCCCAGATGTCATACATCACAGAAACTTCACCGCTAGACAACACAGTTGAATTTACATCATCAACAACGACGCAAACAGTGTTGACGATGCCACAGGTTCAACAACCTTGTCGTAGAGCGTCACCACCTCTCGAGCCGCCACCACAGGAAGCAGTGGTAGTAATGGTCAGTGGTGAAGCTGGAATGGGGGAGGACACAGAATCAGCTCCCCCTCAGAGGAGCCACTGGAGCCGTTATTTCCTGATTGACTTCTTAGCGGTGACCGTTCCTGTAGTTCCCACACTGGCGTGGCTTTGCCGGGGGGCGCGGAATGAAGGCATGCCAGTGTACAACATGTGTTCCCTGTTGCGCGGCTGCTGTGCCATTGCGCTGCACTCTCTAAGACGGGTTGGTAGAGGCCGTGGCCCCTCAGGAACAGGAAGAGCGACACCTATCTGATAACTTTAGGATTAGCGTACCATCAAAGACTTTTAACTGGATCTTGAGTGGAAGTTTGTTTTCTGAACCAAGGAGGACTATATCCATCACACCAATGCTTGTTTGGGATAAAGATCGAGGGAATGTGGCCCTAATTTGCACAGTCACTCACAAGGTTCAAGGTTGTTGCTCATTTCCACCATTTGTTTTTCTTTTCCTTCTGGTTCTCTTATCTGCTTTATTTCCTCCCATTCCTGGACGAAACTCAGCAGGCAGTACACGTCACAAATTGCTGCAAACAAGAGACAAGCTGAGCAGAGAAGTCACAATGTAGATAAAAAAAAAGATTTAAAAAACTATATATATATATATATATATATATATATATATATATATATATATATATATATATATATATATACAGTCTTGTTCAAAATAATAGCAGTACAATGTGACTAACCAGAATAATCAAGGTTTTTCGTATATTTTTTTATTGCTACATGGCAAACAAGTTACCAGTAGGTTCAGTAGATTCTCAGAAAACAAATGAGACCCAGCATTCATGATATGCATGCTCTTAAGGCTGTGCAATTGGGCAATTAGTTGAATTAGTTGAAAGGGGTGTGTTCAAAAAAATAGCAGTGTGGCATTCAATCACTGAGGTCATCAATTTTGTGAAGAAACAGGTGTGAATCAGGTGGCCCCTATTTAAGGATGAAGCCAACACTTGTTGAACATGCATTTGAAAGCTGAGGAAAATGGGACGTTCAAGACATTGTTCAGAAGAACAGCGTACTTTGATTAAAAAGTTGATTAGAGAGGGGAAAACTTATAAAGAGGTGCAAAAAATGATAGGCTGTTCAGCTAAAATGATCTCCAATGCCTTAAAATGGAGAGCAAAACCAGAGAGACGTGGAAGAAAACGGAAGACAACCATCAAAATGGATAGAAGAATAACCAGAATGGCAAAGGCTCAGCCAATGATCACCTCCAGGATGATCAAAGACAGTCTGGAGTTACCTGTAAGTACTGTGACAGTTAGAAGACGTCTGTGTGAAGCTAATCTATTTTCAAGAATCCCCCGCAAAGTCCCTCTGTTAAAAAAAAGGCATGTGCAGAAGAGGTTACAATTTGCCAAAGAACACATCAACTGGCCTAAAGAGAAATGGAGGAACATTTTGTGGACTGATGAGAGTAAAATTGTTCTTTTTGGGTCCAAGGGCCACAGGCAGTTTGTGAGACGACCCCCAAACTCTGAATTCAAGCCACAGTACACAGTGAAGACAGTGAAGCATGGAGGTGCAAGCATCATGATATGGGCATGTTTCTCCTACTATGGTGTTGGGCCTATTTATCGCATACCAGGGATCATGGATCAGTTTGCATATGTTAAAATACTTGAAGAGGTCATGTTGCCCTATGCTGAAGAGGACATGCCCTTGAAATGGTTGTTTCAACAAGACAATGACCCAAAACACACTAGTAAACGGGCAAAGTCTTGGTTCCAAACCAACAAAATTAATGTTATGGAGTGGCCAGCCCAATCTCCAGACCTTAATCCAATTGAGAACTTGTGGGGTGATATCAAAAATGCTGTTTCTGAAGCAAAACCAAGAAATGTGAATGAATTGTGGAATGTTGTTAAAGAATCATGGAGTGGAATAACAGCTGAGAGGTGCCACAAGTTGGTTGACTCCATGCCACACAGATGTCAAGCAGTTTTAAAAAACTGTGGTCATACAACTAAATATTAGTTTAGTGATTCACAGGATTGCTAAATCCCAGAAAAAAAATGTTTGTACAAAATAGTTTTGAGTTTGTACAGTCAAAGGTAGACACTGCTATTTTTTTGAACACACCCCTTTCAACTAATTGCCCAATTGCACAGCCTTAAGAGCGTGCATATCATGAATGCTGGGTCTTGTTTGTTTTCTGACAATCTACTGAACCTACTGGTAACTTGTTTGCCACGTAGCAATAAAAAATATACTAAAAACCTTGATTATTCTGGTTAGTCACCTTGTACTGCTATTATTTTGAACAAGACTGTATATACACACAGTGGGGAAAATAAGTATTTAGTCAGCCACCAATTGTGCTAATTCTCCAATTTAAAAAGATGAGGGAGGCCTGTAATTTTCATCATAGGTACACTTCAACTATGAGAGACAAAATGTAAAAACTAAAAATCCAGAAAATGACATTACATTGTAGGATTTTGAATGAATTTATTTGCAAATAATGGTGGAAAATAAGTATTTGGTCACCTACAAACAAGCAAGATTTCTGGCTCTCACAGACCTGTAACAAGTTCTTTAAGAGGCTCCTCTGCCCTCCACTTATTATCAATATAAAAGACACCTGTCCACAACCTCAAACAGTCACACTCCAAACTCCACTATGGCCGAGACCAAAGAGCTGTCAAAGGACACCCGAAACAAAAGTGTAGACCTGCACCAGGCTGGGAAGACTAAATCTACAATAGGAAAGCAGCTGGTGTGAAGACATCAACTGTGGGAGCAATTATTAGAAAATGTAGACATGGAAGACCAATGATAATCTCCCTCGATCTGGGTCTCCACACAATATCTCACCCGTGGGGTCAAAATGACCACAAGAACGGTGAGCAAAAATCTCAGAACCACACAGGGGGACCTTGTGAATGTCACTTTGGTCCCAGCTCTCTGCGGGTCAAAGGCTACCATCAGTAACACACTACGCCGCCAGGGACTCAAATCCTGCAGTGTCAGACGTGTTCCCCTGCTTAAGCCAGTACATGTCTGAAGTTTGCTAGAGAGCATTTGGGTGATCCAGAAGAGGATTGGGACAATGTCATATGGTCAAATGAAACCAAAATAGAACTTTTTGGTAAAAACTCAACTTGTTTGGAGGAGAAAGAACACCATACCTACTGTGAATCATGAGGGTGGAAACATCATGCTTTAGGGCTGTTTTTCTGCATAGGGACCTGGACGACTGATCCGTGTAAAGGAAAGAATGAATGGGGCCATGTATCGTGAGATTTTGAGTGGAAACCTCCTTCCATCAGCAAGGGCCATGAAGATGAAACATGGCTGGGTCTTTCAGCATGATAATGATCCCAAACACACCGCCTGGGTAACGAAGAAGTGGTTTCGTAAGAAGCATTTTAACATCCTCGAGTGGCCTAGCCAGTCTCCAGAACTCAACCCCATAGCAAATCTTTGGAGGGAGTTGAAAGTCTGTGTTGCCCCAAAACATCACTGATTTAGAGGAGATCTGCATGGAGGAATGGGCCAAAATACCAGCAACAGTGTGTGAAACCTTGTGAAGACTTACAGAAAATGTTTGACCTCTGTCATCGCCAACAAAGGGTATATATCAAAGTATTGAGATAAACTTTCGTTATTGACCAATACTTATTTTCCAACTTACTTTGCAAATAAATTCATTAAAAATCCTACTCTGTGATTTTCTGGATTTGTTTTTTTTTACATTTTGACCCTCATAGTTGAAGTGTACCTATGATGAAAATTACAGGCCTCATCTTTTTAAATGGGAGAACTTCCACAATTGGTGCCTGACTAAATACTTATTTTCCCCACTGTATATACAGTATTGTTCAAAATAATAGCAGTACAATGTGACTAACCAGAATAATCAAGGTTTTTCGTATATTTTTTTATTGCTACGTGGCAAACAAGTTACCAGTAGGTTCAGTAGATTCTCAGAAAACAAATGAGACCCAGCATTCATGATATGCACGCTCTTAAGGCTGTGCAATTGGGAAATTAGTTGAATTAGTTGAAAGGGGTGTGTTCAAAAAAATAGCAGTGTGGCATTCAATCACTGAGGTCATCAATTTTGTGAAGAAACAGGTGTGAATCAGGTGGCCCCTATTTAAGGATGAAGCCAACACTTGTTGAACATGCATTTGAAAGCTGAGGAAAATGGGTCGTTCAAGACATTGTTCAGAAGAACAGCGTACTTTGATTAAAAAGTTGATTAGAGAGGGGAAAACCTATAAAGAGGTGCAAAAAATGATAGGCTGTTCAGCTAAAATGATCTCCAATGCCTTAAAATGGAGAGCAAAACCAGAGAGACGTGGAAGAAAACGGAAGACAACCATCAAAATGGATAGAAGAATAACCAGAATGGCAAAGGCTCAGCCAATGGTCACCTCCAGGATGATCAAAGACAGTCTGGAGTTACCTGTAAGTACTGTGACAGTTAGAAGACGTCTGTGTGAAGCTAATCTATTTTCAAGAATCCCCCGCAAAGTCCCTCTGTTAAAAAAAAGGCATGTGCAGAAGAGGTTACAATTTGCCAAAGAACACATCAACTGGCCTAAAGAGAAATGGAGGAACATTTTGTGGACTGATGAGAGTAAAATTGTTCTTTTTGGGTCCAAGGGCCACAGGCAGTTTGTGAGACGACCCCCAAACTCTGAATTCAAGCCACAGTACACAGTGAAGACAGTGAAGCATGGAGGTGCAAGCATCATGATATGGGCATGTTTCTCCTACTATGGTGTTGGGCCTATTTATCGCATACCAGGGATCATGGATCAGTTTGCATATGTTAAAATACTTGAAGAGGTCATGTTGCCCTATGCTGAAGAGGACATGCCCTTGAAATGGTTGTTTCAACAAGACAATGACCCAAAACACACTAGTAAACGGGCAAAGTCTTGGTTCCAAACCAACAAAATTAATGTTATGGAGTGGCCAGCCCAATCTCCAGACCTTAATCCAATTGAGAACTTGTGGGGTGATATCAAAAATGCTGTTTCTGAAGCAAAACCAAGAAATGTGAATGAATTGTGGAATGTTGTTAAAGAATCATGGAGTGGAATAACAGCTGAGAGGTGCCACAAGTTGGTTGACTCCATGCCACACAGATGTCAAGCAGTTTTAAAAAACTGTGGTCATACAACTAAATATTAGTTTAGTGATTCACAGGATTGCTAAATCCCAGAAAAAAAAATGTTTGTACAAAATAGTTTTGAGTTTGTACAGTCAAAGGTAGACACTGCTATTTTTTTGAACACACCCCTTTCAACTAATTGCCCAATTGCACAGCCTTAAGAGCGTGCATATCATGAATGCTGGGTCTTGTTTGTTTTCTGAGAATCTACTGAACCTACTGGTAACTTGTTTGCCACGTAGCAATAAAAAATATACTAAAAACCTTGATTATTCTGGTTAGTCACATTGTACTGCTATTATTTTGAACAATACTGTATATATGTGTGCATATATATATATATATATATATATATATATATATATATATATATATATATATACACACACACACACACGTAACTGTTTTACTGAGCTGAATTAATTCTGCTCTCATTCCCTGAGTGAGGCCAGTACACAAGAAAGTTTTGCATGAGACTTTAGGTAGGTCACAGACTCTGGTGACAGCTGTTCTTCATGAGAAGAACAAATTTCAGGTCCATAGCTCAAACAAATTAGCAAGGCTAGGCTTTCAAATGTTAAACCTCTACATACCTGTTTCTAAGCAATCATTGTGAAAATCTTGTTTCATGAGAAACATAACTTTTCACAATTATAGGCATTTTAAAAGGGAAACATTATATTAAATGGTAACTGCACACAAATCAATAGGTACCCTGCAACTTTGATGTTTGGATCTAAAAAAAATGCTTCAGTCATTAATTGCATAAAACTAGAACACTGATTCTATGAAACATGAAATTGTTTTTCCTAATGTTTTACGGATCAGTATACTGATGTCATTCTGCACTTCTTCTAAAAGGTAATCTTTTGTTGTTTTATCAGTTACATATGTGCATAAATAATACGAGCAAAAATAAACTGCTTTACAGTGCTTTTTTTTGTTTATTTTTTGGAAGTGTAAAAAATAATTTTCACAAATGCCAGATTTCATTGACAAAGCAATGGAAGGTGATGGTTTAAGAAGACTTTATTCTTCTGTCCTTTGGGGGGTAGATTTTTCTGCTCTTTTTAACTCAAGTCTCAGGTGGAACTCAGGTGAATAGAACTAGATAGGATGTAAAATTAGCAGAATACCATGTCAAAATATTTATTCATAAAAAAAAAAAAAAAAAAAAGGTTTGTATAGAAGAAAAATAGTTGTGAAAATTTAGATTTACCGTCATAATAGATTTTCTGATGACCATCACTTCACAAAACAAATAGGTCTTTAACTTGCATGTAGATTTTAGTTAACTCTATTAGGGAAAAACTTGCAATTAATTAATGCATTTGTAAAGCAAATTATTCTGTTTCTTTGAAGTAGCACAACATTTCTTTTATACATATTAAACTGGATTATCATGAAGTTCCAGTAGATTTTTTTAAGGGCTTAGATCGCATGTTAGCACAATAATTCCTTGTGGTTAATTGCCAGTAAACATAGATTCTACTTCAAATAGACATTCACATAGAGAACTGATCCTAATTTGATGAGTCTCATTGCAAAATAGGATTGTGTGTTTAAGACAAAGCCCATCAACATTCAACCCTGATTGTAAATTTGGATCGTTTCATTCAGCCGCCCCTTGAAAATAAAAGCGTTTCATTAACATGACTTTTTTTGTTTGTTTTTAATTTACACCTTGTTCTCACTAAAATCAAAACACTCATAAAGAACCATTACAGGAAATCAGAACATAATTGATGTTTAATATTTAGTTCTTTAGTATGCAGAGCGGGATTCAGACCTATGTGATTCATTGAGGGTGGATCCACCAAATGACTGGAAAAATATACCACCATTCTTCATCATATCTGACATGATTATGACATGCCTGTATACACGTTTCAGTTTCTCAATCAACACAGAGACCAGCTTGATCTTTTTATAAACAATTTATTTTCAAGTAGTTTTGTTTTATATTTAACCAGATTTCCCCACCAGAGTACTTATTACCAGCTCAGCCACAACCCTGTTGCTGTGATAGCGTTTACAACACAGAAATCAAATATAAAACGAGAAAAGGAAATGGAAGGGGGAGGGAAAAGAAACTTGTGTCTTAATAATGAACATCAGATAATTGAGAGGATACCAGTGATTGTGTCAAGGAGAAAAGAAATAAAAAGGCAACAAAATATACAAATGCAAAACAGAGCTAAGCTAAGTGGTATCGCTATTAACACTAGCCCCCTTTGAGGATCACGTGCATGGAGCAATGTTCCTTAAAAGGTTGACCTGGAAGAAAACAAAGAGAGAGGTTTATTAAACAACTAAACGGTGTTCCTCAAAGACCATAAATACGATTACGAGGATTTAATCTAAGAGCCTGTTAAATAAACTCCACAGGACATCTAAGACCGAGACAACAATAATCTCCTTTAAAGATTATCTGTTAGTTATTAAAGTGATCTATGCAACTGGAGGAACTACAATGATAAGCTATTTTTTTTTCAGGTGTAATGCGGTCATAAAATTAATTAAATACCAAGTAACAAGAACAAACTCAAAAGAGACGTGTGAAGAACTTTGCACCTACCCTGAAAGAATGAATAGGGAATAACCTGAGTCCAATTCTGGGGGCTTTACTCCAAGCCAATCAGCTCCACATCAAAGATGAGGGTTGCGTTGGGAGGAATGATGCCCGGGTGCCCCTTGCTCCCGTAAGCAAAGTCCGGAGTGCAAGTCAGCTTGGCACGCTGTCCCACACTCATCTGTTACAAGAAAAAGAGGTCATTTTACCAAATATAGTAAGATACAATTAACGGGGGTTCAAAGAAGTGAAACCACTTGGTTATAAGAAGCATAATAGACAGCTTGTGTTGTTTGTTTTTTTGTTTGAGCGAAAGGGAAGATTTTCCAATTAGTACCAGACCTACTTTATGAACAGATGATGTGGCTTTAGATGACAACACAATGTAGATCAGGCAGATTTATATCGCAAATATAAAAAAGAAAAGGTAATTTTACATTACCTGGGCTACTCCTTCATCCCAACCACGAATCACTTCCTGTTTGCCGATTTTGAATTTGAAAGGCTTTCCTCGGTCCCGGGAGGAGTCGAACGTGCGTCCATCTGTCAGAGAGCCTGAGGAAAAACCGCAATAAACACATATGAAGAAGCTCCATCAACCTGCACATGCACAATTTCACAAAAAAAAAAAAAAAGGTTTTTCATTCATTCAGACCGTGAGCGTCAAATATTCAAACTGCCTTCCGTGATTGCAGATCACAAAAAATTGAATTAATAAAAACAGGTTGGTTTGAAAACACAAGGGCCGCCCAGACCGTTTGAATGTAAATATGTGCGGATTAAAGACGCCGGATGTTCAAAATCAAAAAATCTGACAGTTCGAGGGCACGTTCAAACCGAAACATTCTGAAAGATCACACCCACGGAGGATTCAAATTGCAACATTTTAGCAGCAGAGCATTCGAATCTAAACATTCTAATCGAGAATCATAATCGCGGTAAAATAAACTTCGAATGTGATGTTTAAACGCGCTTAGAATCTCAAAAAAAAAAAAAAGATTAGTTTGGTGAGGCTGCGCGCTATTTTTTCACCTCATTAACGACATCAAAATAACCACTCTATGTCCGCAAAAACAGGCCACGGTTTCCAAATCCTGTAGTTTTGGACGCATTATATAGTAAAATGAAAGATACAACAAGCAGCAAATATCAAATGTAACGTTACATAAAATCTTGAAGATTTAAAGAATCGATGAGCCGATCGCGGGTGGGAAAACGTCTATTGTGTTGATGCGGCTAATCGGCTAATGCTGGCTAACACCCTTCGTGTCATTCATCAACACGATCACTTCTCAAACTTACCCACGTAGTGCACGACACACGTCTGTCCTTTTTTAGGGAAAGTACTTCCTAAAATTCAAAACAAGAAGAGAAAAATGTTAACGGCAAATCCTGTTGGAAGGGGTTAGTGTTTAGCTAACAGGCTAACGCCCGTGATGCCCTAAACCGGCTAAATGTGTCGATTTAAAATGCGGCTGATTTGATTTACATATATATGTATACATATATTAGAACTGCGGTTTGTATATTGTCGTTGCGTTTCCATCTGTGGCGTATTTTACCGTCTCCAGGAGAAATAGTTTCAACCTCGACTCCCATCCTGGCAGCTTGTTTTGACTCCTGAAGCTCTGCACACAGAATGCGCTTCAGTAATTGTGATTGAGGGCAGAAACCCCCAGTCTGCGCCACACTCGCGCTTACAGCGCCCCCAGCGGACAAACCGCGCTCTGCCTCTGAGCGGCCATCAACCACTAATCGCCATATTAACCAAAGAATCAACTCTAATTCCATTCAGAGCAATACGCTTACTTGGTATTAGCCATTACTGTCATAAATAGAATAATTGTATGTCTTATTATTGTATGATTACTGGAAAGCATCTGTTTTTGCACTATAAAAATCTTGTGCTCTGTAAAAATCATCTACCAATTCTATATCTCTCCATCACAACCAGAACACCTTTTGCATATTGTTACTGCACTGTACAAAATCTGCATTGAAATCACTTTAACATATATTATATATTATTGAATCTAATCTCATTTAAAGTATGAACATGTAATTGTTTTAAACCTTTAAGGACATTTAAGTGTTAGGGAAAGTAACTTTATATGAAATGGATACAGCAGCACTTTATGACTCATAGACTTGTAACTTATGTGTATTTTTTCCGTTTTCAATATTTATTTCACAAGTGTATAGAAGAGTACTTATACTTAAAGCGGTCATATGATGTTGCTAAAAATAACATTATTTTGTATATTTGGTGTAATGCAGTGTGTTTATGCGATTTAAGTTGAAAAAAAAAACATTATTTTCCACATGCTGTACATTATTGTTTCTCCTCTATGCCCCGCCTTTTGAAATGCATCGATTTTTACAAAGCTCATCGTTCTGAAAAGCAAGGTGTGCTCTGATTGGCCAGCTATCCAATGCGTTGTGATTGCCCGAATGCCTCAAGCGCGTGACGGAAATGTTACGCCCCTTAACACTGTAATGCCGTGTGTGCCTGATGGGTAGGATTAAATGTTAGGACACCGGCGCGATGAGACAAACCAATAAAACCCATTACAAACGAGGCATTTTTGCGTCCAGTGGGGACATAATTACTGATTATAATGACTTAAGTCAGACTTGGCATATTTTCTTGACAAGAGAAAGTTAATCAGTGTTTTTTTTGTCAAATAAAATGCTGGCAGCGTTTTGGCTACAAATAGCAGCCTAGGGCATCTTTTGTTGCTATAAAAACAGCAGTGCAATCATGGTAACCTAGTGCTTTGTGCTGCAGAAATGTTGGCTTTCGAAGTTAATGGGGAGGCTAATGTCAGTTCATGTAAGTTCACAATAATGTTTGTCGGAGTGCGACATTATACGGGGAAGGAAACTGTGTGGTGCATTCAACAATTTAGTCCAGGAGCTCTGTTTGGATGATGCACAGTTTGCGGTATATTTAGACTAGATAGAGTTTTTTATTATTTATTTTCATACAACTCCTCGTGCCCCGAAACTAGTACGATCTGTCTAACGGCTATGTTAAAAAAAGAAAGAAAGTATTTGATAGTATTTGGTTCCCAAAAATATAACCAAATGAGAACCAGAAACTAACTTTAGGGCAAAGTTATGTGTTTGCTGGGAATAATAATAATAATAATAATAATAATTAATATTATTATTATTATTATTATTATTATTTGCCTCTTATAAAATATCTGTATTAAATTAAACTTCAGTCTATAGTCTATAGTCTAAAATAGGCTATTCCAAGCCCAGAGTTGATTATTCAAAGATAGTTTGATCTAAGTGCAGTTATTGGATTCCATTATATTGTAGACTGATTGAAGATTAATCCTTATAAACATGCTGCTACAATTAAAACCTAAACAATTATATTAAAATACATTTAAAACTGTGTGACTTGAGCAGCGTGCAGATTCTTGTCAGGACTGTGGAGACAGCAGCGCGGGCAATCGCTTTGCTCGCTCATATAATGTAAACAATATATATCTATTGTAACATATCTATTGTAATATATCTATTGTGTTTTGCTCAACCTTGATTTATGACGTTTCACACTTATATTGTTATATTGTTGTGATGATGTTGGGTAACTTCTTGGTTTATGACATTGGATTGCTGACTTCTAATCTGGCAAGTGTGGCACGGTTAGACCTAAAAAGGCAAGAGAAAATACAGAATACACTATTATTAACATTCATAAATCATATAAGATTAAGACATTGGCTGACACTTGTATATCTTACCTTGTGTTTTCGAGATCTTGTTGAATCTGCTTCCATCGTACTTCATTAATTGGGTATAGATAGAAAAATACTAAACCTACCAGCAAAACGGTGATTGGAATGGGGGGCAAAAGCTATTTTAGGGCCAAGACAACTCCATCTGCATGAATACATGCACCTGCTTTATATCCTGTGAAGCTTCAACCAAACACATTGCTCAGTGTAAATATGTTAAGGTAAACAATTCAGACTTCCACAAAAAGGCTGAACTATTGCAAACATGAGCTCAGTCTCACCTGACAGTATTTAAAAACTTGCAGGACACACAGAGCTTGAACAATCGTGTTCCAATATTTTAAAAAACGGACCGACTGCCACTGTAAATCAGGCATTACATTGGCTTAGAGCGAGCGAGTGCTGACTCACTGTAGTGTCATAGTGGAGATGCCAGCAGACAGGCCTCCTCCAAGCTTGTTGCAAAACCTCGAGCAGGAAAAAAAAAAAACAGGGGCTCCAGGCTTTTGAAGGACGGTTTCTGAACAGTGAACTCATCCACTACATCTGGCAGCATTGACCTGAGCAAAACAAGTCATTTTAGGTATTAAAACCAAATTTGTACATTTTGTGAAGAAATGTGAGTGATGCTTCTCTGTGCAAAAATGTGAAACCACCATGCTAGGGAGTAGGCTTTGTGGTTGTTAGGATGCTTGGAGTGTTATTTGTATTGCTGTAGATTTGATTTCTAGAGTGTTGCTTACTGGCCAAGTTCAAACCTCTACTTTGTTTTTTTTTTCAACCGTTTTATCATTCAGTATGCAAAGTTGTGTTTGCTTATAGAAATAATAGCACACCTGTCTCTAATAAGACTTAATGTGTAATTGCCCAGTTTGCACGTGTGGTTCAGGACTAGTTATCTACAGAAGTTTAATAAATAATCAATGATAAATAAGAGCATGGGCGTCGCTAGGCCATTTTTAGGTGGGCTTTAGTAATAGATTGTTACTATATCTGCATCTGTGCCATTCTTTGCCATGCATACAGTTTACAAAATGTCATGTGGGAGCAATTGGTTCCCATCTACTGTAGAGTTTTCGCTGCGTTCACTCCTCATCCCACTGCTTCCTCCAGCAAAAATGTAGCCATAAATTAACTTTTTATAAATTGCTTTATATACTTTCTAAAATTATCATGTTGCAATGTTCATTTGAAAAGTAACTTTCAATAAAAAGCATATTACAGTGCATATGGAAAAGAGGTTTGTACTAGAAATGCAAATAGTAAAATGTTGTGGTTGGACAGTAAACAGGTGTGTGTGTGTGATGAGGAACACTTGTATTTGGCTTATTATTATACCTAAGCATATTATGCATAGTACATGCAATACAGTGGAATACTGAAATAAGTATACCACCCTATAGTCAAACATTTATTGATTGATTGATTTACCTACCTACTACCCTACTAATCATTATTATGGGCTGAGCCCCCTAAAATTAAAATCCTACAATCAATAAGAGCATACAGGTTGAAGAAAATAAAATAATCTTGTTTAAAAGACATGTGCCGAGTGGTCAATTGTACAGTCCTGATAGATTGCATTTTAATGTGTTTTGAAGACATTAATAAATCCGTCTTTAAAAGTACCACTAAATTCATGACCTCTCCATTGGAACGTAATTGAATTGATAATGTAAAAAAAAAAAGGCACATTTTAAATATTACCAAAAGTGATGGCAATCCCCTGCATAAAATGTCATGAAGATTTACTGATGGATAACCGAGTGCTAAACTTTCAATGCTGGAGAATGCTGGGCTGATTAGCACAGATCAACAGCATGAAGTGGACAGACCTAGGTCTTACTGTTACTCACCATGGTAACAAATCTCATAAACCATGCTAAAACATCTTTTCACAAGTTCATCTGTTCATGTAACCTATTCTGGTCTTTCTATAAATTGTTCAAGTGGTGCGAAAATACATCATATAGTAACACTCCCTGACTTGTTACTGATAAATGTTACTGTGTCAATACTGTTTTGAGTTTGTTTATAAAAACTACCGCATTTTTATGTCTAGACTTACCAGTATGGCTAATATGAGATACTGGAACTGAGCTCCCAAGCCAGCAATGTGAACGTTGTGAAGTTTCCCAAAGACATCTGGAAATGAACCCAATAATGTTTCAGAGATTTCAGTAAGCAGCAATGGAACACTCTCATTAAAAAAAATAATAATAATAATAAATAAATAAATAATTTCGCTGTATTAATCCCCTAGCTTTCAAATACAACATGATGATTTTATGCATATATTTTTTACCAAATACAATTTGTGATTGCATGTTAAGGTAGTCTTTTAATTTTAAAATACTTTACAGGTAAATCAGAGATCCAACCTGAAAAGCTGAAGTGGAGAAGGGGAAGCCGAGGACCAGACGCAGGTGTGACACATGGCCAATCAGCTTCTTCACAGCATTCAGGTATGTAGTGTGCACGTGACTCTTACCACCGAGACGCCCTGCAGGAGCCAGAGAGAAAAACAACAATACATCTGCACAAAGCTTTGAAATATGAAACTGAACTGGTGAAGCGTTAAGAGCTAGTTTGGTGGGATTTGATTCAGAAACGAAGAATTCACTGTTTGCTGCCTGATAAATGCCCAAGATGTAGCCTACAATAAAGTTATTTTAAGGGTCGTTAAGAGTCCTCAACAAACCCTCATGGTCAATAGTGTTTTCAGGGAATATAGAAAAACAAAACACAAAAATACTTTATTAGTAGTTCACTACAGTTCAAGCCTTTATTGTTATATGTTGTTAAGAGTCCCCATAAAAGCATCATGCTTGATATTCAGGTAATCTAAAAAAGAAAAGAAGTTTTGTTATTCAATTCACTACAGTTTCAAAGCCATATTGTTGTTAAGAGTCCTCATGTTCAATAGTATATTCAGGGAATCTGTCAAGACAAAAAAAAGCAGACAAAACAAAACAAAAACAAACAAAAAACAAGGTTTTATTTGTTTATCAATTCACTGCGGTTCAAAGCCATATTGTTGTAAAGTGCTCGGTAAAGCCTTATGCTCAATGATATATTCAGGGAATCTGGCAAGACAAAAGCAAAAACAAAAATGGTTTTATTTTTTAATCAGTTAACTGCAGTTCAAAGCCGTATTGTTGCTAAATATTCTTAAGGGTCCTCAATAAAGCCTCTAATGATATGTTCCTAAAATCTAGGAAAACAAAACACTAAAAATAAAAGGTTTTATTAGTAAACAAGCTATTCTGTATGAGCCAAGGACATATTTTTAGCTTATAAACATGTCCAAAATGTAGCCTGCCATCAAGATGTCAATAAATGTTGTTAAATCATTAAATGTAATAAAGTCTCATGCTCAATAATATACTTGGGGAATCTGGCCAAAAAATACAAAATAAAATTCAAGTCCATGTTTCACTGATAAACATGTCTAAATGTGACCTACCATGAAGATATTATTGAATGTTGGTAAAAGTTCTCAACAAACCCTCGTGCTCAATAATATATTCAGAGAATCTGACAAATAAAACATTCTTTGAATTGACTTTTATTGGTGCAAAAATGTACTGTACGCCGCACCTCTTTGCTCTTTGACCCCCAGGAACAGCACCATACAGCAAACAAAGAAGAGAGCGCTCATGACCAGTGCTGATATCATAAAGGACAAAGAAACGCAGACATACATATATATATGCACAGTAAGTGTATATGCAAACAGTCTCAGATTGCAAATTATAGTTGCTTTACTAGACCTCCCTAAAGAACGTGTGAGGGGTCTACAGCATTCTACAGTCTACATATTAGGCACTTTTCAGCTGTTTACATACAGTGTCTTGACTGCAAGAGTTAAAAATACGATTACATGTCAGACAGAGTGTGTAATTTTACATGACACCAGAGACTAACAGTCCCTGAGGTGCCAAACCAACCTGCAGATTACCCCTAGAAAATGCTTTAAAAACATTGAAAGTAATTGTATAATTAACACACTACACAGAACCTAAATGACACCCTTAGGTTAAATACTTTTTATGGCAAGTAATGCTTTCCACAGCAAACGGCAGTAAATATAAATAGTAAAATAGCCGAGTAACATCAAAACAGTTGCATTACACAGTATTTTACAGTGTGCTGGTGGTGTGTAGGTGTGATCGTGTTACAGTTTCATGCAGTGCAGCGCTGTGTGGGAGATCCGGTGTTTGGTCCACGCTCAGACAGATTGATCTCGGTCTTTGTTATACACCCACAGCACCTGACCCTCAATCACAGCCATCATCAGCATAGCAAACGCCTCCACACTCATCCCTGGCAGAAAGAGGGGCAGACAGATGTGCATGCAACTGATAACACCAACTACTGCTCAGAGAAACACCATCACACACATCCTGCCTGGAATTAGTTAGGTTTTTTTCTTCAGTCTTGTCTGTTATATAAGCTCTATTTCAAAACCTAGAGAGCTGTCTACTGCCTAAATGGGCAGCTGTCTTATAAGGCAGCATTCTAACCAAAGGGTAACCTTTTAAGTGATGGATTTGGAACGATCTATGGAAGTGGCAAATTTTGCTCCACACAAAACTGGTGTAAATGATTAAGTGCTGTCTGTAATGGTTATCTCTGATAGAGTGTGTTAACGCTAATGAAGTGAGCTGTATTGTATAACAGCTGATTTTTTTTTTTAAATGCAATGTAATGCATTCTTGTGATCCAAGGCAGAATATCCGGCATCATTATTGCAGTCTTCAGTGTCACATGATCCTTCAGAAATTGAAATAGACTTTTTTTTAAACAATGTAAAAGTCATTAGACTCGTTACGGTCACTTTTGATCCATTAAATGCATCCTTGCTGAATGAAAGTATTCATTAAGTAAACCTTACTGCTGCTAGTCTTTTGAACGATATTACAGTTGTATTGTTTTGCATTGTATTATTTGAATTACTTTCTCATATTACCATTTGATCAAAGGAAATATGAGATGCAAACTAACAGACTAACGTGCTAGCAGTATGATGACTAAATAATAATAGGAAATATTTATATTCACAGATTGCTTTGTAATTATACATAATAGTATAGAATTTCAAAAGAAATTATATATCGAGGCTCAGAAATGTAGCAAGGAAATAATAATCATCCTGTTAAAATAATCCATGTGACATCAGTGGTTCAACCGTAATTTTACAAAGCTACGAGAACAGTTTTTTTGAGCGTGAATGAAACAAAAATAACGACTTTATTCAACAATTTGTCTCCTCCATGTCACCCTATAGTGCTGTTTTGGAGAGTATCACATACATAAACAACGTATGCAATGTATATACGCGGATACACTGTTTACGTTAAGATCAAAGTTCAAACAACATAAACAGCGTATCCACATATGGTGCAGCTGACAGAAAAGCATACATGCTTTATGTTATTTTTGTTTTCTTTTCACACAAAAAAAGTATTTTCGTAGCTTCGTAAAATTACGGTTGAACTGTAATTTTGAATTAATGACAGAATTTTATTTTTTTGGTGAACTATCACTAATAATATTTATATGCGTTTGACTTTATTATACGTTTTTACTTTATTTTATATTTATTCTAGTTTTTAGTTTTAGGACTTCAAATAATATTTCAGTTAGTTGACAATGTAGTTAATTTTGCTAACCTTTTTATTTATTTAACTTTTTAATCTAATATTTATATTTTAATTGATTTCAACTAGGCAATCTCAATTAGTAAAATATTTTAAAGAAGTTTTAGTTTACAGTAACACCATTGCAACAATGTTTTACATTCACTAATCTAGAAACACAATATTAATAGTAAAATAGTAAAAAGATTAGTCTCATGTTGTTTCAAACCTGTTTGCGTTTCTGTAAATATGTGAAGCATGTTCTGCCTGCTCTTTCCTCAGAATTTCTCCTTTTTCCATGGAGAAACGCCAGGTTTGAAACAATGAGAAAATGATGACAGTTTAATTACAGTTTAAACAGTTTTATTTAAAGCTGACGATAGAAGTGTTCTCACTGTAAGCTGTGTCTTGTTGGTCTCCTCCCAGAAACATGCTGAGGGATGTGTATGGAGCGCTGTAGCACTGCAGGGAGCACAACGTTCACTTTGAAGGAGTCAGCACATGAAAGATGTGCGGGGGAGCTGTGTGATGTAACAGCCATTTGACCTCAATAATGAACACTAGAGTGCCACTAATGGAAGCCGGCTAATTTGGATATTACATAAAAAGCATCACATGGAGAAAGGACAGGGCATGTGTTAGTGATTGAGAGAATAAAAGAAGGGAGTCATACACTCATGGAGGTCTCAGAAAAACAGCTGATGGTTAGGTACCAGGGCACACTGAACGCTGAACTCCCGGCATTGTGAGGTATGAACCAAAAGAAGATGTAAGAGAGAATGACCAATGGCACTGACAGCACAGCCCTGAGACAGGAACAACCAGATGAGTCATGAAGTGCTGTCAAACGATTAATCACATCCAAAATAAAAGTTTTCGTTTACGTAATATATCTGTGTATACTGTGTGTATTTATTAATTATATATAATACAAACACATGCATGCGCGCATATATATATATATATATATATATATATATATATATATATATATATATATATATATATATATATATATTGTTTATGTGTTACATATATTTATATATAATATAAAATATGAGAATATAAATATATAAATGCATATACATATAAATAATTTCAAAATATATAATGTATGTGTGTGTATTTATATATACATAATATACACAGTACACATACATAAGCTATATAAACAAAAATATTTATTTTGAATGCGATAAATCGTGATAAACCGTTTGAAAGCACTAACATACACATCTATTATTATTATTTTTTTTATCCTCTTGATCTATGAAAATGGTCTTTTAATTCCTTCGTGGAAAATCATATTTTTTTATGAATCCATTGATAAGTTCACAAAACTGGTCTAAGCAATTTGTTCCCAAATCAAACAGAATTTGTTTAAAAAAGTGGGTTAGCAAGATCTCATTAAATAGAAAATAGTCCTTTTTTGTAACGACATGATTTTAAGTACTATTTCATTTTAAAAATGTTATACCCTTTATGTCACAAACTCTGACCACCCACCATGGGAGGAGCCCGCCTGCACTCCTGCTCCCGTCACGGCATCCCAGGCACGACTGATGAACAGAATCAGAGATACTGAAAAAGCCTCCATCTGCATACAAAACAAGAGAGAAATAGAGAAATGAGGGTAAATATGGGATTGCATACAGGATATTTTCCACTTCAGTGATAAGATTGCTGATAAAATGCTTCTATGCAAAAAAAAAAAAAATCTCAGACATAGCTAGTCAAAGCAGTTAAAGTTAACATAAAATCAAAATGGATTTCTTTGCATAGTGCAACTACAATTTCTTTAAAATATATAAATCCCAAAAACATGGCCATACAAAACTAGCAACATTAATGACAATTTTAAACAAACGTTTCATTATATTACACTGGATGTTTTGGCAATGTCCTGTTCGGTTTGGAGGCTTGGTAGCTTTTTTCAGGTATTATAAACCTCCTTCGTTATTCTGTAGTATTATATTACATATCTATCAATATCTGTAGTAATATATGTAATATATAACCCATAGCAATGTTGGTCATCTGATACGGTACACAACCTACTGCGTAACACAGCTTTCTGGAAAGGGGAAGCCTCACCTTATTGTGAAGACACAGAAAGAGCAACAAAGATAGAGACGTCGGCCTCTTAAAAATGAAAGCGCATACAAAAGTTAAGCTCTGTCTGGATGTGTTACAAAACACTTTGTTAAGAAGAACTTCCAGAGGTCTCTTGTCTTTCTCTGATGCCGTGTTCATCACTGATACAGGTGAAAACACTGTATTGCGGTCAGTCAGTGTGATTGGTCTTTGGTGGTCTGTTTTCTTACTCTTAAATCATAACCGAATCTACCGTCATTTGCTCATTCTGCTGGTTTGACTAGTGCCTGGTGAATACTAAGAGCAGTGAAAGCAGTCAAACTAGTCCAGCTGAATCCTGATTTCACTGATCCTCCCACAGGAACCGCACACTGTAACTAGAGCTGCCGTCAAGCACATAGGGACTACTTTTACAAAGTAAACAGGATTTATAGAACAACAGTGATTTATTTTTTATTATTATTTTATTTGTTGGATTACATTCTAGATTTCATTTGGAGAGAGTGTTTTAGTTGGGGACAAAAAACCTTGTTGGAATTTCAGTATATCAAAAAGGTTCTTGTCCCATTTATAAAATCATATTGTATATTATGTCATTTTTTAACAAACTTGTTTTTTAAATTATTGTATTAGGTCTTGCTCAGTTTATTAGTTTAAAAAAGCTAAGTGAAGTATAAACAGGCATATTTAAAGTAATTGCAAAATGGCCGGCAACCATATTGTGCACATTACAGCAGGAGCAATTTACATAGTTTTATTCAATGTTGGAGAAGCAATTTCGATACTTTGTCATGCTACAGTTTAAAGTAATACAGCTATAGTCAGGTCTACAGGAACCAAAGCTTCTCAGCTTCTGAGAAAGCGTGACTCATGAGCTGGAGGACTACACTGATCCGTATTCATCACTTTGCCCTCTGGACAAAAGAAATAAATCCATGTTTTTTTCTGGATATTTGTGCCATCCACATAATATATATGGGCTGGGCACAAGAGAAGGCTAGCGTTTCCACAATGGTGATGGAAATATAGAGTAGCAAGGTTAAAACTGTGGTCTAAAAAAGTAACTACATCCCCCATAGCTTTCCTGGCCATAATAACAGGATGTGATAATTAAGTGAAAACAGAAAAAACCTTGTGACCTTCAAATACTGTATTCTTTTAAATGCTATGTTTATGCCAGAGGAAACATCAGTTTTGATGTTCAAACAACTGTCTTTTTTTAACAGTCAAAACTGTTTCATTGTAAACAATGACTAAACGGAAGTGCTCTGGAGTAAATTAAAGGTCCCCTTCTTCTTGATCCCATGTTTTAAACTTTAGTCATTGTGTAATATTCCTGTTAGAGTATAAATAATATCTGTAAAATTCTAAAGCTCAAAGTTCAATGCCAAGCGAGATATTTTATTTAACAGAATTCACCTACAAAAAAAAAAAAAAACGACCCGTTTGGACTACATCCCTCTAGTTTCTGCATTAATGACGTCACTAAAACAGTTTTTTGACTAACCTCCGGCCACATGAATTTACAAAAAGGGGGGCGTGGTCTTGTTGCGCTCCGACGGAGAAGAAGGAAGAGCTGCGTTTGTGTTTGTCGCCATGTCGTCGAAACGCTGTTATTTTCATCTCTGAGTCCAATCATCTTTGTTTGGGCTTCCCAGAGACGCTGTACTTGGAGATTAATGGTTACAACTTATGTTTAACTCGGTTCCGGAAAATTATAATCCACATGTAAAACATGTAATCACAACACAGGAACCGCTGGCCCAATCAGAACTCGTTACGTACTTCTGAAGGAGTGACTTTATAGAACAAGGAAGACATCAGCCCGTTTTTTACACGCGAAACATGAACACATGAACACAAGTTATATTGCACACTGTAAACACAATCAAAGCTTTCAAAAAAGCAAGAAAAACGGGACCTTTAATTTTTACTCCCATTCTTTAAGATCAATTTGCTAAAGCGCCATTTTTGTAAGTACAACACATCATTGGTTTTTGGACTGCTACTTGATGACAGACCCCTTACCAAATTAAATCTACTTACTTAAATTTACATGGAGTATGCTATGTACAATTGCATTCAATGTACCAAATGTTACCTAAACATCAAAGTTTACCTGCCTCCTTCTGTCTCATAATAAAGATCTGATGCGACACACTGACAAACGTTAAAAATATTCACATACTATCTTTGTCATTGCATGACACAAGATAAAATATATTAAAACCAATCATTAAAGTTTAGCTGCAATAAGTTAAACAGTAAAACAATATTTTTTTTGGATGACGCAAGTACCTTTTCATGCATCAAAAATCCTGTTATTGTTTTATTTGGCCTGTCTAATATAGCCTATCATTGCTGAGAAGACAACGATGCAACAGATGCATTGTGTTTAAGAGTTTATTGGTGGTCACCATAACCATGCAACAATGCATGCTTCGTTACTGTTTGAGAACATGGCTACAAACATGAGCTGTTATACATGTCACACGCACAGCCATTTTAACAAGACAACTCTAAAATATACAGATGAAAGACAAAATACTGAATGGGGAAGTAAGCAATTTGTACAACATGTTTTGTATTTGATTTCAGTCTGAATAGTGGTTGTTTGTTAGTCCTTTGTTGCCTGTTACATATTGGCCACTTTGGGACTCTCTTTGGCCTGGCGCATCCCATAAAGCCACTTGATCACGCGAGCATTTCTCTCAATGACCGACACACCGTAAACAGGACGTTCATCTTTTGCTGCTTCTTCTTCCTCATCTTCACCCTCAGCCGAACGCTCAGATGCCGGCGCACTGGCGCTACGTAGACGTGAAACAGACACGATGTCAGAACCCGGTCTCGCCAGCTCCTCTAAATCCGATGGGTCAAGGCCACAATAATTAAAGAAGCGCTCAAGTTCTGCTCCTACTCGTGAAAAGCAGTCGCTGACGTCAGATTTTGAGCGCGTTAGGGAAGGACGCTTCCTGGAGCTTGTTGAGGATTGGCGGGTGAAGGCTGGAGATGGCGGGGACTGGAAGTCATTTTTGAGCAAAGCAATGGAGTTTGGAGTAAGTGGGGTCGGTGAGGGACACGATAATGGTTCTGTGATTGGTTTTATGGAGAGGGGTAGAGGCGGGCTAGTCGGGGATTTGGAAGAAGGTGAGGTTTGCGCAGCACAGTTTGGTGGTTTAATAGGTCCTTTGTTGGCATTTGTTTTTGTGGCTCTATGGAGCCTTTTGAAGTCAGTTGGTTGTTGATTTGGCTGTGTGTATGGTCTAAGCAAGCGCAGAAGTTGTATTGGGACCTGTGGTGTGGTCTGTTGCCCTGGTGGTCGGTTCTGTTGCTGTGGTCTACCTGCCATCCTCATCTGAGGTAACTGTGGCCTGACGTCAACTCTCCGCACTGTCATGGTAGGACATCCGCTCGCCCCTAAAGCCTCTACTGGAGCTTTTCCTTGACTTGCAGAAGTCAAGCCCACAGAAGCTTCTTCCACTGTTGAAGAGGTGGCCTTGGATGGATCTGCAGCATCTTTCTCTTTGTTGTTGAGTTGTGTAGATACGTCTGGAACGTTGGCATCGCTGACTCCATCAATCAGCTTGCAAAGATGTTCCAGGTTAAGAGGTGGCATCTCCGACTTTGTAGGTCTTGCAGGGATCTTCCTTGATGGCTGTTGAGCACCTTGTCCACTTTGGCTGTTGTTGGAAGGACAGATAACTGGCTGTTGCTTCTTCAAAGCCACCTGTTGGCTCTTGACGTACTTGGCCTTGTCTGCTTCCAAACGTTCCACCGCACTTGGTTTGCGTATGCCTGGAGATGATTTGACTGGACAACTGGACTCTAGGTTGGGACTTGGAGTGCCAGAAGTTACAGCTAGCCTTATTATTCTCCGTGAAGATGGCTGGAGAGTGTCAGTTGACATCATTGGCAATGAAAAACTTCAGCTGTTTCTCTTTTGTCCTCCACTTGTTTGCTTAGAAATAGATGAATGGACTTACAGGCAGAGTATACTTCCACATTAATACATTGGAGACACTGGATTCAAGTTTTAATTTCTGGGGGAACAAAAATATTTATCACAATCAGAAAAAAGCAGCTAGACAGTTTACTATTATGTGCACTCACACTTTTATAGACCTTAATAATAATAATAATAATAATAATAATAATAATAATAATATTATATTTTTTATTTGCTGATGAACATATTAGCTCTGCTTGACTGTGCAAGCCTGACCCTCAGGCCATCCTAGCTGTATACAACTTGATTCTTTCAAAAGAATACAATCGGAGTTATGTTAAAAATGCCATGGCTTCCCGAGGCTTTATAATGGCAGTTAAACGGCTATTGACATTCAATAGTCTAATTGAAACCCAAATGCATTCTACATAAAAAGTGCTCCAAAAAGGCTCTGGAGAGTTAATTAAGACTAAAGTAGTAAGTCCTAAAGTGACTCAAAGTGTTTGTGTAAGAAAAGTATCCATACTTAAAACTTTATAAACCTAACTTCCGCTAACTGTCTTATGCGAGCGAGTGCTGTACCAGCAGATGATGTAGGACATAGACCTAGCATGATCTCTGCTGAGAGGTGACGAAACACAAACACCCATCATGAATTAGAAGTACAAAACGAGGATTAGTAATATTTCGATATAAACCAAAAGGAGACTGTTTTTCCTTTGCTAAACAAGGAATACTTTGTTTCTTGGCTCCTGAAAACAGAACAATACACCTACAGTACGTCATCAGTGAATGAATGTGTGTACTACAGTTAGTGGAAGCAAGAAATTAGTTTATGAAGTTTTAGATATGATATTTTTCTTACATAACCACATTGTTTCAGGAGGCCTTTATTAAGCCCTCCGAAGCCATGTGCAGCAATTTTTATGGTGGATGGATGCACTTTTTTGGACTTCAAAATCTCAACAGCCATTCACTTCCATTATAAAACTTGGAAGTGCATCCATATGAGTTCCTGGCATAAGTGCCAAGAACAAAGTCATATACATCTAGAATGGCTTGAGGGTGAGTTAATCCTGGGATAATTTAAATTTTTGGGTGAACTATCCCTTTAAAGGAGTGCAGTATATGAATAGTGGTCATAAACAGCTATTGAGATTCTATCCTCATTTGACACAGACTAAAGTCTTGGAACGGGATACAGGATATGATACGTCAAAAGCTGATAAGCAATTGATATGTCACAAGCAGATAAGCGCTTTTCCAGCATATGGCTGACGAGAAACAACATCAGTAGAATTCCAGTAAAATACAATTTAGTACAGTATGACTGTAAACTGATTCAAACAAAGATTTCACCACCCTTTCCTTAAATAAATCTATGAGATTTTCTTTCATCAGTTTAACTGTCTGCAATTTAAAATTATTTTAATTGCTTACAAATGAGATAGCACAACTCTCATCAGCAAGCTGCACAATTTGAGTCTTTCATTTCCATAACACAAAGAGTACAGGACGTGTTATGCTTCCTTATCCCTAATTACGAGCATTAATAATAGTGATACTTGCTATCACTATACTTGCGATACTTGTGTTATCACGTAACACCACTTATGAGCTCTTTAGGCTGTTGATGTATGTTGCAGGATGGCTTGAAAGCATCATGAAGCCATTCTCAGAAGATTCCATTAGCAGTTGCTAAAAGGCTGCCACTTTCTTCTAGAATACTGATGAAAGTAACATTCACATAATTGATTTTTAAAGGAATTATTAATGGAACAATTCCTAAAATAACTGTGAATCAGGCTGAAAGCTTATTTCAGTGCCCTTTCCATTTAGCAAACCAGCATGACAGATATGAAACTTTTGTCAAAGATTGTGACTGTTTACATGCCCACCTTACGAAGAACTGTGACACTGAAGTCACAAGGTGATTTTTGTCCAGTGTTGTTAATAAATGACAGCTGTGCTGCTTTTATCAATGGACTTAAGATACTTTCCTCAAAGTACTGCCAGCGATATACCAGCTCATTGTCTAAATGTTTATCATTGCTTTAACCTAACAGCCAGCACTCCACCTAAGGTTAAAGTGCACCGTGTCTTATCCTTTCCCGTCTTCTACAATCCGAACATTATTCCATCCTTTTATCCTCCTCTCTTCTCTCCAGTTGTCTCCATCACTCAATCAATCTTTCTAACCTCACTCTCCCTTTATATACATTTCTATATACCCGTTTTAAACTCAAAAACAAGGAAATAATTCAAGATGAAGTAAATATGAAATCGATCCCTTAAGGCAAAAAAAAAAAAAAAAAAAAGGTCACCAAGAATAAATGCAACACAAGGTTTCCACTTACAGATTCCAGGGACAGGCATGTCTCTACATGATCCAGGAATATGTCTAGAACCAAAACAACAGTTACGGGGAATTAAAACGAGACAGAATGTAGTAAAGTATAATGTATGTAGCCACATTGTTTAAAGCTATAGATCACACTGAGACTCATACACAGACAATGCACACACAGCCGAACATACCTGTGACTGTTCCAGGAAACTCATCAGTACCGGTTTCCCCTTTAACTCTAAAGCTAGAGACAGGGTCAGGATTCAGTCACTAATGTCTTTTGTGTGCCTGAGAGCAGGAAGAAAGTGAGGCAGATGGTGCACGCGTGTGTTTGAGTTAAGGAGAAAGTAAAACTTGCCAGACTGGTTCTCCTCGAACACTCCTACTATGCTTTTTTTTTTTTCTTGTCCCATCCAATCAGAAACTCGTTCACTCTCCAGGAAGTATGTCCCACATGCCCTTTGAGTCTCCTGATCACTGAAGAAAAAAGCAGCCTTTGCCTTGAGAAAATTCTCATGCCGCCTTTTGTCTGGAATCTGCATAGTATCTTAATAATGTACTTTAACATACAAAAAATATATGAACATAATGTTTAGGATCAAGTGTTTTATTCGTCTCATTCAAAAAGATAACTTCTAAAAATATTTTAAGCCAGAAAGCATTTTGGCAAGAATATAAAACCATCACCATGTTGTTTATAAAAATACAATTCTAACATACTTTTATCTCTATTTTGCAAAACACAAATTGAAAGTGATGTGCCTTTATTTAAACTCTCATTTACACACAGAGAGGTTTGAAATGCCAACATTTACATATAATACAGTTGATGAGGAGATGCAGACTGTATTTTCCCACATTCTGTTCTGATATGGCCTGTCGTAGACTCATGACTTTCTGCTTTACAGTTTGTTGACTTGGGTTTCTAGTACATGCTCAAATACAATAACTCCACAACAACGTGTTTGCATTTCAATAGGTTTCACATATAGTTAAACCTTAAACAAATGCAAATTACACAGCTCTCTCAAAACCAGTCAAACAAGCTCACTCGTTAAATTAGTTTGTTTTAGATTTAGCACTTGTACTACAGCTTTAGCAGATGTGGAACTTTAGGGACTACACATCTTAGAAATATAACCAGCGTTGGGGTAATGCATTACATGTAATGAAAGTTACATAATTAGATTACTTTTTTCAAGTAACTACTGCAGTAATGCATTACTTTTAATTTACATGAAAATATTTGAGTTACTTTTTCCAAATAAGTAAACACCGGTTACTTTGTTTTCCCACTTACTGACTGACAGCTCTCACGTTGAGAGAAATCAGGAGTAAACATGATGTGAACATGATGCTTCCTGTAGTTATACACTAAGTGCGAACATGCATTTACTCATCTCACTTAAAATAAGAAGAAAAAAATAAAAAACAGATTCGGTGTTCCTCAAAATAGATAAACACAGTGAAATGCAAACTCAGAATATGACACAAACCTGCAATAATTTAATTATTTTCTTAAGCATGAGGCTTATTCAGTTCACTTTTGGTGTGAAAGGGTTTTTACATTTGCCAAAAATATAACTTTTCTATATTAAAAACTAACAAACCAGCAAGCCCAGGCCAGATGAGAAAAAGTGATGCAAAAGTAACATCACTTTGCAAAAAAAGTACAAACGCAGTTAGTTGCTTTTTTTAAGGAGTAATGCAATATTGTAATAAATTACTTTAAAAGTAACTTTCCCCAAAACTGAATTTAACAACAGCTCATTACGATGATTTAACTGGTTTTGCTGAATAAATTGAATGATCTTTCACCAACTCACAGGCTGCGTTAATAGCATATAACAATTGTATACTTTTCATACAATTAATATTTTCCTTATGCATTGAATATTTGACACATTTGTCTAAATATGACAAAACATGCAGTATTTAGTAGGGCAAACACTGGGTAATCCATTCCAATGTGCTTGATTTGACCGCACACTTTCCATGTAATTGCACATCTGTGATTTTCAACACCTTGTTTCATTATTTGATCGCATAAGAAATTTTAACACAAAATTAGATTTAAAAACACAAGATGACTATTTTTATGAAGTCATATGATAACACGGTGTCACATTACTCTTGCAATTTAGTGTTGCATTCATGATACAATACTGCGCTACAGTATGCTTATATTCCAATTTGAGCATAGTTACCATGGCTCTGACTCCAAGATTACTTACACTGACAAAAATTTGTTGAAAAAACTGGTCCAATAAACAATTTCTGTGTTCTAATCTGTATTTTGGTTTCGGTGAGCTAATCTCTATTTTGTACTGTGAATAAAACTGGCCAACCAATAACATTTATACTTTTTTTGTCACATTCCCAAAGTTGCTTCTGTTACTTGAAGTTAAATCTTGGTGGCGCTTACGGATATACGAAGCAGCTTTTTCTAAGCAACAGAGAATAGCCAAGGAAGAATCCAGAAGCAGCTTTCTTGTCTTTGTGTTTGGTGTAATTTGATAAACAATATAAATACAAAAATCTGAACGGCTGTTAGTAAACATGTGAATAATGATTTGATTTCCAAGCAAATGTCAATGGAATGAAAAGATAATGGAACATTTTTTTGTTGTTGTTGCTGATGTAACTCTGCTTACATACTATGAGTGAAACTGCATTTTCATACATTCCGTCTGACGTATTGTTATAAACTATGAAAGCCCATTTCCACCACTGAATACATTATTTTGAAAAGGTAATTTTGCCTTTCTCAGAATTGCGAGATAATTCTTTATAAACTCAGACTTGCAAAAAATAAAGATCTAAACTTACAATACTGACTTATACACAATACTCCACAATTGCATATTTATATCGCACAAATGACCCCCCCCCCCCACCAAATTCTGATATTCGTTTTTTTCCATTCAGACTTTTTAACAAGCAACTATGACTTTGTATCATGTAATTCTGACTTTAGAACTCGCAATTGTGAGTTTATATCTCGTAATACTGAGAGAAAAAGATGCAAACTCGCAATTACGACATAAAAAGTCCTAACTGTGAGAGAGAGAAAAGAAGTCGCAATGACCTTTTACTTTTATTCAGTGGTGGAAACAAGTTTGTTGTCATAATTGGAGTGAATTTATTGTGCCGAATATTTGTGTTGCGCGAAACAGGCCTTTAGCCGTTGCGCTCTCACATAAATTTAGAAAATGTAGTTCTACTTTTCCTGTAACAAACAAAATTTGGATTAGAACTGTTCCTCGGCCCGATTAATAATGCCAGTAAATTTGACTAGGCACCCTGATACTGAAACGGACATCGGATAATATATCATCACACAGATGCATAGAATGTAAGAGAGGTTCTATTTTTATCGTACAGAATGTCACTCATCAACTTCGATCTGGACTGAGCAGCTCGCTGGTTCAGAGAGTCTTGGTCTCAGGACAGTATGCAGTTCTTGTCCTTGTCTTTTCTACTGAGACTCTGTGTCCTTCTTCTCCTGAAGCTTCCTCTTCGGCTCTTGTCCTCGTCCTCTGTCTGTCCTTCTGCTGCTCTCTCTCCACCCGTCAGCTGCGGCGGCAGAGGAATGCGCTGGCCCAGAAAGAAGCCTTCCTCCTCGGAGTCTGAGGAAGAGGAGCAGGTGGAGCAGGAGTCTTCATGTCGGTAGCGGGTGGAGTGCAGGGTGAGGCTGCCGTCCAGGATGCTGTTGGACCGCCTGCGGTCTCCTACCCTGCTTTCCAGGGTTTCCAGACGAGGTCTGTCGCTTCGTGAACCTCGGGAGCGTCTGAGCCTCTTCTCCGTGGGATGGTGGCCACCGCTTGCCCGGCGGAAACTGCGGTGGTACGACCCATCTGAAGGAAACATGATCAAATGAGAAGTCATAATTTTTAACTCTAACTTACTGTGAACAGTAAACTGCAAACCAGACAAACTCAGGCTGATCCAGTTCTTTTTAACTCACTGGTTTAATTGAAATTATCTGTGAATATTGACCTTAATTGTAATCATCTGTATTCACACAAAGGTATTGTATGACTTCATAAGACTTAGAAGGTTCTTTTAGTGTTTTTTTAAAGCCTCACAACCAAAGTCCCACAGTTAGTGCTGCATGATAAATTATATTTAAATCATGACCAGGATTTCAGTTTTTCCCAATTGATTAGGCATAATCAACCTGCTGGTTATTTATACCCAAAACATTTCATTCATTTAGCTTTAATTCAATTCAATTAAGCTTTATTAGCATGACTGTGTAATACAATAATGCCAAAGAATTATCTTAGATTGGTAACATGGTCAAAAGTTTAAATCACCCTATCTATCGCTCTTCTCCTAAATGGATACATTTTCTGCAGTGTTTTACTTAAAAGGTTAGTTCATTGAAAAACACAAATTCTGTTATTAATAACTCACCCTCATGTCGTTCCAAACACGTAAGATCTCCGTTTATCTTTGGAGATATTTTAGATTTAGTCAGAGAGCTCTCAGTCCCTCCATTGAAGCTGTGTGTACGGGACACTGTCCATGTCCAGAAAGGTAAGAAAAACATCATCAAAGTAGTCCATGTGACATCAGAGGGTCAGTTAGAATATTTTGAAGCATTGAAAATACATTTTGGTCCAAAAATAGCAAAAACTACGACTTTATTCAGCATTGTCTTCTCTTCGCGAACGAATCATTCGGTGTAACCAGATCTTTTTGAACCAGTTCACCAAATAAAACTGAATCGTTTTAAACATTTAAACGGTTCGCGTCTCCAATACGCATTAATCCACAAATGACTTAAGCTGGTAACTTTTTTAATGTGGCTGACACTCCCTCTGGGTTCAAACAAACCAATATCCCGGAGTAATTCATTTACTCAAACAGTACACTGACTGAACTGCTGTGAAGAAAGAACTGAAGATGAACACTGAGCCGAGGCAGATAACGAACAATGGACTGATCCGTTCACGATTCAAGAACCGTTTCTGTCAGACGCGTCCGATTTGAGATCCGAGGAGCTAATGATACTGCGCATGTGTGATTCAGTGTGAAGCAGACCGACACACAGAGCGTCTGAACCGAACTGATTCTTTTGATGATTGATTCTGTGCTAGTGTTATGAGCGCGGGTAAACTGAAAGCTTGAATGAAAGGCAATCATCGCCAATGACGCCATTATGTTAATGCGTATTGGAGACGCGAACCGTTTAAAATGATTCAGTTCGATTTGGTGAACTGGTTCAAAAAGATCCGGTTAAATCGAATGATTTGTTCGCGAACCGGATATCACAATCTGCTTTGTTTTGAACTCTCTCACAACAGACACAGAAGAGAAGACAATGCTGAATAAAGTCGTAATTTTTGCTATTTTTGGACCAAAATGTATTTTCGCTGCTTCAACAAATTCTAACAGACCCTCTGATGTCACATGGACTACTTTGATGATGTTTTTCTTACCTTTCTGGACATGGACAGTACACACAGCCTCAATGGAGGGACTGAGAGCTCTCTGACTAAATCTAAAATATCTTAAAATGTGTTCCGAAGATCGGAGGTCTCACGGGTTTGGAACGACATGAGGGCGAGTTATTAATGACATCATTTTGGTTTTTCAATGAACCAACCTTTTAATCTTCCCAACCTGGCAATCATGCACACATGCGCTCTCTACATTATGGAAAAACTGCTGAAGAGCGAAGAACACTGGCAAATTTACAGACTATTGAGATCTTCCACTCAAAAGTGTCATAAAGCCAGTCTGTTTTGTTTCACAGTGTCAGTGTGTGACTAAATCTATAAGCACACCATGCTAACTTGGCATTCTCTCTTTTGAGCAAACTCATTGTGATTAATAGTTTAACCATTATCGTGCAGCCCTAGCGCTGGTTCACTCATTATAATGAAAATTTGTGAGAATTTTCCTCAGAGATTCATCTTTTATGCTCTACAGAACAAAGTCAGTCATGCATGTTTGTAGGGTGAGTGAATGTTGACAGAATTATTGTTTGGGTGAACAATACCCTGAAGCAATCAAGACATGATAAACTTCTTGAATTTCTTGTTTTGTCTCTCTGGTTTCAGTCTGGCCTCATCAGCACTGAATCCATCTGTCCAAACCAGAATTTGGATGAAAAAAACTGTAAAGAATGAAATGTGTGACTTCAAGTGCACCAACAGCTTTGTTCTAATGATGTTCAACAAAAGTGTCTTTCCTAAAATAATGCACGACTTGATAATCAAGGTTTAATAAGACTTCACAGACCAATCGGTTTATTTTAATACTTTTTATTGAAATAATTATTTGACCCATGTTTGGGAAATCCTGTCTTTAAGCATAGTTAGTTACACAACCTCGTCGGGTGCTTTGCCACGAGGATTTAGTATTTAGATTTTTTTATTTTTTTTTTAAGGCATTACTTGCACTTTCCATAAACAGGACAGAAAAATATTAGACCCCTTTGTTGGGTATGACATATGGAATAGGTATGATTTTTTCTGCTTTTCTAATAAATGCAAAACATGATGCTAAACCTTCAGAAACTAGTAAGGAGCTCAGATTGGGACCAAAAGTTGGTTTGAAGCCATTTGTATTTATTTCCCCTAATTTCTTAAATCCATTTTTTTTTATTACATTTTGATTCAAAGGTCCAACTAAACAAATCTTATTTCATTTAGCTGTGCTTTTGGACGTTGCTTTCAAAAATCCAGCATGTACGCACACACACACACACACACACACTACAGAATAATAGAATAATTTAAGTTTAGAATAACTAAGATGTTTTGTTTTGAAATAAGTATTTTATGCTCACCAAGGCTTAATCTATTTAAACAAAAAATACAGTACTATTATGAAATACTACTACAAATTTAAATAACTGTTTTCTATTTAAATATCTTTTAAACTTTAATTTATTCTCTGATCAAAGGTGAATTTTCAGCATATTTACACCAGTCTTCAGTGTCACATGATCCTTCAGAAAACATTCTATGAAAACTTTTTATGATTTTAACATTTTTCAAAACATTTTTTCTGCCTAATATATATATATATATATATATATATATATATATATATATATATATATATATATATATATATATATATATATATATATTGTGGAAACAGTGAGACTTTAGAAACATTAAATAAGCTGGTAAAATGTTAGTTTCGGAACAATTATCACTGTTAACTAGTTGATTATTAGCATGTAATACTAGCTGTTAAATACCCTACAATAATAGCACATTGTTTCAGTGGGCATTATGATCTTACCCAGCAGCTCCATTTGAGATGGTACTTCAATGCAGTAACGCAACCTGTGTCCCAAACTTCCTTCAACTTCCTCTCCATCTTCCTCCTGCTCCTCTTCCTCTCCCTCTCTTCTCTGCATCTCCACCTGTTCCTCTTCCTCCCACTCTTCCTCTTCCACTGAATAGCTGCAGCTGATTGGCTCTCTGAAGCTGACCCTGGCGGTGCTGCCGCGGACCGGTGCTGCAGGGGCGTCCTCGGCTTCAGTGACAGCGGCCCGGGAATCAGACGGATCGAAGAAAACAGGGGGCGGAGGAGGCGGGAAGGAGTCGGAGTCATTTAGATCGTCAAAGGCATCTGAAGACTCCAGCTGAGAGGAAATCCCTATGACAGAGGAAGAAATACAGCTTCAGGTATGATAAATAGCTTAACTGAATCTGACTCTGTGAAATCAAGCATACCTGTACAACTGACGTTCCCACAATCCTTTGCAGTGGAAGTCCCTCTAGACGTGCAGCTCGGCGGAAAAGGGCCAAATTCTGCGTATCCGTTCAGCTCCACTGTAAACTCCAGACTGTCTGGCCGGTGAGTCACTCGCTGTTTGCTGACGCCTGATTGGTCCTTGCAAACGAATGCCGTCCTGTCATTGGCTGCTGGACAGAGCTGTGAGTGTTGTGTTTGTATTTGATCATACGCTGGAGGTTGGCCATTGGGTATAGGATGGAAAGAGGTGAGGACACCTGCAAAATGAACAAGTGGATAATTTTTCTTCTTTTTAAGGTTTTATTACTTTATTTTTTTTTTGAGAGAGAAGTCATCTCTTACGATCACCAAGGCTGCATTTATTTAATACAAAATAGTTCTACTGTAGTGAAATAATATTACAATTTAATATAATAATTTTCTGTTTTATTAAAAATTGTATGTCATTTATTTCTGTGATGCAAAGCTGAATTTTCAGCATCATTCAGTGTCACATGATCACTATATATATATATATATATATATATATATATATATATATTTTTTTTTTTTTTTTTTTTTTTTTTTTTTTTATATAGAAATCTTTTGTAACATGATAAATGTCTTTACTGACACTTTTGATAAATGTAATCCATCCATGCTGAATAAAATTTAAATAAATAATAATAATATAGTAATAATGAAGAAAATCTAAGCTATTTTAGGACCTAAACACTGATCACCACGTCTGCAAACCTTTTTTGAAACTATGTATACATACAATTATACTTTTCAATTAAAATAAGATTTATTTTATTTAACTGTTATGATAATTTTCTTTCAGAGGAAAATGGCTTAATTGTGCTTAATCACCACTGCGATTAGATTTTTTCCAAGTTAACAAAGAGAAAAAAAAATACTACTGTACTCCACTTTCTTATTTGAAGAATATCTCTTTTCTCCATTAAAAAAAAAAAAATATATAATAATTTAAAAACAAAACTAAAGAAATAATACGTTAAGACATAGTACAACAATGAGAATATTTTGGAAAATATTATTACTTGTCATGAAAAGAAGAGGTTTTTTTTACTATTGACTTCTACTTTTTTTTTACTCAGAATTGTACTATTTCTTGCTAGCATTTGTGAGATGCACCTGAATTTTGTGTGTTTTATTTATTTTGTTTTGAGAAAAAAAGCATAATCACATGTAGCGCTGCTGCCCAGTGTGACATGAGCCCCGTTGGCTGTTGTTGTGCTGGCGGCTCTGACGCTGGCTCCCTCCTGTGGCCGTGGTGTGGATGTGCGCTGCTGGTCTTGAATGCTCTTGTGTGACACTGGTTTGCTCTGCAGGGCAGAATCGCAGGAGTCGGAGTTGTCTGGGTCTTCCCCGAGCGAGCAGGAGCGGGAGCAGAAGATGAGTCCGCTGCGAGGCAGGAAGGGTCGGCCCAGCAGAGGGAGCTGACAGCAGGCGCAGCAGAAACAGGCCTCGGTCGCGTGCCAGTGCTGGCCCTCGTACGTCATCTGACCCTGCTCTATACCTGCAGACAAACATGCAAACCCTTCAATCAGGAAGCACAGCATTGCTCTGTAATTACAGAGCTCTTTACTGCCATCATTGAATGGAATGGAAACTTCTGCATCTGTAGCAATGCTGTAATTTACACAGAAACAACTTCAAGTTAAAACAATCAAGAAATGTGCTCATGGTATGGGAAGTGGCCAGCGCAGCAAATAAATGTTTTGTATATGCAGCTAGTGCATAAATATTTAAATATATTTTAAAATGTAATTTATTCCTGTGATCAAAGCTGAATTACTCCAGTCAGTGTCACATGATCCTTCAGAAATCATTCTAATGTGATGCTCTGATGCTCAGGAAACATTTCTGACATGGTTTGCTGCATCATATTTTTGAGGAAGCTGATATTTGTTTTCAGGATTATTTGAATAGAAAGCTAAAAAAAAAAAAAACCTTGCTGATCCCAAACGTTCAGCTTCTGATGTTCTGGTGGTATTATATAATACAGATTATTATAAGGTTGAGGCTTTTATATTAGACTTAAATGTCATGATACGTTTCATAAGTTCATGATAAATAAGTTTCCCCCTAAATTCTCAATACTGTAATGTAAATATCTACAGTCCCCTCCACTGATATCGGCACCCTTGATAAATATGAGCAAAGGCGGCTGTAAAAATAAATCTGCATTGTTTATCCTGTCTAAATACTGGATTCTGATTGGCTGGCAGGTGTTGATTAAATTCATTTAGTTGCACAGATAGGTTCAGGTCAGATTAATCACGTTCTACAGACTAATTTGGAGCGGACGTCCCAGTTATGTCACTTGCAGCAGCGCGCACATAGTGGTGGCAGAAAAACACTGGTAACCAGTGAAGGGAAACGGGTAAAATTCAAGGAATAAGAGAAAAAATTATTGTTGTGCCTTTGGATGTCAATAATTTTTTATATAAAACTGTCGTCAAAGATGCTATTTGAAGCTAAATGCAGACATTTAAATGGACAAACTATGGATGAAACCTGCTATGATAACCCTATTTTAAAGCATAAACATGATTTAAACAATAGGTCTATATAATATACATATAGGGGACATATTGTATTAGCATGAAATACAATATATGCAAGAAATACTATTTAAACCTATAACATTTTACATAACATTTACCTATTTTATCTCAAAATTCCCTTTTTTTTTTTTTTTTTTTTTTTTTTTTTTGCAAATGCATGTTTATATCTCCTAGTTCGGGCTTTATAACTTTATTCAAGTCAACAATTGTGATTTTATCAATTCTGTGGGAAAAAAAGCCAAAAGTGTGGAATTATAAAAGAAAAAGATAGAACGACGAGATGATTTTTCTTACCAGAATTGTGAGATATAATCCCGGAATTGCAAGAAAAAAGTCAGAATTTTAAATAAATCCTTGATTGATATGAATATAATAAAATGTATTATACAATTATGGTGCATTTACTCTATTAAATAACAGCAGAGTGAGCGAGTTTTTGGATATGGTACGATTAAAAAAGTGATTAAACGAGCATCGAATTATAAAAGTGATAAAACGAGCATCTTCCATCTGAAGACTTGTTGCATTTCAGGGCAAAACAAAAAAGCATCGAACACCAAAATAAACTGGAGGAAACGATTAATCAATTATTCTACTATTAACTGTATTACAGATTATACCATGACTGGAAACTATTATAAATTGATTAACTGTTCAGCATGATGACGTTTTATGTCTATTGTAGTCCCATTTACAAACTTGTTAGCAACCATCTTTTTAAAGGAAAACAGAATAAAAAAAATCTCGAGTGGGGTGTAACTGGTGTGTTTTATGTCGTAGAACGAAAGTCTGTGTGAACCAAGGACCTTTTATTTTAGGGATTCAACCAAAATCCCATTCAACAACCCATTGAATCTGAGACTATGAAGTGCTAAAATGCTAACTTGCTTCTGGGATTTTACCTACAAAGTGACATCATAGTTCCTCCACTCTATTAAATAGGAAATATTTGTTGTTGGAAAAAAAAACGTGACATGTAAGGGATAATCAGACAAATGTGTCTGAATTAAGGAGCGCATAAGCTGTTGTCAACACTGCCCTGCGCCTGTAGGAAATACCTAAACTTAAACTGCTGCATTATACTTCTCATCAGTGAAAATAACACCAGGGCGCAGGTGGGCAGTTCATCATTGAATTCAGTGATGTCATCATCCAGCTCAGTTCAGTTTAAATAGTATCTGTGCAGTCATTTGCAGTCATATGGCTGTAAATGAAGCTGTGTGTCATGTCCATGTACTCTGGTGCTTGTACCCAGTGTGCTCTCACCGATGTGTTCTCCGCAGGTGTCGCAGTATTCGGCGTACAGAGACTCGTAGCAGTGGCAGCAGTACGGCCGGCTCTCTCTCATGATGTAGCGCTGGCCGCCCAGCGCCGTCTCACACTCGAAACAGCAGAAGTGCTTCATGTGCCAGTGCCGGCCCTCCGCCTCCGTACACTCGTCCGCAAAGATGATCTGATAACCACAGGAGGAGCGAGACACGGTGTAAGTCACTCACTCAGTAAATCATGCACAGCTCTATTAGTTCAGTTCATAAATAGTATAAAATAGTATAGATTTTATTATTAGTACAGCAGGATTATTAGTGAACTAAAAATAAATCTATATAAGACATCTTTGATATGTAAATAAAAAAAACATTAACTTTTAAACATTAAACATTAACTGAAAACAAAAACCATATAAACATCTACTTGCAAAGGCAACATTTCTCATTTGTTTGCTCAGATTAAACAACTAAATGGTAACACTTTAGAATAAGGTTCCATTAGCTAATGTTAGTTAACTACTTTCGTTAACATGAACTAAGCAAGAACAATCCTTCTACAGCGTTTATAAGTCTTAGTTCATGTTAATTTCAACATTTACTAATGCATTATTTAAATCAAAAGTTGTGCTTGTTCACATTAGTTAATGCACTGTGAATAACCATGAACTAACAATGAATAACTGTATTTTCATTAACTAACATTAACGAAGATGAATAAATACAGTAATAAATGTATTATTCATTGTTTGTTCATGTTAATTAATACATTAACTAACATTAACTAATGGAACCTTATTCTAAAGTGTTACCAACTAAATTACTAAATTACCCCACCCCCCAACCTCATAGTGAAATAAATAGTGTTTAAATTATATGAATTACTGTTATTAAATACTGAATACTATAATGAGGGGCTGGGAGTTATTATAGTTACCTAAAACTAAAACCATGTTGAATCCTTGAAATAAAATAAACATTCAATGAAATAAAATAAAAAAAAAAAATAAAAAAAAATCTAAATTTTTCTTGTTTTGTTGAAATAATAAAATAAAAACAAAGTATAATAAAAAGGCAGAACAAAATTACTAAAACGTAAAAAAAAAAAAAAAAAAAATCTAAATAAAATCTAATTTAAAATACAAACTATAATAGTGTCACTAAAATGTAGGGGTGTCCCCAATTAAGGATTTTCGTAGTCGAATCGGAATTTTCGAATCTTGCCGATATTCGACTGATAGTCGAATCATATTTTTGGGGCGGGGCAAAATACACTGAGTCAAGTCAGACATTTGACAGCCATAATTACTGATGTTAACACACAGGAAAAATGTGTAACGAACATCTAGCATATATAAGCGGGGTAAATAATGTTTTATGTTTTGATGAACAGATAGCTAACACTTAACGTCGGCAAAATCATAATCATTATTATTTATTTTTTTTACAATAGTGCTCTCATTGTAATGAATGCTCATGAATATATCTGTGGGGCTCTGAATGCGAACTCCAATGTGCAGAAACACGGCAGCTAAAGTCTAAAAATTCACAACGTTTTAGTATAATGGTCTTCTCATTATAATAGTATGTATATAATAGTCTCAGTTATTAATATTCTGCATTGTAGTTTGTCCTGCTCGCGCTGTGCGCTGAAGAGATTTCACCGTAGTACTACAATAAAGCGTTTGACTCAAAACCAAATGCATCTTATATCAGGTAAATAATATATCCACGATATATATATATATATATATATATATATATATATATATATATATATACACCGGCTGAAATGTTTTGAAATCACTTTTACCCTACAGTCTCTGTCTGTGTCAGGTTGAGTCTTGGTAAAGTTTTAAACCCCTGCCGACAAGATGCTTCTCTGTCGGTCACGGATTATGGAAAATGAAACATAAATCCACTGGGCTGGTTGGATTTATTCACGCACTTTAAAATATTAATTTGAAGCATCGATTCGTCGACTATTCGGGGTCACCCCTACTAAAATGACACCATTCTATCATTATTTTATTTTATTTTTATTTTATAATTAATAAAATATATTAAATGGTCATTTATGCAGGGCCGGATCAAATTCTATTTTGGTCAATTAGAAACCTGAGGCTCAGTGTGTCTTGCACGTGTGTGATAAGCACGCCTCCAACAAATTCAGATATTGAAACCCAACAGATTGAGTGAAATATGAAGTGTGTGATAAGCAGGGATAGAGAGGACCTCGTCGCAGGCCTGGCAGCGGGGTTTGATGCGCTCGGCGTGGTGCCGGCCGCAGTAGATGTGTCCGTCCTGATAGAAGTAAATCAGATCCACCAGCAGCTCGCTACAGGAAGCGCACTGGAAGCACTGAGGATGCCAGCAGGAGCCGTGACCCGCTCGTGACGCAAACACCGCGATGTCACCGCCGCAGATCTGCCTGCCACACTGAGAGGAAGAGACATTTAGAAAGTTTTAACTCATAATTACACGGTGGAAACTCAGCATTTTCTGAAAGCACTGGCTGCTCCCACATGACCGCAGGAATGAGACAGAAACGAGGAGAACCGCAGGAACAGAGAAAGATCCCATCAAATCTCCTGATCACTGCAGTTTTTATGACTTCTATAACAATATGACATAAAAGTTATATAGTTGAAAAAGCAAAGACATTGGTATTGTTATTTTACTGTTGTACTGCACAATTTTTTTTTACATTTCTACAGTAAAGTAGTAGTATTTCTATTTTTTTTTTTTTCATTTGTATAACTTAAAAAAAGTTACTTAATAAATTAGTATTATTAAAAAAATGAACTTAATAAATTAGTATTACTATGCTGTAAAATAAAAAAAAAATATGATTATTAAATACTTGTATGTTTATGTATATGTATTTTTTAAAGGACAATAGCATTACTACTATAGTGATTGTCTATTAATTTAATATATACATTTTAATAAATAATAATAATAATAATTATTATTATTATCATTATTCAATAAAACAAAACTAAAATTGTACTGTAACATACTACTACTATAATTATTATTACTACATAAGAACGTTAATAAATTTAACTATAGTACAATTATTTATAATAATAAATATTATTGTTATTATTATTAATAATAAAAAAATACTCCACTTTTTTACTTTACAATCCAAAATACATTTTTATAAAGTAACTTAATAATTATTATTATTATTATTATTAATTGTACTGTAAAATAATCATTATTACTATTATATTTAAATACTACATTCTTTTTACAGTACAACAGTATTATTACTATAGTAATATATATCTCTTTACCTTCTTTAATTTAGTACAATTAAAATACTACAATTTATTATTATTATTATTATTATTACTAAACATTAAATGCAGGATGAGTCATAAATAAATAAATATATAAATAAATAAATAAATATATATATATTATTTTTATTTTTTTAAATACCAGGCTAAATAATAGTTTAACTTGATTTTAATGTAATGTATTAATTAAGCCACTTTTAGCCACTCAAGCTTGTGTAACAGTGATTTTACGATCAAACAGAAATGGTAAATCTGCTTCACATCATGTCTAGCACTCTTTAACAGCACTGGCTTGTTATTTAGCAGAGCGAAGCCTCTATAATAAACAGCTATAATAAAGCTGGTCATAAAAAGACATGAGACAAACTGCTTCTCCCCGACAGAGTCACACCCTCCTGGCAGCTACTCATCAGCTGGAGTGCATTATGGGTGTTGAAATGTGGCAAAACCCTTGGAATATAGCAGAGGATGTACGGAATGTATGCGCTTTTATCTAGTACATATGATATCTGCCTTGGCTCGGCTCAGGCTGGAGTTTGAATTGATCATAGCATATCCAAAAGTTTCCTGAAGCCACATGCCAGACGAGAGCCTCTTCAGCTCAGTAACTCAATGCACACTCCATTCTTCAGCTGAAGTGACGCTCAGATAAGTATACACTCTTTTCCCTGGGCAGTGCAGCAGTGAGTTGTGATTTCAAGGTGAGAAGCAGCATCAGGGCTGATGTGATCAGCAGACTGTCACACTGTGGTGTCTCTGTTTCTCTACCTGTTGACAGATGGCTCCGGTCATGGTGACTGGAAACAGTCGTACGATGCCACGGCCCAGGTTCTCTCTCTTCCTCTGCTGGCTGAATGACCTCAGTTCCTTCTTCTCTTCTTCATCCAGAGAGTTACAGTACTGAGGCTGCACACACACATTTTCAAGACATTATCAATGTCATCAGTAAATTCAGGTGAATATGGATGGTGAAATTCATGAAAACATAAATTGCACCCTAAGAACATATATCTTGCATAGTGAAAATAAATGCTATTTTATGCCCATTATTTCATTTTATTTATTACTACCGTAATATACAACATAAATTTTTTTTTTCTTCTCTTCTCTTAGATTTTATCGATTAGTTGTTGAAGCCCTATTAACATTGCATACTGCTTATTACTGTAAAAATAAGTACTCAGTGTGCATAAGCTAGAATTAATCTCTGATTTCAGATCAGAATCTAGAACCAGGCTGTAGGGTTCATGGAGTCAGGATTCCCAGCTGGTTTGGGATCTAGAGACGAGTGTGAGGATGTAAGCAGTTTTACCTCGCTGTCATGGGCCGGCAGCTGGTGTAGAAGCTGTTTAATTCGATATCGTTCTCCTGGACTGTTGACGTAAGGAATCTTGTCCTCTGGAATACAGCTGTAATACTGATACACCTGTACATACACAAACACGGATAATTAACTCTCACCCCCGCAGCATAGATGCGAAAATGCATATGAAATGAAATTCATGAATGTTTTGAAATACAGACCTAAGGTTGGTCTCTTTTATTAAAGAAGACAAACTGTAGATTGTTGAAAGTGAAAAGCATTTATAAAATATTCAAAAATATTTTGGAATCTAAAATTGCTGTAAAACCAAAGCTATACATCAATTTCTGTTCCAAATTTGAAGTTGATATCACAAAAAATGAGGTTCCAGTGAGATTTATACCAAAAATAGCCCCCTGGTATAAAATACCAGTTAAAATAGATCTTTCCAATGATGTTTGTCAAATAACTTGATTACAGAATATTAAAGTGAATCTGGAAATATGACACGTGGTACCTCCCACTAGGGGAGGTACAGTTAAAGTACAGTTTCTGATTTCAATTTAAATAGTCCTTTACAATTGTTGATCGTCAGACTATGAACATGATCATGACTGTTAATATGACATGATATGACATGATCAAACTGTGGGATCTCAGCTGTATTAATTTCAGACTGTACGACAGTCTCAAGACGTGTTCAAAAACGGGTGCATTCAAGAAAACTTGTCTGGAGTTTTACATTATCAGCCTATACATGCTCAGTGACTGTGAGCTGAATTACACACAAGGCTGAAATGTTGGCTATCATGAAAATTAAATGAATAGTGGCGTATTTAAGAAGAATCGTGTAAGATGCACTAAACACCCAAATGAAAACAGCGGCAACCAGTGTTTATATAGCAAAGGCAACATATCATATGAATTCCGTGAGCGGAGGATGGTACCACTGGAATTTATGGGGATTATAGAAATCTCTAATTCTGATAATGGCTTGAAAAACAGAGACAGTTTGACGTTCGTCGTAAGAGACATCACACTGCAGGACAGTGCGCCAAATCGTCTGGCACTGCCAGAATTTTGTTGAAGGTCAAATTCGATGACAATGGCCATTAATCGGCTGTCGGTGAACATGTCAAACCAGCGATCAAAGACTACAGATTTTAGCCTAGGATTACAGGAATATTTTAGGATTTTAAAAATTTGTCTAAGCCGACCAAATTTAGGCCAAAATGACACAGTGTTAGCTAGACTTAACCTGTTAACTGTGAGCCTGTCCTGTATATGGGATGCCTACGTTTACTTCATTATATTACAATTAAATCCTAATCTAATTATGACAAACTATATATCGTTGGAAAGGTCTAAGACTCCTAAATAGATATTTTACCAATCTTTTTTTTAAAAAATTATGTAGGAAAAGTAATATTAATTTATGGCAAGATTGCACCTCAAAAACCTACATCATAACAGAAGTTCTGACTTTTGTCAAAAAAATTAAATAATAATCTTTTAACAAAGTACTAATCAGAAAAGATATATCACTTGAAAACGTACAATCTCAAAATCCATCCTTTGAAACCCCACTTTAAAATCATGTCACAAAATGTTTTCCATCATGAATGATAAAAATTTAGTTTTGGATCATGCACTTTCAAGTCTATTTTAAAAAATGTGAGTGACATTTAACAGGTTTAAGGTTTCAATTGATACCTACTTTAGGATGATTCCTAAAATATGTGATAGGTAAAAAAAGGCAATAAAAAAAGCACATACTTAAAAAGAAATCCACACTTACAATACAATTTTACATTGGCTTCGAAAACTACACACAAACTGTGACTGGTTGCTTTTCACATGAGTACAGCCTCTTCCTGAGCAAGTGGGTTACTAGGTAGAACTAAATAAAAAGTGGAAAAGACATAATGCTAAATATCAAAACTACACGAGGCAACCAACATGTTTTTTGTCCAAAGTGAAGCTTGACGTGTGAACCGCCATTATGTCTCATTGTATGGAAAACAGCATCTGCTTTGTTTGACTGAGTTCTGAGAGGCTGTGATTGGCTGATTCAGAGCAAACACTCCATTCAGTGAACACTTCACTAAAATGTCTTTGTATGTATAGATTCTTCTGAATGCTGCCTGCTCACCTGTTCAGGCTTGATCCCGGGCGGCACCCAGGCATATTCTTCTGAGGCGCAGCCCGAGTCGTCATCGGATATGGAGTGCCTCTGGAAGTCTGAAACCAGCTTCATCATCATCCTCTCCAGCTGTCCGGGCACAGAGCGCACCACATGCTCCTCCCGCACACACTTACAGTGCACACAGATCTTCCTGTGGAAACAGGTCAGCAAAATGGCGCTGAGTAAACACAGCCAAAACAATGGACTTAAACTCAAAATAGGCGTATACAAAACGGTTCATGATTTTGGATACTATTGGAAACTATTGTGAAAAAGACAATCAGGCAAACACAATTCTATATTCATGGTCAAATGAAAGTAGTTAAAGAAAGACTTGAGAAACATGAAAAAGAGGGAGAGACGCCACTGCCCATGGTACATTTGTGCAACTTCAGCAACTTCATTTCCTCAAAAAGACAGTTCACCCAAAATAAAAATTCTGTCTATTCTCCGCCATGTACAAAATAATATTCTTGAAATGTTTTTCATTAAACATAACAGGACATATCCACTCACTTCCACAGTCAAAGTGGAAACCATCCACAACTAGTGTGCTATATTCAAAAACCCGAAGTATTTTATACTAGTATATTTTTACACTTACACTAGTGTATGCGTACAATGCATGCGGCACAAATTTCATTATCAGAACAGTAAAACACAACTTTGTATGTAATCTACTCGCGCAAATCTTTGAACTCACGTTTGCTATGTATGCCCAATTATTGTATTTGCATGTACACGACTGTATTTGTTGAACAAGTGGTAAACGCTTTCATATTATCTGACTAAACAGTAATCAATTAATTTGATAATTTTGGGTAGAAGACAACAAATCCCATCATTCCACGCTCCTTAGCGTCATCAAACCACGCGATTGTTATTGTTTTGGTAGTGCGCCCTCTAGTGGCAGGTCCTACAACCTGTACCTTTAAATCAAATAGTGATATGGACTAGTATCTGTAAATATTAAACAGTAAAAAAAAAACTATTTAAATATGAATCATGTATGTTCTGCGTGTCCCTGTGAATGAATGGCGAAGACGCATGGTTTCATTTACTACACACATACTGAAGCGAGTGATGAGCATCTGTCATCTCTCTAAAAGAGGACATACATGAACAACATCTCCAGAACCACTCTGAGAGTAACTTCCTGAGAATTTTACCATTTCATTTGATCATTTCATTTTGTTCAAATCCATTTACAGTTACACGATTAAAACTGATCTTGAAAAACTGAACGACCTCATTTCTACATTAAACTCTGTATGAGTTGAAGTTGGTGGCAGTGCCATGCACTTAATGCCTCATCTGTGGTCATTCTTCAATAAGGTTCATTAGTTGACATCAGTTAATTACATGAGTTAACATATATAAATAACATAATAATGAACAATATTTCCACAGCATTTATTAATCTTATTTCATGTTCATTTCAGCATTTACTAATGCATTATTAAAATCACAAGTTGTGTTTGTAAACATTACTGCACTGTGAACTAAAATGAACAATGATCGACTATTTTTATTAACATTAACAAAGATCAATGAAGTGTGTAATAAATGTATTGTTCATTGTTCATTAATGTTAGTTATTACATTAATGTTAACAAATTAAATCTTATTGTAAAGTGTTACCATTAATAATTAATCATCATACTGTTTCTCTCTTGTTATTTCATAGGAGCTTCAAAGAAAACTGAGAAAGCCAGAGTCTTGTGAACTGCGTTTATCAGTATCCTTATGTTCATTAGGTGAAAAAAAAACTCAATAAACAAAGTAACCCCCTCAACCCCAAGGTTTCTATAGATATCACGATATATCCAAACCGTAAATTCATATGGCCATAATAACCATGATATAAAAAATCTAATATCATGACAGCCCTACCTCAAACGTAACCCAGGCACAGGTCCCTTTACTGGCCACAACACGGTTTCTGTTACCACACATGGCTTCTGCCTTCATTTTGTCTGGCGTGAACAGTCAGAGGTTGGTGGAGCTAGTGTAAATAGCTTTCAGTGATAATAGACACTGTGTAATTAATTAGTTATGCATTTATTCAATTCTGAATGCGGTCAAACCCCATCACTGAGATTCTTGAGCACTGGCTGACGTGACTGATGTTCATGATACCTATTATTACTCCTCAAAACACACCGTCATTTCAGGCCAGTGATTCATGACTTGCACCACACACTCACATAAAAGGTGTTACATCAGCTAGTGTTGACATTCCTCAGAAATCAAACGTCAAAACAGACCCGGAGGTCCATTTTTTTTTTTTTTTTCTGAGTACTGGTCTTACTGTGGACAATTCATCATTTAGCTCAGATAGAAGAAACACACGTTTGCCTTCATCAACATCAAATCAAAATGATATGACTTGCTTCACCTTTCTATGACTTTTTTTAAGCTGATGTTATGAAGCCCTGTTATTTTTCAGGCTCTCTTTATTCATAATGAGAATTTTCACAATCCAATCAATTCCTCAATGATAGAGTCAAGCCCTGTCCTTATTTTCTTTTCTTACTGATTATCCTCTTTCACTCAAAAGTATGGCATAATAAGGAAAAAAAAGAAAGAAAGAAAGAAAGAAAAAAGACTGGGTTGCAAATAGCTTTCATATTAAACTATACACACACACACACACAAATTGAAGTGCATTAAATGGATACACAAATAAAGACATGTTGAGTAATATTTAACAGAAAAGGGAAAGTAGCTTGTGGGTCCAGACCAGCTTTGTCCCACATCATTGGTTTGACACCTGACCCTGTTTTAATTCACCTGCTGTTAGCACAGCAATTTAATTAATGACATCTAGGACACCTATTATTAACAACATGATCTAATGTTTCTGATGAAGACAAGCACTGCAGGTTCATCCATGACAACAGCAGAAACAATGACTAGAGTCGAGGCAGCGTATTCAAATCTTATACTTCACTACAGTCACACCCATGCCAACAAAAACCACCAACACACACAGACACTATTCAAATCAGAGTCAAACCAAGCATGCATTATTTCATATAGAAATAATAGTCCAAAACAAATTATAAAAATTAATACTTTCATCATTTGAACGATTACAACTTTCCTTAGAGGCACAAACTTAACAAAAATAGGCATATATAAATATAATTTACTCTATATCTCTCAATAATATGTATTGATATAAAAATGCTTAGTTTAGTTTTGTAGCTTCAAAACATAGAATGCAACGCAATGATGCTTAAATATTATGTACGGATAATCAAGTAAACCTAAGAACCTTTCTTCAGTCCAGCATCTTGCTTCAGTGTTCATCTGTGAATATGAATCCTTATATTTTCCAGTAATAATATTAATTATTAGCAGTAGGTGTTTTTCAGTCCTAAACTAACAATAATCCTTAAAATATTCTATTAAAAGAGAATGAACAAATACGTACTGGATACTGTTCAAGAATCAGCCAGAAAACATCCAGGTGTGGCACACTTTTCAAAGAAACTAATCATCTGCCTTGACTTTGACCCACAACACAACAAAACAAACATCCTCCACGGACGGAGCGCTGCTGAGACTGACGGGTGTCCCAGTCTGAGCCGCCCTCACAGGGCCACTGATGACATCACACCACTTCATCTCCGCTTTCTCTCGGTTTCATGATGAAAATGAGGTCAGAGCCGGGTCTCAACGTCCACACAGAGGTGAAGCGGGAATACTGTGGCGGTCCGTGTGTGTGTGTGTGTGTGTGTGTACGGGACGGGGGTTTAATCCTTCTCAGTACAGTTATGGGATAAGCGCTGCGGTTTTCTAAGTCAGACATCAGTTAATTTTATGGACAGCTACAACCATGCTGACTAACAGAGAAATAGACAGCAGATGAATAATAATTCTCATATAAAGGTATGTCTGTGTGTATTTCTCGCTGTTGTGTATCACCTCAGATTGGTTTTGGTGGCAGGTGCAGAATGGATGCTCACAAGCACAGATGGAAGACAAAGGCAATTTTTCATTGATTTTACTCTCTTCCTTCAACTATCCATCCCCCCACTCTACCAATTCCTTCTTCTCGTGATAAACCGCCACTCCACGTCCTCAGCCGAGATTGTACCTAAGTGTAATACATACATACATACATACATACATATATATATATATATATATATATATATATATATATATATATATATATATATATATATATATATATATATATATATATATATATATATATATATATATATATAATATATTTTGAAAATATTTACATGTATTTACATATATTTATATTAGTATAATTTTTTATTAGATATGAATATTTAATATCAAAAATAAACATTTTCTTAAATATATATGTGTGGTTATTTATATATACATAATAAATATACACCGTACACACACACATATATTATGTTAACATAATACTTTTATTTTGCATGCGATTAATCAGAATTGTTTGACAGCACTAATATATATATATATATATATATATATATATATATAAACTTTCATGCATTTGTGCTGATAACCAAGCTCTCCACGTAAATCTCCCAGAATAATAACTAATATTCATATTCATGTTCAAATCCACACAATCTCTGAATAAGAGCTTACAGGAAAGCTTGCATAAACGGGACCTTTTGTCCTATTGTTCCCAGAAAGGGACAAACACAGATTAACACACTACAAAAACGGTGTGGAAACGTTAAAGCTCAGACATTGGTCAACAGGTTCAGCCGTGATGGTTAAGCTCTGCTGGCAAAAGCCATCCTGACCAAAGATCAATGTACAATCTGCTGCCAGATGTGTCCCCAAGAAACGGCGCATGTGCAGATGCTATGACTGCACTTAATAATGTCACATTAACTGTATGTACATGCATTCACACAGAAATGGTTTGAAAGAGAAGACTGTGTGTGTGTGCGTCCTGGTATTCTCCACTTTATAATGATCAATGTCCCCCAAAAGATATTAATACAAGTACCGTATTTTTCGGACTATAAGTCGCACCTGAGTATAAGTCGCATCAGTCCAAAAATATGTCATGATGAGGAAAAAAAACATATATAAGTCGCACTGGACTATAAGTCGCATTTATTTAGACCCAAGAACCAAGAGAAAACATTACCGTCTACAGCCGCGAGAGGGCACTATATGCAGCATAGAGCGCCCTCTCGCGGCTGTAGACGGTAATGTTTTCTGTAAGTACATTTCTCTCGGTTCATGTTAAATTAATTTTGATTTTAAATTAATTTAAAATTAAGGTGTAGAGCCCGACAAGTACATTTTGATTGACAGATTTTTAAAAGCCCGAACCCGTTTACAGACCCGACATTATTCAAATGTGCGCACACACACAGCTCTTTTGGCTTTTGTCAAGAATGAGTCATTTGTACATGTTTTAACATAATTTATTCACAACTAACGTAGACTAGACCACTTGGAAGTTGGAATAAAGAAATAAAATAAGTCCTCTGTGACATCGTAACATCTCAGCATTCTAGAAATAGGCTCATTTAGCCTATAAATAGACCAAAGCACCAATAAAAACGAGTCATTTTTAACAAATTAAATTAAGATAAATGTTTAATTAAGATGTGTATTTGGCAATAACGAAATTAAGATAAAGGCTCCGAAATTTGCTTTGCAGTAGCAGCTGACATTTAATAAAAGAATAATGCCAATAAATACTCTGTCCACATTATGCATTTAAGACTCAATTAATATTTAGTTATCATTTGAAAAACCTTTACTCACAGAGATTAGGCTAGGTCTACATTTTTGTGGAGGAAAATTATTGAATCAACTGTAGATGGCTTCAGCGTGTTCCTGCGCTCACTGATGGTGCGTCATTATTCTCATTATAAACACGGTCAAACTTTTCCACACTTCAGACTTTGCTTTACTTGCTGGTGCAACCAAAACGTAATCACCAGAGGCAAGCCTCCATTACACCTATTCAGCATTCATTTTCGCATCTTTCTCGCGCTAATGTAAACACATCACATGACCGCTCGTTTACCACGCAAACCGGAGCACAAGCCTGAGCCTGGCCCGAGCCTGCTTAAGATGATATAAATTAAGCCCGGACACGACTGAACCCATCGGGTCCCGTCGGGTTTGGGCAAAGATCTTCAGCTCTAGTGAGGTGGTTGTCATAGTCTACAGCTGGAGTGCCCAAGATGGCCACCAGAGGACCCTCCTGTGGTTTTGTGTGAGTACATTGCTTGTGTTGTGCTTGTTTGGTTATTTGTTGTGCTCTCTCCTGTCTTATTGTCTGTCCCCTCCCATCTTGTCACCTCATTATTGTTTTAGTTACTCCACCTGTGTCTCGAATATAATGATGTGGCTCTCAAGGACTTGTTTTCTTAGGTACTTGATGAGTCCATCAGCACCTAGAGGAGGTACGGCACGAAGCTCCTGTCTTTTGGGGCATTTTGTAGACCTGAACAGGAGGGGCTGTTTCCTGTTATGGCCACCAGTCCAGAGCCTCTATATAGGCTTTTCCCTGGGTGGGCACAGGGCTTTTATGACTGGCTTCTAGTTTGGCGGCCCACCGCTGAGGTCCGTGTGAGCTGCTGTCATCTCTAGGCTGTTAACATTCCGATGGTCCTGGTGGACCCAACTCTGGTGTTCCTACAGGATGCGACTTTGGTGATCCCAGGTCCGATGGTCCTGGACGACCTGACTCTGGTGGTCCCGAGTCTAATGGTCCTGGAGAACCCGATTCAGGTGGTCCCAAGTCCGATGGTCCCAGAACCCCTGAGCCACCTACTCCAGAACAGCCTGAACAACCCACTCTCACTACTACTACCATGAGGGCCATTATTGATTAGCCCGCTCTTTGTTTCAGCCATGGAGGCCACCATAGAGTTGCTTGCTCTCACTGCTGTTGGCATTAGGGCCATTACTGAGCAAACTTCTCTCCTTGTCTTGACGACAGAGACCACTACAGAGCCACCCATTTTTTCTGCTGCTGTCTTAGTCAAGAAGGCCATCTTTACTTTTCACCTTAGGACTGTTCTGTGTGCATAGACCACTTCAAAATTCACTCCAGTTTCCCAGGAGCCTGCCTCAGAGTCCACTCAGAAGCCCGCTTCAGTCCGGGAGGCTTCAGAATCCACTAATAAATTCACTCCAGTCTGGTAGTCTTCAGAGTTAATTCAAGAGCCAGTTCCAGTCCAGGAGCATTCAGAGTCCAGTTATGAACCCACTTGAGTATATATCAATTATATTGAATGCTATCTCTATACAAGTGCAAAATAATGCATTCTTAGTCAGTCTTTTATTTTGTAATTTTAAAAGTAATAAACATATATTGCAATGTTAAGGAATTTATGTTTTTTTTTTCATTCAGATATGTAAATCAACATGTATAAATTGTTAGTAGTCAATTAATGGGGAGATAATCGAAATAGAATCGGTCTGAAAAATTAATCATTAGAAAAAATAATTGCTAGATTAATCGTTTAAAAAATAATCGTTTATCCCAGCCCTAATAAATATCCAAATCAAACGTAATGAACACTTTTTTCACACTTCAGCTGACTGTGGGGAATTGGAATACATTAATTTATGACATTAATAACGATTAAACAGTTATTCAACAATGAAAGTTATAGAAAACTCCTACAAGCCCAAAACACATACTTCTGCCAAACTACATCATCATTCATCACCATCATCATCATCGCTACTGCTGTTATGACTAAACGAACTTCCTGTCAGACAAGTTCAAACACAAAACGAATAGATACGCTTGACAAGATCATATTCTAGGTAACCAAACACCAAGTCATCAGTATTCAGAGTATATTACCTTGATCACAGTGTAGTCCATGACACAACAAAATCCATTTTCATCTTGATTTTTAAGAGCATTAAAATGTTGAATTGTTCAGACTTGAGGTGTTTTAAGCAAGTTCCCCATTCTTCGGTGACCTCGTAGTGAACAAAACGTCATCCGCTTGAGCCGAGTCAAATGACAGTCCTCTCTGCTTCTCTGATTCTCCCCCCTCAGGCCGCTGAAGCCAACACTGGACCCAAACAATAGGTGGCTTCCTTCACAATCCCTCCCCTCTGCCTCCTCCCTCACCAACATGTTTCCAATTTCATTTTTCAAACATGTTCTCATCTGTAACAGGCAGCTCATGTGATCATGAGGATGTACAGTATGAAGTTGCTCTCTTTTTCCTCATTTGTCTTAAAAGAATATTCTGTCTTTAATGGCCTCAGCTCAATGGACAGCTCACTTTCAACTTGTTCCACCTTTTATTTTATAAAAATAAAAAATTCTTTAAAATTCATAAGCATTAAAATTAGGGGTGCATGATATAAATCACCGATGATTAATGCACATCTCATCAGTAAAGCCAGTTATCTGAATAGAAGCTGTGCAAATCTACGTTCATTATCACCATTGATTTGCGCAGCTTGTCACTTAACAACGGGTCTGTGTAGTAACAGCTGCTCTATGTGAAATCACGCACCTGATGGAATTTACCGCTGAATTTATGGCTTTACTGACAAGATGCAAATTAATCATTGTGCGATATATATCGTTGCACCCCTAATTAATATACTAATTTTTCACAAGATGTAAACTATATACATGTTAACACAATTTTAATGTAACTTACTAACCTTTATTGTGTAAAGTTATATCCAACTTCACAAACTATAAAACTACTGTATATTATTTAAACCGCTTTAGAGCTTGAATATTACAGATTTACAAAACTATAAACTTAAATTTCTGCTTTTAAATCCTCCAAATATTTTCACCACTCACTTTCATTCAATATGGTGCCCCACTGACAATGGTCTATATTGCTGCGGCACTCATGATGTCATAAGCAAATGCAAAAAATCCAACTACTAAGACTGCTGAAACCAAATGAATGGGGTTATGTTTCAATAAGCATGTCAATCAATGGAGAAAGTATCCGTCAGCCAGAATGTTTTAACAAGGTCTCTGTCAGCATGTTTGTCAGTTTCTTCATGCTCGTCAGTCTTTGGATAGTTGATGTGGTGCAGTCAAGTCAAAACATGCCAAAAATAAAGATACATTTTCTTCACAGTTTTTCAGGCTATAACAAATGATTATTTTGATAAGATAAGATGTTTGCTAACAGTGAAGCATCGTTTGCATATATTGAACTTCTCTTGTCCTAACTGAAGAAAAAGTAAAAGACATCCACGTTGTTTAGCAGAAACACACAACTGTAGTTTAAATGAGTACAAAGGTATTTTTATTGTAAGTTCTGGACAGAAATAGCACACACTCTGAACAAGGATGCACTTTTCTAGTGAGCATAGTCTAGCATAGATCTACTAGTCAAAACGATGAAGCTCTCTTCAATAGAGCACAGTAACTGAAGTTTAAAACTGTTAAAACTAATGCACATATTTAATTAACTGCGTATTAATATCTCTTACCTGCGCAATTTGACTCTTGTTCTGTCCCATCTATCATATGTTGCTGCCTTTATTACTATACATTTAAAAGTAATGTCTTTTAATTTTATACAATGTATATATATATATATATATATATATATATATATATATATATATATATATATATATATATATGTCAAATACTCTAGAATATTACTGTTGCATCCCAAGTTTCTTTTGTTCAAATAGCATTTTAAAAAGCCAATTTTTTGGGCTAGAGCAGCCGGTGTGCATGTGCAGTCCTTAGCGCACGTCTCTTAAAGCTTACTGTTTCTATAGCAACCAGGACTTCTAATGGCGCTGACTTTACTGATTACCGATTGGCTCTTTTGCTCAGAAGGCTGGACTTTGTTCGATAGTGCAGCCATATTGAGTGTTGCATTTTTCCCCATTCAAAACTATAAGAGTGACACGTCTTGGGCATTCTATAGTCTTTTATGTACAATGTAAAAAAAAAAAAAAAAAAAAAATAAAACAGATAATGTACTGGAAGAAAATTACCAGGACATTTTCCCATAAATTTACGTCCACTTCCTTCAACATTAAAATGGAAATTTCTGTAGATTATCATTTTAAAAAAAAATTATAGCATAGGCCTATCTTTTGTAGCAAATAAATCCAGCACAATATGTACGAATTGATGGTTTATTTGAACCTCATGTGAACATTCTTAAAAATACGTTTAGTAGCTTTTATTTGCCTTAAACAGGTGAAGACAAAAATATTATGAGATCAATTAATTTAACAATGTGAAGAGCACCATTGAAAATGTTTGTATTATAGAACACTTAAGTTTTAAACAGCAACATGCAGAAAAAAGAAAATATGAGCAGGTACTTGTACAATATTGGTGTTGTAATAGTGGTCACAAAGATAAAAATTTTAAAATACATGGGGTAAAAAATTAATACAAAGACAGGGCTTTCATTATTTACAATTGCTACAGACTTATAGTCAATAGTCAAGTGAAATGACACACATTCATATAGAACACAATAGGGCTGCACGATATTGGGAAAAAATGACATTGCAATATTTTATTTTTCTGCGATATATATTGCGATAGTTTTTTCTTACAAACAAAAATGGTGTGAGCACACTTACATTCTCATTTTAAATGATTTAAACATCGACACCATCGAGTCAATTGATTAATATGCGCGAGGGAGAGAGAGCAAGACAGCAGCGCTCATGTTGTTTGAAGACGGCTCGCTCTCTCTCTGTCTCTCTCGCGCGCACCCTCTCTCTGTCTCTCTAACGGATCAACTACGACAGCCTACATCGCACATCCTGCGATGTGACTATCGTGGATTCGTACATCGCGATATCGATGCTTTAATGACACATCGTGCAGCCCTAGAACACAACATTATTTAAAAGCACAAAATGTGAATTCTGTCATCAGTTACTCTCCCTCATACCGTTCCAAATACATACGATTTCCATTTATCTTTGAAACACAAATGAAGAGTATTTTTTATGAAATCTCTGCTTTCTGTCCCTCCATTGACAGCCTATGCAACTGCCATTTCAGGGTCCAATACAGTATAGCAGTCAGATTTCAATAAAATGGATCTACATTAATGTTCAAAAAATTAACAAGTGTCAAAAAAAAAAAAAAAAAACTTCCTTGTACAGCATTTGAAAATAAAGAACAAAGATTCATGCACTCATGCCTGACATTTCAATGTTAAACTAGGAGAACTATACAATCTAAATTAAGATAAGGGCTCTAAGTGTCTGTGTGCTTTTAGTATCTCTTGCCATGTGCCCGTTTGAGGAAACTACTTTTTTTCTTTTTATGCTGCATGTTCAGTCCAAGTCCTAAATTGAGATTTGAAAAAAAACTTGGAATCTAGAAGTAGTTCATACATGAGTCTTGGAAGCGTAGATTCCCTTCATCTTAACCTCTGACGCTCGTTCAGGATTTCTTCACAGGAAGACTGTTAATGACAAGAAATGAAAATGAATGAAAGTGAAGTACAGAGTAACGTGCAGAACAGGTTGAGATTGAATTATCAAGATCCAGTTTAAACATTACTTATAAGATAAACTTGCATTTCCAGTGGTCTCCAGTGGTCTCCAACACAAAATTAACATAAAATTACAGTTGAACTACTGATGTCACATGCACCATTTTTACTATGTCCTTATACTACATTTCTGTGCCTTGATCGTGGTAGGGCCCCTGCTGTCTATGGAGGGTCAGAAAGCTTTCAGATTACATGAAAAATATCTTAATTTGTGTTCTGAAGATGTACGAAGGTCTTACAGGTTCGAAACAACAAGAGGGTGAGTAATTAATGACAAAATTTTTGTTTTTGAGTGAACTAACCCTTATTATTTTCAACTAAATCGCAACATAACAAAATGCCTTACACAGTTTCATTAGATATGTTCCTTACATTTGTATGAATTCCATCGTAGGTGCCATTCTCCTCCAGGTATTTTATGTTTAAAATAACAAAGAGAATGTGTCGCTCGGCCACAATGTGGGAGGAAATGGTAACTTGTATGACAGCAATCTGGAATCACCAATAACAAAAAAACAAAAAAATTATAAACAACACATTGTAAATTCAGAAAGCCACTCCAAACATTGATTAAATCTTTCCTACACAAACAACTTCACTAACCAAGTTAACTGAATAAACGACTCAATGACTATTTTTTGTCAGTGTTGAACATCCCTAATGGTAAATAAATATGGACGCATATGGGTAGCACATCAACATTTACTATACATGTGTCAAATTTAGAGCAAAATGAAAATGCAGTTATATAATCTTTGCAAGTTTCAAAATTACAACGAAAATGTATTACCCAAATTGATTAGATGTTTAATATGTCCAAGCAAAAACTGTAGCAAAATTATTATTAGTTTTCCTAAATACATTTAGACTTGGGGGTAGGACACTTGGGATTACATTTTCATCATAATACCTCGTGATAATTGTAGCAAAAATGTAGTGAGAATTTCAGAATGCATTCCGAGCCAAATATGCAGAAAAATGGTGATTTAAATCTTTTATTTTTCTTAAATGCATTGACTCTTACATATAAGATGTTTCAATAGCATTTTAATTTAATACCCTGTGATGAATTTAGTTTAAGTCAGTGTGGAAAGCGTTTGTTTGACTGAATATTGAACTATTGCACATCCTGTTGGCAATCCCCACTTTGATGTAGCCTAACGATTGAAAGATCAGGGGTGTGTTGCATTTTCAAATGCATTTCATATCCATATTGACTTTATATTCATCGCGAGATATTAAATGAAAATGCAATTGAAACAACTTGTATGAACCTGCATTCTTTGCGCGTGCATGACATGCGTGCGTTCACAGACAGTGTGTCAGTAAAGTTACAGAATTATCTTATATTGTGTGTGTGTGCTTAGCATAAACAAGCCGATGAAATGTCTAAACCTACCTCGTTTGGCGGAAAAGGTGTGTCATCCTTGAAGAACTCCGTGACGTCAGATCTTCACCTAGTCGTATAATCTCTTTTAAATAATAAGTTGTAACGTTAATGGGGTCTTCTTTTCTTGACAATTACTCTGCCAGATCCTGTTGAAGGCATAAAGCGCTCTAAACACAGTTGTACCGCACTTCAGATTTAACGTTATCACAGGTGCTTAATATCAGAAACGTTAATATGCCGGATGCTTTACGTCACGCTCATTAACAAACACATTAAACTGCATCAACAACAATGAAAAGTTAATACATCTTATAAAACAAAAAGTGAGCACTGTAACACGTACTTCCACGTCGAGTAACTTAACGTTAAGATGTGATGGTATGCGGAAAATGTCGAATGCGACGGCTCCGACATTTATTTGTCATACAAGCCAAGCAGCAACTAAGTTAATGATACAGTTTGTTACATTTAACAAAAAATAATTTACAAAGGAAGTGTAAGAACCATTCTCAAAATCCTAAATCCGACTTTAAAATGAACCGAGAACCTTTTGACCGAGACTATCTCCGTGAATAATGGCACCTGCTCAAGCACTGGTTTCGTGCTGATTGTCGACTGAGCTTCTTGTACCCACAATGCAAAGCATAAATTAAAAAATACGGAGAAGCGCCTGTAAAAAGAAAATACGGGCAATTCCTTTAAATTATTATGGTATATTGTACTGTATATTTACAGACTTTTTTTACAGTGTATGCGCTAAATAGAATTTTGATAACTGAGGCCTCTTCAAAAAAGACAATACACAAACACAGACGATGCACATCAGTTCATATCTATACATCGCAACAGACAGTTTCTGGATGAAAAAAAAAATTATATTAATTTTCTCTATATAGAAAAAGAGAAAAACAACTGATTGTTTTTATCGTTTCAACTAATTCAAAATTCATTAATTCAAATTATTTTTCAAATAATCATGTTTAATAGAGGAAATCATGGTGAAAATCTACATTACCCATGATGCTGTGCAAAAACTTCCACAAATCAAAGAGTGGCAGCGAGCAAAGCATGGCAAGACTGATCTATGGATCATTAAGTATAGATTCATTGATCTATACTTAAATGAATAGTCAAATTCTCCTCCATGACAACATCCAAATTTGTACTCCAGCAGACATGTGTGACATGATGTCCTCTCCAGTGCATATTCGATCTCTCTCTCTCTCTCTCTCCCTCTCTCTCGCTCTCCGTCCACCCCACCCCCTCACCCCCCCCTCGAAAATTCATTGACTAATTGTAAATGTACTCACACCTTTAGCCAGCTGAAATGTTGCAACCATAACACAAAATTTGTTATCTTTTATAGATTAGCTAGATTTATAGTAATAATTAACTGAGAAATAGATATTTCTTAAATAGTTCTGAGTGATCCCAGTGAGTTATTCACTTCTACCAGTTCAGTGAAACAAACAGCTTGTTCAAATGAATCCTATCCAACACTACTGTCTGCTAGATAATATCTTTAAAGGGCAAATAAACAGCATGAACACACTGCCTCTGGCTCTAGTGTCAAAAACATGTGCCTCTGTTGTCTCAGAAATGCATTTCTTGTCAGCATATGATGTTATCCTGTCATCCAGTGAGTGCTGTGTTTGGCCTGAAGCACTGAATCTGTGTGCATGTGCACTGGTGAATTAATAGAGCTATAAACATCAGATTATACACATGAATAGCTGTTGATGTGCTTCCTTCCTTGGTGCTTCCAAGTATATTTCCATATACTTACAATAAAAAAGCTTATTAAAGAAGAAGAAGAAAAAAAGCAGTTATCGTAAACACCATCTAGTGTGAAAACAGCTAAACTACTGTCAGAATACTGATAAATATTACTAGTACAGTAGGTAGCATTGTTACTCACCCACACCGATCTAAAGGAAAACATGTGTGACATAATGGAGGGAAATGAGAGTGAGTGAATAACTAAATAAAGAAGCAGCGAGGCAGGAGAGGGACACTCTTCAGAGAGCAGGGGGCGTGTGGGAGTCTGATGGCTCTATTCCTGCAGTCTGGCTGCAGAAGGACCTGAAAGGACTAATCGTATTAGTCTGACAGGAGGGATTAGGACACAAAATAGGGGGCCAGACGGGTGGACATAGGGAAAAAAGACTGAAGAAAAGAAACAAGGCACAACGGGTAGAATAAGGAAAAAAAAGGAACGTTGCAGTGAAGAACAGTAACATCACTGCAACAAATGCTCAGTTTTACAAAAAAAAAAAAAAAAAAAAAAGCTTAAAAGAGCTTGTTGAGCAGAATCTGAAGTCTGCACATAGATTAAAGCAGCACATAGATAGATTAAAGCCATGTAGTTGCAGATCTAGATGTTATTGTTTCTGTTCTCTGGATTAGTTTGTAGTATGTGAAGATTTCGCTTTATGCTGATGTCTGACTCTGGTCAGAACCGCAGGCGTCAGATTGAAGAGTGCAGTAATGAGATTTATGGCTACTTTCTGCTCTGTTAAATTAGACACACACATGGGAATGAAAAGAGCAATGGTGCCAAAAGCTAGTACCATCCACTAATTTAAGGTGAGAACAGATCTCATGCACCCTTGTTCATTTATAGCAGTATAAGTTCTTGACACATACCCTAAAATGATGAATGTGTGTGTGTGTTTATATAGTAGTCCAATATTTATTTACTATGGCATCCTAATTCTTGAAAATGTAGGGCAATGTTGTATGAGTTCAATTTAAAGAAATTAGGCTATTACTAACAAATTTAAGACATTCCAGCAGTTTCATCTCAAAAATAAATATGAATTTCAAACCCCAAATTACTGACTTCATTGTAGTTCAGCATTTATGCACAGACAAATTACGTCTGAAATGATATATTCATTGAGCTAACTTGCAATAGTTTTTTTTTTTATAGTTTATTATAGTTTTGTTTATTATTTACTAGTGGTGGGCCGTTATCAGCGTTAACGTGCTGCGTTAACGCGAGACTCTTATCGGGCGATAAAAAAAACATGGCCGTTAATCTATTCTCAAAGTTGGGTTGGGAGCTGGGTCTATACTAAGCAAGGTATGATGACTTTAACCTTGATATTTTATATAACCGACTCACTGAGGACAGCCTAAAAAGATGCTCAGGACAGTTGACGGGCCACTGCTGCGCATCGTCACGAAAGCTTATCTTTCTCACGTGTTGTTAAGCCTTACCGCTTGTCGATTTAAACATTAAAGCATCCAAAAACTAGACGCGAAAAAGCTGAATAGAGTAGCGCGTGCCGTGTTAGGTGCGCACGACAGAGAGAGAGCCCCGTATGACAGACAGCGACACTGAACCGAGCTCTCTTCTGCGAAGTTCACCTCGAAGTTCCTCCTGCACCTGAACGAACAAATGCAAATCTCAGTTTGAACAAACAAAAAGATGTGAAAGAGCACAATTCAACACCATGGTGTTCAGGGCTCGCGCAGAGAAAGGCGTCTCAAAACACTAGAACATGGAATTTGCTTATTTTTGCTCTTGTGCCGACAAATACAAAATAAGTCAAAATATCCACCTTGGAAATTATGCTCGAAAAAAACTGTCAGTTATTTCTTAAGGGAAAGTAAACAGTTGAGGAAAAAAATGGGATGTGTATTATATTGGATGCTTTCATCGTCTCTTAAAGTGACCGCGCCTAATTTAGCGACTGGCTGCTGTAATGTTAATCCAAGAAAATGAAAATGAAAATCACTCACTGCTCTTGACTGAATTTCTTTGTAGTTTTAACAATCAACCCAAAAATTATTCAGAAACCAGATATAATTTTTGATATATATATATAGCAAAACTGTAATAATGTGAGAAATGTTTAAGGTGTCTGAATAAATGTAGGTTTGATTGTATATTTCATTTTTACATCGAAGACTATCCAGTGCTATTATTTGGTTTCTGTACCTTGACACCTACAAACTTGAAAAAAAAACCTTAAACATTGGTGTGAAACAGGAGTAATGTTGTTTGCACCTTGTGCAATGTGGAATTAGTTTACATCTTTTTCAAGCACTTTGTGATGCATTTTGGAAACAGGAGATGAGCCCCTTTTCTAATGCACCACCTAGCTTGATAAACCCCTTCTCAAAGACTTACTGTTTGTCAATTTTATTTGGGTAACACATATTCTGAATGCCTTAGGCAGAATTCGAATGAGCCATTTTAATCTAGATTAATCTAGATTAATTTCAAGATCACAGTGAGATTACTCTAGATTAAAAAATTATTTACTTTATTCATTAACCATTTTTAACACTATAAAATTATATATATATATATATATATATATATATATATTTTTTTTTTTCCTCCAAAATAGCTATGTATAAAACACACATACTTACATTTGTGGTTTAGGGGTAATCTCTGTAGGCGTAATGATTTTTATACTGTAAAAACTGTCTTTTCTATTGTCCTACACGCACCAACCCTACATCTTCCCCTTACAGAAAACTACTGCCAAATTTTGAATTTCGTAAAACACTTTTGTATGTTTTTTTAAACCTTTTGTTTTACGGGCACACAAAAAGTGTCCTCATAAACCATGTTTATGTTGTAGTTCCCATGTCATTATAGACATTCGCGTCCTCATAAACCATCTGTACCAGTTCACACACACACACACGCACACACACACACACCTTTGAACTCACTGGAATGCCTCATGTCCTTTAGCATTTGTTCTGGGTCATTGTCTGGCTTCTTCACACACCGGCTGCCAGTTGAAGGTAAGTGTTTCTGAGGCGTGTGTGTGCACTCAAAAAAAAATAGTGGGTTATTTTTGTATTTTTTTTTTACCCAAATGCTAGGTTCAGCCTGTCATTTTATTAGGTTGTTTTTATTACTTTATTTTACCCAGGTGCTGGAAAGTTTTAATGTAACTAAGTTGTTGGGTCATTTTTAACGAGTTATTTTTTTCTACCAAACTGCTGGGTTAAGCCTGTCAGGAAAACAGCCCAGCTGCTGAGTTACAGTCTGAGGGCGGCCTTTTGAAATCCACTACAGGCTGAGAGGGTTATCAGTTCCGCCGATTTGGTGAATTCTTCAGCGAAATAAAGGTTTGTATACATTTAAATTTATGAAGTCTTTACTGTGCTGTAAATTTTATTATTTTATGCAACAATATGCAAGGATGAGAAGTCAGTCAGTTGCGTCAGCAGCAATCACTTTGCATGATGGAAACACATTTTGTCTTGCAAAAAACATAAATGGATTTTGTTCGTTATAGTACTGAGTTTAAAGGTGCTGTATGTAGAATTGACACCGAGTGGTTGAACTAGGTATTGCAGTCCAAATTCAAAATATTGGACAGAGTTTTTTTTTTTCACCCGGCCCATCCTCCTCAGACTTGACACACACAAAGGTTGTCAGATTGATGACACCAACAGAAACGAGCGCACTTGTCGATGAATGAAATAAAGTATGCTATGTTTTCCGCCATCTAGCAAGCCGGGTGCCAAATTACAATTGGGTAAACTGGCAGAGGGTGGGGGGGTTTCACAAACCTGAACAAACCGGAACGCACATTAACATAACAGATAAACAGGTATGTTAACTTAGCATGTTTCTTAAATATCTGCAAACATATTGTGGTACTTTTATGCTTTAGCAGAGTCAAAACCTTACATAAAGCACCTTTACAGCAAGTTAATTTGATATTAAAATTAGATTTAAATCTCAGTACTGTTTGTTTTTAGGCAGGTTTTGGAGTCAGACACAGCATCTTCAAGCTACGAGAGAAACGCAAGGCTGCAGTCTAAAGTTCACAGTTCCCCCGTGAACAGCAGCCCTTCACCAGCTCAGATTTCAGCGGCACAACGATTAGAGAATTAGTGCTATTTTAGTAAACAATGATTACAGAGAATGGTTGAATACGCTTAAATTAAAATGCTACTTTTAAATGTATTTTTTATTATTATTATTATTTCTAAAGAGTTTAAATGTGTGTAATATTCTAAACTACGCTCTATTTAACTAAATAAATTAAATTTGTCTTGAATTTTTCCATGGGTGTTTCTTGCTTACCGTATTTTTCGGACTATAAGTCGCATTTATTTAGGACCAAGAACCAAGAGAAAACATTACCTTCTCCAGCCGCAAGAGGGCGCTCTATGCTGCTTAGTGTAGACTACAGGATGGCAATGTTTTGTGTTAGTTCATGTCAAATTTATTTGAATAAATAAGTCGCACCTGACTATAAGTCGCAGGACCAGCCAAACTATGAAAAAAAGTGCGACTTATAGTCCGGAAAATATGGTAATAATAAATGTTCATCTTTTTAATAATGCGGTTGCCTCTAGAAATTCTGTGTGATTTTTAATTTCCAGTCAATTTTAAGCTAGAAAAAAAATAATTTGTAAACAATAGCTTACTTAAAAAAACAACCCAGCATGGTAGGTAAAAACATTTAACCCAACCAGCTGGGTCAGAATAACCCAGCATGTGTCCTGGCCAATATTTACCCAACGCTGGGTTGCCAAATAACCCAAGTTGGGTTGTTTTTATCCCAGCATTTTTAATAGTGTGTGGTCAAAATATGACCCTAAACTTGAGGACAAATATTTGTACTTTCAATCAAATATATATACAGTATATATTAACCTTTATGCGCCCTTAATTCAACAGTGGTCTTATACTGCATACTGAGACCTATCAGTGTGGATGTAGTGTCGCACAAAAGTAATACCTCTCAGAACTTATGCCATCATATTTTTTTCCCAAAAGCTAAATAGATTAAATTATTGCTGTAGTTGATGAAGAAATCGGCAAGAGATTCTGAAAAATGTATTTCTAAGGCAGCTAAACTACAGCAGTCACATGGTCCATTTGTGAGGTTTACAAAAAATGCACACAAGAAGAAGGATCAACAGCTGGCATGCATTAACGTCACATACCCCCCTTTGGATTATTATTCCTGATATCTAAAAATTAATTTTATGGAAACATAATCTACAGAGCTGAACAGAAAGTATTTTTTGTTTTATTAATTCGCTGTCTGTCTGTGAAATGCTGGAACTGACACAAGAGAAAGTGAACAGCATCAGTTAAACAGCCAATCAGGAACATTCTCCAGCTGATCCCAAGTGATCTGGATTGTTTACATGCAGATAATGTTGGATTCATAAACTCATTCCCAGATATACAAATCAATAATCTGTAATATTATAGTAAGATATACAGAGAACACAAACACACACTACAGCTACACTAATGCTCCTCATTCTTCAGATGATGCTTGTCTAAAGCCCCTTTCACACTGCCATTCCGGCAAATACAGGGGTAAAGTGTTCCTGCAATTGTTCCCTGGTCGCTAGATTTGGCACTTTCACACTGCCAGCGATGACCCGGTATATGTGCGTGCTTTCACACACAACCCTTGAAGATCCCGTAACGACACGTGACATCAGCGAGTGACGTGTAATGTACGAGTCGAGAATGTTAGGCACGTTATACTGAAGCAAGGAAACGATCTCGGCATCAGCGCGGAAAGTGAGGAACTAACTGATCTCTGCTTCATTACAGTTTGCACATATGTTTTCGTCGCTAATGTTGATCTTCCTTCAAAACAGCCGGTAAAAGAGTAGCTCGATAACGCTACGATACGGAATTAGATCTGGCTTTTGTTCACACAGCGCTCGTCCCGGGATCGATTATCGCAATGTTACTATGTCCCCGACCCGGGTTCAATTAGGTAATCAATTCCGGGACGTAGTTGCTTTCACACAGAAGGTGACCCGGCAATGTTCCGGAAATATTGCGGGTCCCACGTGTAGTGTGAAAGGGGCTTTATGGTGTAACAGTGAAGTGTGCTCAGTGTAAACACTGCGCTTCTTTTATTACCTGCTCTGGAAATATGATTAGAGGTCTCATGTTACACACAAGAATCCCAGGTCACACACACACACACACACACACACACACACACACACACACACACACACACACGTGTATCTGGTCCTCACAGACTGTCATTTATCAGTACCATCTTCCCTCCTTTCCTTTTCTGCAACTTAATTTCAAAACAAATGAATAACTAAAACAATTATCCAAGATGTTATGTCTGAGGATGTTATGTTTCCGTCTGCACATTCCCAGGCCTGGGACGAATGTCCTTCAAAAGTAAAGGGTTGGATCTTGTAGTACATATATCAAAAGTGTTGCTTTGAATCTGTCGTGCATCATTTTCATTTCAAGTAAAAAAAAAAAAAAACGTAAAAAGGGAGGACAAGGAAGTTCTGGGTCTTTCGTCAAGTATTAGCGCTGCAGTCTTACCTCCATCCATGCATGCGGAAGCCAGGACACTGTTCTCCACAGCGCATACACGGCTGCCCTTGGTCCGGATCCTCAGCATCTATCTGCAGGACACAAATACACACACACATAATTTACATCCTATTTACAGCCAGTTGCATTAAAGAGAACTTCTGAATAAATTGGTAATAAAATGTTCACACAATACTGTTTTCGACTAAAAAAAAAAAAGTTAAATTTGGTGAACTGGTTCAAAAAGATCCAGTTACATCGAATGATTCGTTCGCGAACCGGATATCACAAACTAATTTGTTTTGAACTTTCTCTCACAACATGTTATCTTATGGGTACCGTATTTTAACTTTTTTTTTTATCATTTAAAGAAACCAATCTGTTATATATTTTTACATTTGAGGCTTTATACTATAGAAAAGCACAAAGTTTTTCAGTTTGACTGTTTCAACTTGTTTATTTTCATATAAAAATATGGCATGCAGTTGCATCAAACAATTGTATAAATATCATTCAATAATATTAATCGTAATTAATAATCCCAATTACAAGTTCAAGGGAATAAATCAACAATTATGATTTTTGTGATAATCCTGCAGCCGTCCTCACACTGCATATAGTGTGACACATTAAATATAACTATAAAAAATTAATTAATAACAGTTATAATATTATTGCCCTTTATTTATTTAGTTTTTTTATAATAAAATTATAGTAAACTAACTAAATAATTGTGTATGATAATTATTAAAAATAAAAGGCAGTCCTAGTATTAAATACAAATACATTTATTTTATAGTAAACTTTTATAGTAAAAATAAAATGCTAATATTTACTACTACTTTCTTTCTTTGCCTCTTTAAGAAGAATCGCTTTATGTATTCCCCAATTTTAAGTAGCTTTGGATAAAAGCGTCTAAAAATAAATAAATAAAAGCATATTCAAACTTAAAATCAGCAGGCTTTTATTTTGGCGGGTAGCTAGCAAGTAAGTATACGCGCATAGCCTAGATTTATGCTTTCAGGTTGAAAATAAAAACTTATATATTACAGTCTGTGATCTAAAATGGTAATTGTGTATTAACAGCTGTCAACCATGTCGGTACACAAATGCGCTGTCAGAACTTATTTATGTAACGCATTTTTTATTTTGGTCGTGCATGCGGACCTCTTATGTCGACCCGTTTATTATGAACTATACATTTGAAAGCTGAGACCTTGTCTGTCTGTCGGTGTGTTGTCAGTGCCCTATTTGCTCTGTGATGTTTTTGTGACTGTCAGAACATGATGTGTTTAGTGTGAGAGTGGCATTGTTAGACCAAGCAACAGTAACTTAGGAGGGCGCGTTTATTGCGAAGAATCAATTTAATACTTTGTTTTTCTCTTGTAATATTTAGAGCATCAAGAACATTGACCTTAATCTGTCTGATCCAGCATACAGAACAAAAATTAGCCAAAAGGTTTCTCATCAGTTCTATACGAATCTCATATGTGACCTATTTTAATATTTTGATCTCAAAAAGGTGAATTTTGAACACAAGGTGAGGTGATTACATCTGTAAGCAAGAAAAAGTGATATCACCAACTTTGATCTTTACATGAATAATACAGAGTGTACAGAGATTAACTTCAATGAACTTAATGAATTAAATCTGTTGTGGTATGCAGGTGTGTAGTATAAATGCATTCCTGGACTTGCTACACCCACTCAGCTGACATTGTCCTTTGACCTGTAACATACAAACCATCTGGAAAATAATTCACTCCGGCCTCGTAAAAGGGGATGGTTCACCCCAAAATTAACAATCTGTCATCACATACTTGTTCTAAACCTGTATGACTTTCATTTTAATCTAAAAAAAAAAAAAAAAAAAAAAAAAAAAAAAAAAAAATCACAAAAGAAGATATTTTGAATCATGTAACCAAAATGTTTTATAATTATTTTTTATTTTTTAATCTGAAGATTTCCCAGATCCGTGGCATTATGGGATTGTAAAGTGTCCCCTAGCTGTGCCCTTGAGAATCTTAGCAAATGAAGTGTGCCATTCGTTCATTTTTAGTAAAAATAAATTACAATTGCATTTAGTATTTTTAGTAATTTTTAGTGTTTAGTTATTTTGTTGTGGTCGCAGAGAAGTTGCTCTAAGTTGTTTTGAATGGTCTTTCTGGTGACGCATTTAACATCCTAAATAAGATACAAATTTCTCCAACAAAACACACAGCACCAAAATGTTGAAGAGCAACTCTGTGTTATGTACAAACTGAGATGTGTGTACTGTACAGCTCCATGTCAGGTTTAGATTAGCCTCAAGGTCTTCTGCTTGTTTGTGGGAACAAATAAAGCAATAAAACTGAGAACTTGTTCTTCAAAACCTGCAAGTGACGGAGTTAGGGTGTTTGAAATCTTTGACATGCCTGTATATGTCAACACAACAGCCATAAAACTACTACACTGGGTTTGCTCTTTCACACATACTGAAGGGGGACCCGGGAGAAAGTGTGTGAACCATTTGGAAAACAAGACAAAGAACAGTTTTTCAGCTAGGCTACATAAAGAAGCAAATTCTAACTGTAAAGATGACACGCATTAAAATGTTGGATTTTATAATTAGGTTATAGTTTATGGTGTATATCATTCCATCACAGTACTATAATACAATTAGCTAAGTACTCAAAAATAGACTTTTTTCTTTCAGGAGAAAATATGGGTTTGCACAAACATAGACAATGCACTTTATTTGACGAAAAAAAAGAAGCTTTTTAACATTTTTGCAAAGCCCAGTCAGGATGAGCGAGTGTGAGAGAGACACGTGTGCTAAAACAAACACTGCCTGCAAGATCAGTGAACTCTAACAAGACCAGAGAGAGAGAGAGAGAGAGAGAGAGAGAGAGAGAGGGGGGGGGGCAGGATCTTTGAGTGTTTTTTCATCACTGAATAGTTAATTGCATTAGCCTGTTTAAAAGAATGAATAGGAAAGAAGGGGGAGGTATGAGAGAGGGAAAAAAAATCACTGAAGTTGTTTCTGCATCACCTTGCACAGACACAACTGTAGCTAGTCCAAGAGTTCTGTGAGAAACATTTTTACAGGCGGTTATAAAGAAGAAAACCTGCCGTACAGGTCCAAAGCTGCTAATGTTCATGGATCTGATTTAATGTACTATTGTGCATCGAAGAACAAAACTGAAGCCATCATGGAGAAGTATATATGATAATGGTGAATGTATACAAGTGAGTTTGAAAAAGACAAGAACATGTTAGTTTTGTTGGTTCGTTTGTTTTTGTATGCATTTTATTTCGAACATTTATTCTCTTAAAGACATTTGTCAATAACATTTACTTTATCCCAGTTCAGAAAACTTGATCTAATGCAAGACTGAGTTGTATAAGGATTTACAAAATGCATCGTTTAAAAGTTCTCAAATATCCAAAGTAATGCAAATGAGGAAAGTAACAAATGTACTTAAAGTAACATATGCAAGGAAAGTATTTTATTTAAAGTGTTTCATTTTGTCTAATCAGGCAGGGCTACACAGACTTACTCAAAAGTCCTTCAACAAAACAGTAAAGTAAGCAACAAAAGTATCAGTATTAATGTAAGCAAGAAATGTAAGAATAAAAGTGCCACAAGTAACACAAGGAAGTGAAAGTAATACCAAGGAAAGTAAAGCAAGTAATGACTGTCAAAAATAATGCAAGTAACACTATTGACACAAGTAACCTGAGTATGTACAGTAAGGAAAATAAGGAAAGTATTAAATTTAAATTATGCATTTAGCAGATGCTTTTATCCAAAGCGACTTACAGTGCATTCAGGCTATCAATTTTAACCTATCATGTGTTCCCGGGGAATCGAACCCCCAACCTTGCGCTAGCTTGCTTGCTAACGCAACGCTCTACCAGTTGAGCTACAGGAATAAAAGTGCTAAAACTAACGCAAGTAAGTTAAGTAAATGAAAGTAAAGCAAGTAATGACTGTAAAAATAATGCAAGTAAAATAAGTAATGTAATGAAAGTATTTTAATGTAAGTAATAAAAATGCTAAAACTAGCACAAGATATGGGAGTAAAGTAACAACAGTGTAAAAAATAAGACAAGTAACAAATAATTAAAAAATTTAAAGGAAAGCAGAATAAGGAATGCACGGAAAATAACAAAAGTTCTAAAAGTGACACTAGTAATGCAAGTACGTAAAGCAGGGACAGTAACAAAAGTAATATATGGAAATATGGAAATTAACGTAATAAAAGTAACAAGTGACGCAAACAAGTGAAGAAAGAAAAGTAATACAAAAAAGTAATGGAAAATAGTGTAAATCACTGTGGCTCAGTGGTGAATTATGTTAGCAGTGCAAAAGGTCATGGGTTCAATTCCCAGGGAACACACATACTGGTAAAAAAAAAAAATGTATAGCCTGAATGCATTGGAAGTCTGATAAATGCATAAGTGTAAATAAAAATGCAAGTAAAAGAAGTAAAAAATGTATAAAGAATAAAGCAAGTAAGAGAAGCAATTGAAAGTACAAATGATGACTTGATAACCAGAGATGATATTAGCAGTGTTATGTCTCATAGCAGATTAGTGCGTGGATATGTTTGTATAGTAAAGATAGTGTGAAAAAAAGCTTAATCAAATTATTTTATGACGTACAGTGTATGTGAATAAACAACTATAACTTGAAGGTTTTATGTAGAAACCTGGTGTGGGAGTCACCTTTGTGTCCCGTCTGTGACGGTGAGACCGGATGCCCTCGGGGTGTCTTCCTGTCCACACCCTCAGGGGACATTTCCTCTCAATTGTCACCATGACAACAGCTACGAGAGGTCAGAAGCTCAAAAACACTTTTTAGAAAGTTGTATGAGGCCCACCATCATTGTTTACTCGTGCCGAGTTACAGTAGAGTCAGACACAGTAGGACTTTCTGGATAATAGTTAGCATGACACATGAAAAGGAGGTTCTGGACAAAATCTGAATGTTAAAAGGTCAAGTTTGTGTTCATATATAAAATGGTCCAAATTTAAATGACAATATCAAAAGATCTGCATTCATTTCATTTTTATACCCATGACTACAAGATTAAGACCATCTGGTAAACATCTGAATCAGCACATTACACAGAGCCGCTTCAGGAAACAAAGAGTTTCTAATCCATTCAAAATTATCTAATCCAATGCACATCTTTAGTGAATATAACCATGTTCTTTCCAGATATTTGAGAAACATTTTCTCAATAGAAGGCACTTCTTTCTTTCAGGAAGGAAAATACATACAAGACGAAACATAATATGAAGCATTCAGTTGAAAATGATAACTGATGCAGATGCACCGTGCATTTCAAGTATGAATGAATACTAATATATATATATATATATATATATATATATATATATATATATATATATATATATATATATGTATGCATAAAATGCATAGTTTTTTTCTGTAAAACGACTTCAGTGTAACAAATTAAAGGAAAATAAACTAATTTCTATATCTAATATGAAATGCTATCCTTAAACGATGGCGTCACCTGTACAGGTAATGGTGACGTAGGCACACAAGCCACGCCTCCTCAATACAATAGTTAGTTATCAAGACCACGAAAAATGCCTCATTAATTGTTAGGCGCAAAGTTATGATTGCCATGTAAAACGTACCCAAAACACACTACTGATACGATTAAATATAGGAGTATAAGTTTTGATATGTTTATCCCGTGCCTTTAACTTGAAATGAAAACAGGCTCAGGTAAAATAAGTGCGAGACACAAAAGTAACTTTCGATCATCAACACAACATGATAGGTTTAAAATGACCCTAAAACTTCAAACCAGGCTGTGTTCGTTCATAGAACCGAGGAAAGAGTTAATAAAGGATCAAATGCCTTCAGATTGTGATAAAAGCGGGATGCCTCGACACTTACCGAGCGATTGGAGCGTCGCTTCTTCGATCCGCGCGTGAACATGTCGACGGCGCCGGTGTGTCTGGATTCACGCGAGGACTCTCATATATCCGCTGAAGTTTACTACAGTGCAACCTAAGCTCTTCTCGCTCGTCTCCGCGGTCTGGTCTTTGGCCTGTAGACCTCCGAGCTGAAAACAACTGCGCGAGAAGTTACCCGAGAGCGCCTAACTAACCAGACGGGCAACACCTACAGGACAAGTGTTTAACTGTAGAGGGTCAGGACCACCCCCTGTTCACCACTACTGCACATCATACTCATCACAATCAATCAAGAAATAAACCCATTCAAACTCACCCTTTAAAATATATATGTGTTGCATTGCTATTGTGTATTGTGTAAGCCTATGTAGCGATTACTTTTTGTTTTTTAGTTGTATTCAGGCTATCTATCTATCTATCTATCTATCTATCTATCTATCTATCTATCTATCTATCTATCTATCTATCTATCCATCCATCCATCCATCCATCCATCCATCCTTCCATCTATCTGTCTATGTCTCTGTATACGTTTAGAATCACTAAGACATTTTGCTTTCAATTGATGCTTCACAATTAAACGTAGCATGTGATTTATTTTAAAAGATAAAGTTAAAATCGTGTACATTTTTATTTGTACATTTTAATTATAAACATTATTACATTTATATTTTATGTTTAAACATTTGTTAGACCTACCTGCACTTTCAGAGCCAAATCTACGAATTAAATATTAATGGTAATATTGCCTATTTATTTATTTACGTGAATTAATTAATTTCATTCCAAAACTACTAATACATAAATGCACTTTCATAAAAGCAAAGTCTTCTTGATCTGTTAAAAAATGCTAAAGGTTTCACGTCACTCTGAATTAAAGTAGATGCTGCCATCTAGTGATAGATATTCACCTGGACTCATCTGCTTATCACTGAGTATAGTGAAATTACTATATTAAGTACTTATATTATATTATATACTTATATTAAGTTCTTCCTTTATTTCTTTGATTTAAAAAAATAATTCTTCAAACATTTTAATATTAAGTAAATATGTGTAAATAAAAAAACATTTGTGTATAACACGTCATATTGGTAGTCGAAATCATTCGTATATTCCAACAGGTGGCGCCGCGCGCACAGTATCCCTCACACACACACACACACACACACACGCGCGCGCACACACACACGCACGCACACGTGTAATAGTTGGAAACGTTATAACAGCATTTTATTAAATGTAATCGAAATACCACCAACACCATTTTAAAGACATACACCCTACATAATTAAATCTCGTGCTGTAAACACAGAACAAAACAAATGTCTGTTTGAAAAGAGCAGAGTATCATGAGTTAATATTTTTTTACAGACGTGATGGCATTTCTGATCATCTCACAAATAAATGTTTTCAGGAAATCACTGGGGTAGAGGTGAGGTCACAAAAACAATACAGACATGAGAGGAAAAACAGGCCAACTGTCTTCAGCTAACTGGTATATATAAGTTTTAAATGGTAAAAAACAAAAAAAAACTAATTATACGTTATAAATGGTTTTCAAGTAGGAGAAAAAAATCTATCCTCTATGACTTCTAAAAAACAATTTTTATTGAGTTGAAAACATCCGACTTAAATCCTTTTTGATTAACCTTATACAACTACAACTTCTCAATTTAAGCACAAAACACAAGAACAATCAATAGTTACTAAAAATTAGGTGAAATGTTATAAAAAAAACAGCACCAGACTAAATGAAATCAAGTTCTCCAACACAATTTACTAATAATGACTTGGTCAAAATGTGTCTTTCTCTAGTAAAGAATGGGAAGCTCTTCTGAACACTGTATTCATGTTGTCAGATTGATCAGATGTTATCAAATGTTGTGAGAACCGACCAAGCCAACACACAATGTGTGCTACTGAAAGCCGCCTGACCGAGATGACGGAATGAATCTTTGAATGCCTTTATTTTCAATCCCTTGTACATGAACCTCTTTTGCCGTGTGACGTTTCCTCTGGTCTTCATCTCTCACGATAACTCTCAGGAATTCACTCCTTTTGCCATTTGTAGACTTGTTCTGCATGTTTTGCTTGCTGTTAATGTTGTAGTGAGAAAGTAGTTTCAAACTGTGATATCTGTTAAAAAACAAAAAAGGGAGACGCAACGAGGGAACAGTTAGTCAGGTTAAATTGTTGTAGGTACACAGAAATTCGTTGAGATACCAGTGTTGCCACTGTCAGAATAACTGTTTCAGTCAAATGTGAGTCGTAAGCATCCGGCAGCCTGTTCAAAGAGAGTTACAGCACCACTTCAAATCAAACCCGTCTCTGCCCTCAAACAATTGGCAGGATATTAATGCAACATCCTGTAAGTTTACTCCTTTTTTTATTTATTCATATTATTATTCCTAATACTGTACATGTATGTAAACAACTTTCTTTTTTATTCTATAATACGTGTTCAGATTTTGTCGTTTTACTCATGATCATTTAGTTCCAAACCCATAAGACTGTTGTTCATCTTTGAAACAAAGATCATAATTTCTTTGACAAAACCTGCAAGTACATTTGTGCTTCCAATGAACATATTTTGAGTTTCTGCATAAGGATCTGTCAAACTTCATATGTAAGTTAAAGTCTAAATGAAATATGTTTGTTAATGAAAGTGATTATGTGTTAGGGTTTTGGTGTAATGGACTTTCAGAGGACGAATACAAATCTCTCCGGTGTCATTAAAGATTAGGGGTGTAACGGTTCACAAAATCCACGGTTCGGTTCGATACGATACACTGATGTCACGGTTCGGTTCGGTTCGGTACGTTTTAGATACAGCAAAATGTAAAAACATCTCAACTTTTCAGAATGCTTCAAGCGCACCGCGGGTCATGTGACAAGAACTAACCAATCAGCTTCATCCTTTCCCGTAACAACGTTGAAAGCTCAGCCAAGATAAAGGAACAGCTGATCATAGCTGTATATGGATTGCCATTTTGAAATACATTTAGTAACAGAGCTACTGCGAGCGATTTTTAGAGCTGCAAATCCATTTATCCTTTGCTGAAATTTACGCGTCTCATGGAGAGAGCACGTCAGTGTTGCTTAGCAAAGGCAGACGCCTCAGGGGCGCTTCTGCCCGAGTGCTATGGAAAGGAGGAGAAAGCGGCGCGACTAGCATTTTCCACGCATTTTTAGGCACGATATGTGAACTAAGGTGCTCGCTCACTCAGCACGTGCTGAAGACTCGTTGCAAAATGTCTAATGCGTTTAACAGACCAGAAATAGAAGATCCTCCAATATGGTGCACTTTGGATTCCCTGTAAGCTATAATGGTGATAATAGAATTAATGGTAAATAGTAAGATCTCATATGCGTGGCTATAATGTAAATGTAACGTAAATGTAGCCTACCAATCGCCGCGGTGATGTCTTTTGCCCTGTTCGAGTCAGTTGGAAATGTCTTTTCCCAGGTACTGACACACTAAAGTGATGTCGGCGTAAATGAGTCGACATGTTTCAAGTATTTGCGCTGTTTTTTTTTTTTTGTTTTTTTTTATTCCCGCTGGTGTACCCTATTGTCATGTAGCAGATGCGACATACCATTGTTTTTTTTATCCACCACTCTCTTGTCATCGGCACCCATTCACTGCAGAAGATCCATAGGTGGTTAAAAAAAAAAAAAGAAAGAAGGAAACTCTTCTACATATTGAATGGCCTGAGGGTGAGTACATTTTTGGATGAACTATTCCTTTGAGGAGAACTGGCACAGTAAATCCAATAAAATTCTGCGGAAACTTGATTTGCTATTGTCACAGTGTCTGGGTTGTTGTTCCCCGGGGTTCCACTAGATGTCCTCCTTCTCACGGTGTCTGTCCCAGATCACTTCCTGTTCCCTTATATGGTCACTTCCTCTTCCTCCTTGTTTAGTTAATTGATTGTCCCCCACCATTCTCTTGTTCCCTCATTATCCTTCTGTGTATAAATACCCAGTCTGTCTTAGTCTGTGTTACGGAGTCCTTGTTTAATGTTATGTATTACTCATGCCCGTCATTCGTGTCTTGCCTTGTGTTTATGTCTTGTTTATGTTCTGATTTGGTTTTTCTGGTTTTGACCCTGCCTGGACTGTTTACTCTCTTGGATTACCCTTATAATAAACGGCTTACCTGCAATTGGTTCCTTCTCCCGTGTTTTCTATAACACATTACGTGACAGAAGGACTCCGTCCACGTAGGAACCAGCGGTATGTCACTTTTCCTTTCCCCAGCCAAGATGGCGGAGAGGCGGGTCAAGTTTCTTCGGTTGACCGCCCTCCGTCAAGAGGGCAACGAAGTGGGTGCCCTGGCTCAAGTGTTCTGGTCCCTGGCTGAAGGCATGGGATACAATGATACGGCCCTTAAGGACCACTTCAATGGCGGGCTGGATGATCCAGTGCCTCAGGAAGAGATGGCGCAGTTGGAGACGCTGGAGTTCTGGGAATTTGTGCGCTACCTGCAGTTTCGGTGTCGGTGGGATGCCCCAGCCACTCCTGTCTCTTCCGGCAGGCCGAGGTGGCACCCGATGCTGTTCCAGAGGCCGAGGCGGTGCCCGACGCTGTTCCGGAGGCCGAGGTGGCACCCGATGCCGAGGCTGTTCCGGAGGCCGAGGTGGTGTCCGAGGTCGAGGCAGTGCCCGTTGCTGTTCCAGAGGCCGAGGCGGTGCTCGATCCTGTTCTGGAGGCCGAGGCGGTGCCCGAGGCTGTTCCCATTGCAGTTACCGAGGCGGTGCCAGAGGCTGTTCCGGAGGTCGAGGTGGTGCCCGACGCTGTTCCAGAGGCCGAGGTGGCACCCGATGCCGAGGCGGTGCCCGACGCTGTTCCGGAGGCCGAGGAGGTGCCCGAGGCCGAGGCGGTGCCCGAGGCTGTTCCAGAGGCCGAGGTGGCACCCGATGCCGAGGCTGTTCCGGAGGCCGAGGTTGTGTCCGAGGTCGAGGCAGTGCCCGTTGCTGTTCCAGAGGCCGAGGCGGTGCTCGATCCTGTTCTGGAGGCCGAGGCGGTGCCCGAGGCTGTTCCCATTGCAGTTACCGAGGCGGTGCCAGAGGCTGTTCCGGAGGTCGAGGTGGTGCCCGACGCTGTTCCAGAGGCCGAGGTGGCACCCGATGCCGAGGCGGTGCCCGACGCTGTTCCGGAGGCCGAGGAGGTGCCCGAGGCCGAGGCGGTGCCCGAGGCTGTTCCCAATGCAGTTACCGAGGCGGTGCCCGAGGCTGTTCCGGAGGCCGAGGCGGTGCCCGACGCTGTTCCAGAGGCCGAGGTGGCACCCGATGCCGAGGTGGCACCCGATGGCGAGGCGGTGCCCGATGCCGAGGCGGTGCTCGATGCCGAGACGGTGCCCGAGACTGATCCGGAGGCCGTTACCGAGGTGATGCTCGAGGCCGTTCCAGAGGCAGTGCCCGAGACCGAGGTGCCTCAGGTTTCCACAGACAGTTCAGAGTCGAGGCAGGTCCCGGTGGACTCTCCGGAGTCGGGTCAGGTCACGTGGTGGTCTGCTGCTCCGTCCTGGGGGACTCCGGCCTCAACCACGGGGGCGTGTGGGTCATCTGCTCCGCCTTGGGGGGCTCTCGTCCTGACCACATGGCTGTGGTGGTCTTCCACTTGGACCTGGGGGGCTTCCGCCCTGACCACAAAGAGGTGGTGGTCATCCGCTCCGCCCTGGGGGACTCTGACTTTGACCACAAAGCTGTGGTGGTCTTCCGCTCCGCCCTGGTGGACTCCGGCCTCGACCACAAGGACGTGGTGGTCTTCCGCTCCGCCCTGGAGGGCTTTGACTTTGACCACAAGGCCGTGGTGGCCTTCCGCTCCGCCCTGGTGGGCGCCTCAACATGCCCTTTATGGACTTCTGTTTTGTGTATTAGAGTTCTGTGATGTTCCTGTCTGTTCCCCTTAGTTTTTCTGGCCCTCCATCCCTCCCCTTGTACCTCCTCCGGTCCTCCTCCCTCCTGGTCTCCCTGTTTTATGTTTAGATTTCTGGTGTTTGTCCCCCATGTGTTCCTTTTCCAGCCCTCCGTCCCTCCCCCTGAGCCTCCACCTATCCGCCTCCCTCCTGATCTCTGTGTCATGTTTTGTCTTGGAGCGTCTGGGAGCCGCTCCGTAGAGGGGGGGTACTGTCACAGTGTCTGGGTTGTTGTTCCCCGGGGTTCCACTAGATGTCCTCCTTCTCACGGTGTCTGTCCCAGATCACTTCCTGTTCCCTTATATGGTCACCTTCCTCCTTGTTTAGTTAATTGATTGTCCCCCACCATTCTCTTGTTCCCTCATTATCCTTCTGTGTATAAATACCCAGTCTGTCTTAGTCTGTGTTACGGAGTCCTTGTTTAATGTTATGTATTACTCATGCCCGTCATTCGTGTCTTGCCTTGTGTTTATGTCTTGTTTATGTTCTGATTTGGTTTCTCTGGTTTTGACCCTGCCTGGACTGTTTACTCTCTTGGATAACCCTTATAATAAACGGCTTACCTGCAATTGGTTTCTTCTCCCGTGTTTTCTATAACACATTACGTGACAGCTATTTGATGTCTAATGCAATGGCATTTAAATGAGGTTTAAGTTCTAACATGTTTGAATAAATAAATGAGTGCTCATGCACCTGTGGGAGCAGCTGTATTCTCTCTGCTGCTCTTGAGGACCAAGTAAATCGTGTAGGCATCATAAGCATACAAGACCCCAGCCACCAGACCAAACACCTGCGAGAGAAGATGAGCATTATTATAAACAGATGCTGGTTGAGTGATAATCCGAGGAGGATATAAAGCACATGAAGAAATGAGTATGGTGTGTGTTGATGCTGATGTTGGATGTCTCACCCCACCAGTGATGAGAGCCCCGTCTCCATGCCCCCTGAACACACAGATCAGAGAGGTTATGAGATAAAGTGCTGCACCGATTACAGCGCGGATGAGATCCTGAAGAGACAAACAGAGAAGCTGTAAACAGCGTTCGCAATGCTAGGCTGAAACAAGACGCAAGTGTGAGTGAATTCATACTCACGCTCCAGATCCAGTGCACCACCCGAAACTGTTTGTCCAGCTCCAACATGAAGACAACGAAAAAGACGGTGGCAACGACCGTCTCACAGATGGCGACCGCTGTATACCCTCCATATATAGACATGGCATAGCAGATAAGGATGATGAAACCGAGGATCTACAGAAAAACAGACAAGCATGCAGTTTAATAACTCAAACTTGATCGCATCAGTGTACAAAAGCATGTGAGGATTGCTAGTTAACAATTCTGCAGATAGCCTGTTTCTTTACTGCAGTATTATTATTGTTAAAGTCGCAATAAAAATGAAGTAGTGACTGATACTAGTAACACTTTCTCTCTATTAACTAGTTGCTTATTAGCATGCATATAACAAGTATATTGGCTGTTTATTTGTACTTATAAAGCACATATTAGTTCCTTATTCTGCATGACCATATTTTAGATCCCTTAACTCTACTCAATACCTACACTTATCATCTACCATACTAACTATTGAGTTTACTAATGCAAAAAATAAATAAATAAATAAAACAAGCACTGTTCATGATGACATCTGTAATATGCATATACAAAATAGATACAGATTTCAGAAATTTCATTTCATGCTAAAAAAAAGGCAAAACTTTCCAATTAACTGAAAGAAACAACAGTGGAAAACTGAAACTAAAGTGAAACTAAAGTACATCTACAAACTGAAACTTAAATAAAATGACAAGATACCAAAATGTAATTAAAAAAATAGAAATGTACACAAATTAATTTGACGTTTATAAATATGTGTGTGTGTTAGTGTGTGTGTGTGTGTGTGTGTGTGTGTGTGTGTATATATATATATATATATATATATATATATATATATATATATATATATATATATATATACACAATTATTATTATTATTATTTATTTATTTTTTTTGATACGTTAATTTGATAAATCCTAAAACACGAAAGCATCACAAGTGGCCAATATTAAACATGAAAAAAATCTGGCTAGACAGCAATAGAATGTCCAATGTTTATCACTTTTTAAACTTTTTTCATTAAATCAATTCAATTTGTTAGTCCTACATTACTAAAACTAAAAATATAACAGTCTGAAACTAGAAGACTCTTAAATAACTAAATTAAATCTAACAACAACAGAATGAAAACAATCTGTAACTTGTTCAGTTATGTTATGCATCTAGTGTCTATTTTCTAACAGTACTGCTTTGGTTCTCAAATAGTATTACTGTGCTCAAATGAAACAATCCTTAACTTTTTCAGTTGTATCTTGTATAAGACTGTATAAACTGTCAGTGTGTACGAGTGTTTTATTATCTTCCTAAATCTCTTTGACTTTTCAGAGTGGAAATTCTCCCTCTCCAGTACGTCACAAATGTTTGCTGCCAAATCACCAAAGCTTTTTCCTGTTCACTCCCCACAATTCATCTGAACGTGCCATCTGCTCTAGGTGTCAGTTAACAGTGAGCTCCCGATCTCTCACATCTTCTGAAGCCTTTTCAAGTTTAGGGATTTCTAAAACATCTGTTGAGGACTAAAGAGAGGAACGCAGCGTGGACATAAACACAGCACAATAGAAGAGGTTAAAGCTCATTAGAGGGTTATAAACAGTGAATTATTATAAGAATATTTTTGGGAGTATCAAATTTAAATCAGCCCATATACTCAAACACTGCGCTGATCTAAATAAACACTGCCGGGAACAATTAGGAAAAGTTAGTGAATGTTACAGACTTCAGGAACTTGGACTGTAATATCTCATCTATGACTGATGCAGTGCTGGGTAAGTTACTCTAAAAAACTCATTCATTACTAGTTACTAATTACATCTTCAACAGTGTGATTAGATTTTTCCGGGAAAAATCGGTACAGACTATCTTTCTCTTATGAATATAATAAAACTAAATACTTTTTGGAGTTATGAAGGATGCAGTACTACTCTATAGGTACTCAAGCTTAACAGGATATTGAGTGAAAACGAGCATTTCACCCCCCCTTTAATTACTTAATACTTTTTAAACCCTATATCAACCTCGACAAGTTAATGATACAAGGATTGACATGAAATGGTTATTTTAGCTCTTTCAAATAAATAATAGATAACTACATAAATTATTCTGGTCACACTTTAGATTTGCCTCAATATACTCCTTATTACTGCTTATTAATACTTAGTAAAGTAGTTGTTAAGTTTAAGAATCGGGAAGGATTTAGATAATAGTGAGAATTTGACACTGTTCTTATTAACTCAACAAACTATTTAAAGTGAGAAACATTAAATGAAAAAAGTCGCAGATTTCAGATTTAGCTGCTTTTATTTCTTTCAAGTTTGTTGGAAGCACAGTACAGGTGTTTGTGCATGGTTCCTCTTGAAGTGCTATTTTTGTTGCCATGAGGGGTAAATGATTTGTCCACAAGCCACTGTGCAACACCTGTGCCTTGTGTTTGCGCTGATCTGCTGCCACAGCAACAGCTGATAAAACACTGCAAGTGTGAAGATCAAGACAGGAAGATTCTCAATGTGTTAGGAGGCAACTTCCTGTTTTCTGTCACTTGGGGAAATTACAAAGTTATGCTACCAGGCAATAACTACGGTATCATAAACATTCAAATAAACATTCATTTCAAAATGCATGTAACTGATCTTTCTGTAAATGACTCATGGTTTTAGGCCACATCATATCTAAACTGAAATGTCCTAACTCCACCTTCCGGTAAAATAACAGACTTTTCTCTGGTGACGTTAGCAGGGCTTCAACGCTTTATCATAATCCATCCACCTGCATCAAATCAACAATATAGATATATTGCATTTAAGTGATAAAAAATTACAGTAAAGACATCTAAAATAGTTTTAACAAATGCTGTTCTCCATCCATTCAGTTTCATCATAGAATCCTGAAAAAAAATGCTTTGAACAACCAAATGCAGCCTTTTGAGCATAAGAATCTTACCAACTTTTGAATAGATATTTTTATTATTTTTATTTTAGGTTTTTATTTCCATTATCCATTCACAAAACCTCACTAGAGAGTGATGCTGAATCTGTGTCCTGTTACATACTGATGGTTATTAGGGCTTACACACTGCTCCGGGTGTGTGTTCACTGCTCTGTGTGTGTGCACTTTGGATGGGTTAAATACTGACCACAAATTCTGAGTATGGGTCACCATACTTGTGTGTATGTTGAATGTCATGTCACTCACTATTTATACTCACTTGTGTAAATTAGGTGATGTAGCCACACAAACAGCAAGTGAAGTGACATTCAGCCAAGTATGGTGACCCATACTCTTGGTTCGTGCTCTGCATTTATCCCATCCAAAGTGAACACACACACAGACCGTGAACACACACACAGCAGTGGTCATCATTTATGCTGTGGCACCTGGGGAACAGTTTGGGGTTCAGTGCCTTGCTCAAGGGCACCTCAGTCGTGCGTGGTATTGCTGGCCGAAGATTCGAACACACAACCCTAGGGTTAGGAGTCAAACTCTCTTACCACTAGGCCACAACTTTCCCATTTTCACCTCAATTTGTCTAAAAAGGCAACAGAGGGCAGTTCTTTTCTGAGAGGCAAAAAAAAACCTGGAAGTGATATATATTTGAAGTAGGGGTGTGCACGGATAGTCGAACATTTGAATATTCGTTCTGCTCTAATTATTTGATAAATAAAAATGATATTAGTTCACAATAAAACCTAATTTGGTCACTTTCTGTGATTCTCCACAGCATATTTGAAGATGTATGCAAGCAAAAAATAATGAATGAATGAATAAGGGGCCGTTCACATATCGCGCCGAAAAGTTGAAATGTTTTTTACTCGATGCGGTGCGAACCCGCCTGGATAAAAATGGGCGCGTCGCACCGCGTGCGCATCACGACTGCGTCGCTTCCATGAGCGCGCATACCGCGTGCCTACATTGGAAATAACGAACTTGAGCGCGCAAATATGTGAACTGATTCAGTTGTTAAGTTTACAGGTATTGGGTATTATTACAGATATATAATATGGTCATGCAGAATATGTGCTTTGTGAGTACTAATAAACAGCAAATATTTGTATAATACTCATGGAACTAGTTAATAGTGAGAATAGGTCCATATACTAAACTGTTACCTTTATTATTATTTTTTTTAATGTAAAAGGGTTAAAAAGTTGCTGCACAAAACACAGGTTACTTATTTATTTTTAAATGTATGATTTAGTACAAAGGCACACACAAACTAAATGACACTACAGGGCTCCAGACTGCGACCAAATGGTCGCATTTTGCGACCAAATTTTGAGAGTGTGCGACTGAATTTTACATCCAGTCGCACATGTGCGACCAGTAGATTTGCACACGCACGCACGCAAACACACACACACACTTGCACACACTCGCGTCTCATTGAGTGATGCCTGTCTGTGAGGCGGCAAATGCGTGTGAGAAGAATAGGGAATGGCCACTGTAAGTGGCTAAAATGTGTGGAGGGGGAGGGGCCTAGAGATAATTGAGCGGGCGTAAACATCTGTGGGAAGGAAACCGAGACAAATATCATCACAACCTGATATGTGCGTGCGTCTGAGCTATGAGCAAGCAAACTATTGATTCGTTCTTCCGACCTGCGGCTAGTGTACCAGTGCCAGAGCCTAGTGTCACCGTCAGATGATGATTCAGAGTCAGAGGTTGGTGTGGCTAAAAAAGTCCGCACCAGGGCCGGCCCGTGGTATAGGCAAATGCTAAGGGCGCCACTCATCCATAGGGGCGCCAGAATGAGTGAACGAGTGATTTTTTTTTTTTTTTTACATATTTTTTTATAATAGGCTACTATTTAAAAACCATTAATTCAAAACACTTCCAAATAAAGCAAAAAAAAAAAAAAAATCCGGCTCTTCAATCTTCCCCCGCCCATCGAGTGCTTGAAGTGTGTCAGAAACAGAGTGCGCGCACGATCAGTTGTTGGTAATTTGTTGTGTAGCGTGCCCGACGCCGCATCCAATGTATACAGCACTGCTTTTGTTAACACACAGCTCGTAGAAACGGGCCTGGCAGCTCGCGCCAGTTCTAGACACGGTGAAAGTTTCCTGATTGTGACGGAAGGCCGAATTTACATGACACATTATAAATGAGCATAGTCTGCGATAGATACAGTGCCAAAAAGAAGAGAAGAGGATAAAGACAGAGGTAAAGAGATGTAGTGAAATAGCAATTTATTGCATAGGAGTAAGAAGATACTATAATTTCATGGCAGTTATTTTTACCTTAAACTTAATGTTAGCAGTTGTTCTGAGATCGGAGTCCCCAGACTGTGATTTTGTACAATCAGTTTTAAGACGCATTTTTTATTATCACTTTTTGTTTTGTTTTTTGTTTTTTTTTACTCTACAGTTGTGCAGTTTTGGGGGGATACAGTACAGGCCAAAAGTTTGGAAACATTACTATTTTTAATGTTTTTGAAAGAAGTTTCTTCTGCTCATCAAGCCTGCATTTATTTGATCAAAAATACAGAAAAAAATGTAATATTGTGTTATATTATTACAACTTAAAATAATTTGTTTTCAATTTATTATACTTTAAATTATCATTTATTTCTGTGTTGCAAAGCTGAATTTTCAGCATCATTACTCCATTCTTCAGTGTCACATGTGACATCCAGTCTATCACATGATCCTTTAGAAATCATTCTAATATGATGATTTATTATGAGTGTTGGAAACAGTTCTGCTGTAATGTGTGTGTGTGTGTGTGTGTGTGTGTGTGTGTGTGTGTGTGTGTATATATATATATATATATATATATATATATATATATATATATATATATATATATATATATATATATATATATATATATATATATATATATATATGCATGAGGCGCCAGGTAAAATCTTGCAAATTGGTCAGGGCCGGCCCTGGTCCACACTCACCATTTTCGAGAAGACTGGCTGTAAGAATTCAGATGGCTGAGGTACTATAATTATTAGAACTACTTTTCACCAAATACAAAAGCCAGCTCGACCTTCAAAGGAAGAATGGCTTAAAACTTAACGAAACATACAACAACGATAAAGCATGCACACAAACTTTTTTACTATGCACATTTTTTATTCTGAGTGTATGGAATTTTGTTTACTATTTGTACTGTCATGACAGCGATGGTGCTGTCAGTTTACCTTGTTGCATCTTCAAAAGTGCAGAATAAAATGTGACACTGAATTTGAAACGGCACATTGTAATTTCTGCATCTATTATTAAAGTATTTATTAGTAATACAGTGGAAATTAGTAGATTTGGTTAGCATGTTGATTTACGGTGTGCGCCCCTAAATTTTCTGGTTGTGCCCCTAAAATTTTCAGTTGGGGGCCACTGTGCTCCTAGTGTAAAAAGTTAGTCTGGAGCCCTGCACTACTGTAGCGGGGTGTTGGAATTTGACTGTGATCAACCATTGACAAATCCATAATTGTTGATCAATAATCTGAATATTGTAAGGACGCATAACCCCATGATGGTTCCCCAGTTAAAGCCTTGAAACTTTGGATCTGAGGTGATTTTCGAATGTTTAGGGAGAAGTTAGGGATGGACTTTTAGAAGATTCTAAATGAAATTCTAAAAATGTAGCCTATAAAAATCATAGTTGTACTAACTTTGTTTCATGGAAACAAATACAATTGTATATTTATAATTCATTTCTTTATGAACACTATTATATTTTAAAGCACGCTAAAATGCCTAAAACTCACTGTAGCTTTATTAACTTCATTATATTGCCTCATTTAAATAATTGTAAGCTAAGAACATGTAGCTCTATTCTAAATTTTGATGTTTAATCTTATGCTAAAACATTTTTTTCCAGAGCCCTACACAGTTATTTAACAATTGCTAAATCTACATCCCTGGCCTACCCCAAAGTCATTACGCCTGGCCTGTGGGCGGCGTGGAGAGAATGATGTCATCAGGCACCCCTCCTTCAGGCACATATGTAGCGGAGCTTTATGAGCTGTGGGGACTGGCATAAACTGCGTCTATGAACCTCACAAGCAGACTGAACTCTAGGCAGCGCACAATGAAGCTCTATTCAAGAATGCAGCGCTGCCCCTTTAAGAACATCCACTACTGATGGCTCCGGGCTGCACAAGAAATATTCAACACCCACACACTGATCATTTGGCAAAGAGTCAAAATGTACTAAGCAATGGCAAGGAGCCCACCGCTTGATTCTAGAGCAAACATTTGTGCATGTGTTCACATGTTTTTGTTCAAATCCACAAAGTATAATAGAGCTATACAGTATATCCCTCGTTTACTGTAAGTCTACTTACTAGTACTTGTACATAGTACTACTACTATGGCTGCTTACTGTAAGTCACTAGGCGTGTAATTTTAGTTGCCCGTTACTCAACATGTTTGGATGTGTGTCTGAACAACAAAGCTGAACTCTTGTAAATGAGTTCTTGATGTCCAATGTCCTTGACCAGCTATTAGTTATACAACATGTGATTATTCCTCTCAGTAACACAGTATTCTGTGTTATTAGGTAGGTATTCCATCAGAAGTCAATGACAGGCCAATGCACAATATGCTGATGTTTTTTTTCAGCAGGATACAGGAAGTCGGGCATGTGAAATGTGGTGAACTAGGAAAGCGCCACTGATGCATAATAAATGACAGGAGCTGGACTACTTTACCATTCTGCCATTTATCAGTGTGTTCTCTGATGGTTTGTCTTGTATGCAAAAACAAGGTGAGTTTATGAGTCTACAAAAGTCCCTCTGTCAGATCCGGTTTGAATTATTGTTAACACTTTAGTATAGGGTCCAATTCTCACTAATAACTAGTTGCTTATTAGCATGCCTATTATTAACATATTGGCTTTATATTAGTGCTTATCAGGGCTCCAAACTGCAACTAAAACGGTCGCATTTGCGACCATAAATATTAAAATGCGAGTGAAGTTTTTGCTGAGGTCGCCACTGGCGACTAGGCCTATGTATTTACATGTTATCTCTTAAAAAATCTTTTTTCCTGATTGTTTTGCATTCATATCTTTTGTTATGTTCACGCATTGAGAGAATGCGCATTGAAGTTTTAGAGGGAAAAAGAGTTTTAAACAGTCCTCATCTGCCGCGCAGCAGCGCTGACGCACACCTGATAAACCCGCGCGAGAGAGAAATGATGGAGACTTGAAGAGAAAGTGCAGAAAAACAGCGTCTATTTCGTTCATAACTTGAACAAACTACAACAGGTAAAGCTGTCATCTGTGTGGATATTGGCAATATCGTTAACCGTTCTCGTTTATAATCATAAGGCTTCTTCTTAACAAGATCTTAGTCCATGCTGTGTTCTGTTAATGCATGAATTTCATTATTTGAAGTGCACTTGCCGTCCAGTAATCGCAAAAAGCTTTGTGCTTTGTTACTTTTTAATTTACAAAGTATCAGCTTTAAAATTATTCCAAATTCATAACAAAATTCAAACAATAAATACAGTTTTGGTGCTCTTTAAGGGGCCGTTCACATATCGCGCCTAAAAACGCGTGGAAAACGCTAGGCGCGCTGCTTTCTGATTTTTTTCCAAAAGCCTTCGGGCTCTTGCGCTCCTGAGGCGTCTGCCGTTGCTAAGCAACCATGACCTGCTCTCTCCATGAAGACCCGTAAATTTCAGCAAAGGATAAATGGATTTGCAGCACTAAAAATCGCTTGCAGTAGCTCTGCTACTAAATTTATTTAAAACTGGCTATCCATATACAGCTATGATCAGCTGTTCCTTCATCTTGGCTGAGCTTTCAACGTTGGTACTGGAAAGGATGAAGCTGATTGGTTGGTTCTTGTCACATGACCTGCGGTGCGCTTGCGGGATTCTGGAAAGTTGAGATGTTTTTAACTCGATGTGGTGCGAACGCGCCTGGAAAAAAACTAGCGTGTCGCTTCCATTATGAGCACGCACGCATACCGCTGAAAGTGTGAAAGACATGCACTCTTAAAAATGGCTCCTTACTTGATTTTTTTTGTTTGGAGCCCTGCTTATAAAGTACATATAATGCATGACATCCATACTCCTACCCAATACCCTAAACTTAACAACTACCTTATAAACTATTAATAAAGAGCAAATTAGGAGTTAATTAAGGCAAAATTCATAGTTAATGGTTAGTTAATAGTGACAATTGGACCTGAAAATAAAGTGTGACCGAATTATTTACTCTGAACAAACTTGTTAACAAGAACTTTGTATAGACTTTTTGTCCATTTGCTATTGCTTAATATGAGTTTTTACAATAAGAAGATCTATTACAGAATAGCTTACCACAGCGGAAAATTGTTCCTTGTGTCTTACTGCTTTCTTCCAGAACACAAAAGCAGAAGTTTTGCAGAACAGTTTTGAAGTAGAAGCAAATAGTGACTATGATCTGTCAAGCTCCAAAAAGAATAAATGTCATCTGATGACTGATGACAGACAGGCACCCACAACTGAGAGACAGATAAGAGAGGACAGCGGTCTGGTGTCTATGGATCCAGCAGATGGGTGACGTCTCGTGAACTCTGACCTCACACACACCAGTCACATGTGGTCTCCTCCAAAAGCACACACTGGTGTGAAGTTTGAGATGCCTCTGCGATGAGAGCTACTTCATTCAACAGCACTGTTAATACTCTTTCACACACTGTAGGCTTAAAACAAGACATAACTGAATGTGTGATGAAGGTTTATACTTATATTTGCCACCATACTTTATCTTAGTCAAGCTTGTTATTTCGAAACAGTCAGCTACTGTACATGAATGCAACAGTATGACAATTCTAGCACTTTCTTTAAATCTATTTTTAGCTCTAAAAATTTAAAGTATGTTGTTTATGGACTCACGATAAGACTAAATGTTTACCACATATGCTGTGGATATGAAATAAAGACACAATGATATTCTCAAGTGTGTGAATCAACAGGAGAGATATTTTTGTTCAGCGAGTGGGAGCGTCTGCATGATAACGGTTCATGTTAATAATGCACCGCGGTATTTTGTTCATCAAACGATTAAGGCAAATTAAGAACTGATGGAGAACCTCTGAGCGTTTTACAACCATGTTATGAAATGAAATGTAAAGTTAAAGTCACATTCATGTTAATAACTTACTATTTCAGCGGCCAGGATGGTTCCTTTCCGAGTCCGCACATAGCTCGTCAGTTTCTCCAAACAGCCTCCGGAAGAGCTTCCCTCCATTTCTGCTGCCATCCTCCAGATGTTTTCCTGTCAAATAATAACGCTTTCTTATGAAGCCTAGCGTCCGTATCGGCGAGCGTTCACAAACACGATTCTGTTATTTAAAAAAAATACGCCGTGACGAGGAAATATAAACGCAGTTTCTAACTTACGCAGCTTGTAACTTCTTGGTGAACTTCCTGAGTGTCGGAGCAGCAGTTGAAGACAGGAACCTCAAAACTAAGCGCGTGAGAGTGTGCGGGGCGTTGGCTAGGGCTTCAGTGTACTTCTGTAGTGTCTTGAGGATAAATCACAGAGAGAGAGAGAGAGAGAGAGAGAGAGAGAGAGAGCGAAACCAACCGCCATGCCCTAGACAGAGTATAAAAGCGTTTCCTCTCAGCAGCTGAAATGCCTGAAAAAACTAAGTAGGCGGCTGCAGCGCGCGAGGTTTTGCAACGCAGCCCGAATCATAGCTGCGAGCGGTGAAATCTTCAGTCAGCAGAGCAGAAGTTAAAAAAAACAGTTTTACCAGTTTTAAAAGGGAAACCACAGCTGCCCCAGTTTATATCTGCAGTGGAAAACTAAAACTATTTTTTATATATATCTTTATATGAGAGACATTAAAAAATACAAAACCATGCAAAAATATATATACATATATATTAAAACTTTAACTTTTTCGTTATTCCATGAAATTTCTCATTATCGTCATTGTTTTACTTTCTTTTAAGCTTTTGAGTTGTGTGTGAGTAGTCCTATCATCAGGGCTGGACTGGGACGAAAAATCAGCCCTGGACTTCATCCAGACCGGCCCACTATTGCGCGCACACACACACACACACACACACACACACACACACACACTACATGTCTATACATACATTAATCTGCATGCAAAATTATGATTAGAATGTATTACTATCAAAACCAAGAAAAAACTATTAAAATAATTAAAGAAACTGCAAATTATTTTATCAGGCTTTATTTTAAATATCTAAAGGTCTTAATTGATGTGCTTCTTATTATTCTAATAAAAATATTAATGCTTAGGGTACACAATTTCTGCTGTAACTATATTGCATGAGCTGCAACTTTTTTTTATATTAATTTACACAAATTACCTCAGACCTGTTGGCTGCTTATAGGCTATTAAGACCACTGATCTACTGTAAACGTGATTTATAAAGACCATTTATCTACAATAAAATAAAAGAGTAATTAAGACAAAGAACGTTGTGTAGTGGTTTATAATTAATTTTTCTTAACATAATCAAAGGCCTTTAAAAATCCTTGAAGTAGACTGGCTGATATGTTCAAATGCAGAGCTCGATGCTAGGGTTCAAAACTGTACTTGCTCTGCCAAAAATAAAAACATAAATAAAAATAAAATTGCTATTGTTTTCTTTGTAAATAAGCTGCAATCTCATTTCACAATTCCAATTTCAATACCACAATAAACACTAACTATTAAGTTACAAACATTAATGAAGACAAGTGAAGTCAGTAATAAAATAAGAAAAAAAGATCATAAAAAGCACCGTTTTCAGGTACAGTACAGATATTGCATAATTAAATGTAAAACACTTCACTTAACACATATACACACACACACACACACATATATATATATATATATATATATATATATATATATATATATACACACACATGCACATTTCTCTTTGTCTTTTGTTCACATTAATGACACAGACCGACAGCAGGTATAAGGCTTCTGCCTGGCACTTTAACAGATTTTTTTCTCAATTGATTACAAATTTAAAAAATATATCTCACATAAATGCTGTAAACATACAGATACATAGAGCATCAGCTGGTATTATTAAAGGTTAAAAATAACTAGTTAAAATATAATGCAGTTTTCATTATAATAATTATTTAATGACAGGTGAAAATATAATAAATATGTACCATAGTGCACATATTTAGCGAAATACTCCTTTCTTATTGCTATTTTTCTCAACTAACCTTGCTATGGTCTTTAAAGGGCTTTCTTGAGGTAAATGTAACGTTCTGTGACATAATTGTTCTCCTGCTGTTTTGACTGATGACTGATTGATCGATATTATTTATGAGGCATATATACATTTCGGTAAGTTGTACTGTCTCTTTAAACAGGAAGTAACAGATCATCGGAAAGCGATCTGTCACGTCACATTTTCTAACGCCAAAACAGTATTGTCTGAATTTTGTAATAAATACAGAACTGGACAGTAATGGACAGAACATGAGAGCTGATAATTTTAAATGCAATTTATATGGATCAGTGAGTGGTGGCGTATTACAGCTGGAATATCCTTACTTTTTGAAACAAAACAATGCAGTAGCCTCCGTGTATCATTACATTTCTGTCTCACCTCAGCAGTCAAGTCCCGCCCTGCTGATATCTTCACTTAAGTCTTTTGCCTTCCAGCAAATAATTTATTTACCTTGACACATTTGGTGGCATCTGCCTCAAGTCCTTTTCGTTTTCTCTCTCTCAACCTTCTGCCCCTCCTTTACGCTTAGATATTTTATTATTTAACATATTGAATTTTGTTGCAGTTGTAACGCGACCGATTTTCAAGGCTAGAACTTGATTCTGATTGGCCAGTGAGCAGTGAACAAGTGACATCACGTCTCGCAGCTCGCATCAGCTTCATGCGGCTCCATGAGAGAGACACATAAGGCCGGAATTAGACTATACATCAATATACTTACGAATATATTTTCGATTGATAATGATTTAAGAACAAAATACATAACGTACCGGCCCAACCAGACCGCGGCCCACCGGGAATCTCCCGGTAGTCCCGATGGCCAGTACATGCCTGCCTATCATACACTTTATCTCAAGTCTTGATGATTTATGACCCTGATTTATGGCCTGATTTATGGCCGTACAGTCCGTGTAGATTGACAAGTAGTCAGAAGTGTGCATGGTCAGTTTGGATTGATTTATGACTATAAGGCCTGTCAGTCAAAGCGGTTGCCATGCCACTGGGTCCTGTGACCCTTGATTGACATGGCAGAGGTGTGTAAATCAAAAGATCAAAGAGATCTCAGATTTGACTTGTGTTGTGTTTATTACTGGATATATGATGGTTGTATCTGTTACCAGAGCAGTGGGGGATTTCTTATGATGGTTGTATCTGTAACCAGAGCTGTGGGGGGTTTCTGTGAAGTTCCTTTCTGGCTTGTTGTTCACACCTAAAGACAGTGGGAGGTGTTTGGGTTCTTCCTGGGAAAAAAAATAGCTGTGCAAAAGTGAGGGTTTTGACGTCTTGACAGGATCAATGTTTGTTTGCTCTATATGGTGTTGATACCTAGGCACCGACAGGCCGCATGCTCCCCTTCTACAAACACATTTGAAAAGGAGGACGATGTCTGGTGTCTTTCCAGGTGAGAATTTCAAAGAGTGAGAGAGACAATTATCTAAATCATCAACTAACCAAGCCGCTGAAGAGATAAATAATTGAATGTTATCTGGAATTAATAAAATCAAACAGGCATTCCTTAATGTTAAGAAAAAACTATCCATAATTGATGTGTAAAAGGAGTTGAAATCTCACGCTAATTTTAAAACCGACTTTAAACACACACACACACACACACACACACACACAAATTGGTTTTCCATGTTCTATGGGACATCCCGTAGACGTAATGTTTTTTAGACTGTACAAATTGTATTTTGCATCACCATACACCAACCTTACACTTAAACCTACCCCTTACAGAAAATTTTGTTAATTTTAAGATTTTCAAAAACACTTCATTCTGTATGATTTATAAACTTGTTTCCTCACAGGGACAAAAACAATCCCCAAGGATTTTGAATATTGCCATCATTGTTTCCCATAACATGGGGTATACCTGAACCACACAAACACACACACACACACACACATACACACACACAGTAAAACTGAGTAAACTAAATTTTATTTATGAGCAAATTTGTATTTGTTGTTTTTACTTTGTGTTATGTAAGAAATGTTTTAATTTAATAATCTAACCTGTAGTATGTGTACTGTAAATGAACAAATATACATTTAGCTTAAACTCAGTAAAATAATTACACCTACCATTTTAAACATGTTTAAAAGATTACACATTGTGTGTCACTAAAGCAAGGCACACTGTCTATTGTCTTAAAAAATGTTTAAATAACCTGATGACCAGCATTGTTTCTTTGATCATTTATGCACACAAGTGCTTTTTTCGCACGAGTAGAAAACTCTTTGGATGTGTTTGGCAAAAACATCATTTCTACATCTTAAATGTATGACTGAACTTTTCTCATTCGACAGAAATACTATTTTCTAATTATTTACCCGGCCTATAACACTTGGTGTAAATGTTCTTACCTAGAACAGAAAACATACACTTTGACTATTTGACTATTTTGTAGGCATCATGTAATGTTAAATGGTTTACAAAAAAAAATTTAGCACCAGCAGCTGTGATTTTCAAAATGAAAGAAATGTACAAGCTAATTAGCATTAACTATTATCATCATTTCCTTTTGACTCTGATAAACTGGTAATGAATTTTCTATGCAAGTGACACGATATACAGTTCTCATACTATTTGTCATGATCCTGCCCTTGTGTCCTTGATTTTTCCTAGTCTTGAGGCAGGATCATGACAGACCCTTGTTTTGTGTACAAGCGCATGGCCTTGTCTTTGGGCCATGTGCTTGTGTTGTCTCGTTCCCTTGCCCCGCCCCCCTTGTTATCCTAGTCGTGTCGTGATTGCCCTATCTGTGTCACCTGTCGTGTCTTAATTGTTCCCCCTATTTAGATCTCCTAGTGTGCTCTGTCTTGCGTCGGTTCATTGTGTTACTTACGTGTTTCTCAGATGTGTTCCACACTTGTGACTGTGATTGTATCCTGTATACCGTGAGTGTTTGTTTATAGTTAGTGTTTAGTGTCTTTATCTGGTCAGCCCTGTCTTGTTTGGTTATTTAGTCCTTACCCTAGCCCTTGTTTTCCCCCTCGTGGGTTTTTGTTTTCCCCTTTTTGTATTTAATAAACCCTTTGTTTGTGAATCCCTGTCTGCACCTGAGTTCCTCCCTTACCAAAACCCTGACACTATTTGTGTAGATAGCTGTACTAAAACATTTATGACTATTTTTGCATGCCAGCAGATTATGTCAAGGGTGTTTCACATCTAAGAATCACAGTTTTGTAAATGACATTTTTTTTTACACCTCAAGATTTAGCCATATCAAGATTTTGGACGGCCGTTCACAATTTGTTTGTTGGACTGTACGTTTTTAGGTGATCTCTGTGTGGTGTCATCATAATAGGAATAAATGAAAATTAAGAAATTAAGTTACAGTTTTTCTCTTCGAGATATTTCTTTTAGTGCAACTTTGTGTCTGTCCAAAAAGTGTGATCACATGAAGCATCGACACAACAAAAAATTAAGTCTAGCTGTTTTACACTTAAAACTATTACAACCTAAACAAATGAAACGGTTCCACTGAAAGATGCCCACTCGTTTACGTTTGAGCATGTTAAAGTTTCCACACTCCTGTGTAGAGATACATTTTATCCATAACCTTTTGTGTATTCACGTGACCAAATCACTAAGAAAGAGAGTATAGCAAGAAAGCAAATGTTTACAATGCATATAAAATTCAGAATACAATTGTTAAAAAAAAAAATTATGTTGATTTGTAAATGGTATTTTTATTAATCCACTAGATTAAGTCATCTTGTTCAGATAGCAGGTGAAACCATTCACATTTTGTTTGTTTGGCCGTTTTTGTTTGAAGACTCCTGTAAGTTCATGCTAACTCTCGCGTGGGAAAGAGAGCAGGGTGAGCACATCCTATTCATTTAAGAAAAAGTATTAAACATTTGACCAAACTTTTTTATTATTTTGACAAAACACAACAACATTAAAGAATGTTATAAGAACGTTCCTATGGCCATCTTCTTTGACTCAAATGAAGCAACATCTCTGGTGTACGTAAGCATCTACAATGTGTGTATGTGCTAAACATCTGTTTCTCCACTTCTGCCAGATCTGTTAGATGGGCTTTTGTTGTAATACAGACACATTTGAGAACTATGATGTTCTCACTTTTGTAATGGTTATAGAAAAATTCAAACATAACTTTTGCATACGGAGCAAAACTGACTAAAAAATCACTGAATTAAAAAATGCAAAAGTGTGTACGGCATTTGGCAAAACAGGATTTTAGCTGTAATGAGCACATAAGACAAAAATTGTCAATGTGTGACTTGTAAATATATTCTATTTTATTTTATTTATTTATTTATTTTTACCAGAGATAGTCGACTGATCTGTTTACATGTTGTTTTGCCGTTTCTGATGAAGAGTTTTCTCTGACTGTGGTCAAACATACAGTGCCTGTTCATAGGAATTTTTATAGCATAACTACAGCATAAAAATATCGCCCCTACATCTAGAGCTCTTGGTCATATAGCTGATGATGATGTTCACATTTTTATTTGTTGTACTCGTTAGTTTCGACATTTCTACTGGACATTAAAGAGTAGGCCTATGTGTACTCCCTTTATGTCAGAAGCATTAACATCTACTGTGTGCTAAGAATTTTCTGCTTTCTCCACTTTTGGTGGATTTACTAGAGGGACTATGTGACCTTGTTGTAATGTGATTACGTTTAAGATCCATATGATTGCACTAAACCCCCTTGAATAGGTTATAGACATACTCTTTTATACAGGAAATGTTTCCACAACAGAAATATGTATCAGAATAACAAATACCTAATTTGAAAATATGAAATCCTCTCTTCTAAACTATTGTGAAAACTTTTAATGTTGATCCGGCCCACCAGCCGTGTATCTTTTTCATTATTTTTTAGATAAAGACTATTCTCAGAGTTTGGTAAACAGGCAAAAACATGAACAAAATGTAGTACAAGATGATTAAATGATTGTCAAGAGAACTTTTTCTGGTCTACCAGTGTCACAAAGACACAACATTTTCAATCAACTTGAAAATGAGTCCTGCCATTTTCTGTTCTGACTGTTACACTTAATACAAACCCATCTATTACACTTAAAGTTAGACATTAAAAGTCATGGATGCCACAGGAACTATTTCCTTTCTCTGTTTCTCTAAACATCACACTGGTAAATAAACCAGAGATCACATGTAGAAAGAATTCATTGAAAGGGGCATGTTTTAGTCCATTTTAGATGGTCTGCACCAACACATGTTTTAGATGTTTTAGGTATTCATCAGACTAACAGGTTTGATTCGGGAAACACACACAACTGGAACTGAGTGTTGTCATGTCTGTATAATTGATCTACTTTTACTTTTAAAACAACACAGTGTGAAATTATGGTCTTCGACAGCATGGGCCCCTGAAATGTTGTAGTATATCTTTGTTTTCACAAAAATATCTAAACATTTATCTATCTTAAAATATTAGTTATTACGTGTTTACAAAGTTGTCATGTCTGACGTTTACATTTTTAAGAACATCTGATATAGTTTATCATCTTTTAAATTTTATAACGTATATTTCACCAAACCTTGACGCCTGAAAAACGGGTTTAGCATCAGTCCACATTTCAGTTGTTAGCCGGAAAATGCAAGTGAGCCGAGATTTCATTACTGAGATTATCTACATGATGTGAAACTAGCTCACAGTTACATTAGAGTTTTGGGGTTCTAGTTTATGTTGAATAGTGTTTGTTACTGCTCCAAATGTTTAACACCACATTACTCCATTGTGAAGATATGTACTGTACAAAAAGTTTTTCACTGTAGTAGTCCAACTCTGAAACCAGACCAAACAAAAATGAGCTTGAGCCTTATTTGTGGCAGAATTAAAAATTTTTCTTTTTATCTTTCCATGATTTGTGCGTGTTGTTCTGAACCACGGTTTCATTTTTAACATCACAATCGTATTGTATTGTCATGCATGATTGTAAAGAGTTTTGTGTGTGTCAGTCTCTGGATTTTTTTTTTTTTTTTACAAACATGTTAGCGAGCTCTTTGTGTTCTCTGCTTTACCGTGTTTATATACGTCAGAATTCTTAAAATTTGCTCGATTAAATTAAGTATTTAACACAGTTTTGGGTAATGTGTGTGTGAATATAGAGGATCTTTACAAATATTTTTTCTTGAAATATCCATGTAACACTCTGAACCAAGACTGCTTATTTTAAATATAACATTAACACATTTTTCATGAGCTCAGGGCTCAGGCCCATTGTTTTATAAACCACGAAAGATTAAAATGTGATTCAACATTTTATTTCAACAATACATTTTTGAATATACATTCATACACTGAAGTAGTGAAGAAAATGGTCAAATTGGCATTACTAACAAACAGTAATAATGACATTACAGGTGGTCTAGCCAGAAAAGAAAATCTCTACAGGCCAGCATGTTTTGTTCTAGTATGTAGTTGACGTGAGTTTGAACAATTTCACATGTCATGGAACCATAATTTTTTGAAACCAACAATGTACATAAATCTGTTACACATGTACACAGACAGAGAACCTTGTTAATGTCCATCTCATCGTCACATTCAGACACCACATCCAGATTCTTTACTGGTAATAAACATACTAGTCAAATCAGGCCATGGGTTATTTTTCAGGCTTCTTACAACATTCATTTCATTCTTAAGATTTTTTACACACTTGGTATCCCCGGTACAATCATGATTTGGATTCTCTATGACCGCATGCATCAGTTTGATCATTTGTTCTCGGTAATGCTGTTTAAACATAGTGTCTACATAGTCTGTTACATGACACGCTTCACCCAGGGTGCAGTCGCACTTCATCTGATCATCCGTAGTGACACCAGAACTCCAGTTGCAATCCATCTGCTTTTGCCCAGCGTCAGACATCCTTTTCAGAATAGAAGAGATAGACTTTGTACCCTAATCAATATACTGTAGAATGCTGTCACCATTTGCCAGAATCCGAACTGACTGTATTAATCCACGACGATCCAGGCCTTGTGCAATTTCAGTTTCAATTTCTGGTTTATGGTTCAGATCCGTCGAAGCCTTATTATTTGAAAAATTAGAGAGTGCATCAGTTTCAGACAAATTTGATTGTTGAAGCTGATTCTGTCAGCCCATGTAGATAATGTTTTGATCAACAAGATGTTGCAGTAGCTCCGTTGACCGTGCTGTAAAACACTTGTTCGCAGATCTAGGAAAACCTGCGATAACTGCAGAGTTTATGAGGTCAGCCGCTCACAGGGGATGAAGACTAGCCATAGTCACGAGGAAGTAGTGGTGGATCTTCTGTACATTTAAACAAAAAAATAAAAATGGGTGGTCTTGTTTCTACGTTTCAAATGTTGAAGCCTATCTTATGTCACCAAAGAGAATTCTGTCATTTTCACTGGAAGATATTTGGATTAAAGATTACGAGGTTTATTAGGATTTTTGTTAAGACACTTGTTTCAAGTAACGGTAATGTATTGTGTATTAGGAAAACTTAATCCGACAGCCATTTATTAAACATAGAGCAAGGAACACATAGAAGGGTGAGTAAACACTGAAAAAGAAACATTACAACATCATTGTTCAGGTTTGTTATACCGAATACACTATTATACGACTGATCATTCGGTTTTAAAATAAATTTAAATTGACTGAAACAGCTTATCTATCATTGAAAAAATTGTGTTCAACATGGGTATGTCACATTGCTCAAAATATAGTCTCTTTTTGCAGCATTCATAAGAGTTCACCTCAGGAAGAGGCCAGTCACGATCAGACTCATCAGAGTCAAAGTTTGTTTCAAAGTCCTCCCGACGTTTATTTATCTGCATGAGATTCCAAAACGTAGAGCTTCACAATCTGCAACTCTTTGTCAAACATAAATCTCCCCACCCGATCATATGACACAGTGAAATCTTGTTTCACAATATCTTCATCTTCACTGAGAACTTTTCTTATGCTCTTCCCTTGATTTTTTCCTTGGTACAAAAGTCAGCTCCTCTCTCATTTCAGCAGAACTTCTTGGCGGTGTTACACACATCATTCTTCTAGATGTTTCAGGACTGTTTGGAGCTGCGGCAGTCATTGTAACAGGAGCATGCAGAAAGTCTTCTGTGGTTAACTATATGCCCCTAAACCTTTTTTAAATATCACACTTGGAATGTAGGTAAGAGCCCACAGGTGTGAAACAAACAAGGATGTGACACCTTCAGTAGTCTTAAAACATTGGATGCTTTAGCACATTCAGTGAGATTATTTTCTCTTGAACAATGTATGTTTTCCTTGCGACCAAAGCATTCAAATTATCTTTCTAGTAAATCTAAAGCACACTGTTGCAAGGTAGTTTTGTTTACACCTTAAGTTTGTGATGACCACTAATATAATTTAATAATGTACAAATCGGCCGAGAACTATAATTATTATGAATGTGTTAATGTTATATTTAAAATAAGCAGTCTTGGTTCAGAGTGTTACATGGATATTTCAAGAAAAAATATTTGTAAAGATCCTCTATACTCACACACACATTACCCAAAACTGTGTTAAATACTTAATTTAATCGAGCAAATTTTAAGAATTCTGACGTATATAAACACGGTAAAGCAGAGAACACAAAGAGCTCGCTAACATGTTTGTAAAAAAAAAAAAAAAATCCAGAGACTGACACACACAAAACTCTTTACAATCATGCATGACAATACAATACGATTGTGATGTTAAAAATGAAACCGTGGTTCAGAACAACACGCACAAATCATGGAAAGATAAAAAGAAAACATTTTAATTCTGCCACAACTAAGGCTCAAGCTCATTTTTGTTTGGTCTGGTTTCAGAGTTGGACTACTACAGTGAAAAACTTTTTGTACAGTACATATCTTCACAATGGAGTAATGTGGTGTTAAACATCTGGAGCAGTAACAAACACTATTCAACATAAACTAGAACCCCAAAACTCTAATGTAACTGTGAGCTAGTTTCACATCATGTAGATAATCTCAGTAATGAAATCTCGGCTCACTTGCATTTTCCGGCTAACAACTGAAATGTGGACTGATGCTAAACCCGTTTTTCAGGCGTCAAGGTTTGGTGAAATATACGTTATAAAATTTAAAAGATGATAAACTATATCAGATGTTCTTAAAAATGTAAACGTCAGACATGACAACTTTGTAAACACGTAATAACTAATATTTTAAGATAGATAAATGTTTAGATATTTTTGTGAAAACAAAGATATACTACAACATTTCAGGGGCCCATGCTGTCGAAGACCATAATTTCACACTGTGTTGTTTTAAAAGTAAAAGTAGATCAATTATAAAGACATGACAACACTCAGTTCCAGTTGTGTGTGTTTCCCGAATCAAACCTGTTAGTCTGATGAATACCTAAAACATCTAAAACATGTGTTGGTGCAGACCATCTAAAATGGACTAAAACATGCCCCTTTCAATGAATTCTTTCTACATGTGATCTCTGGTTTATTTACCAGTGTGATGTTTAGAGAAACAGAGAAAGGAAATAGTTCCTGTGGCATCCATGACTTTTAATGTCTAACTTTAAGTGTAATAGATGGGTTTGTATTAAGTGTAACAGTCAGAACAGAAAATGGCAGGACTCATTTTCAAGTTGATTGAAAATTTTGTGTCTTTGTGACACTGGTAGACCAGAAAAAGCTCTAAAGTGCATCACAATCTCAGTTTAAACAGTCTCTTGACAATCATTTAATCATCTTGTACTACATTTTGTTCATGTTTTTGCCTGTTTACCAAACTCTGAGAATAGTCTTTATCTAAAAAATAATGAAAAAGATACACGGCTGGTGGGCCGGATCAAAATTAAAAGTTTTCACAATAGTTTAGAAGAGAGGATTTCATATTTTCAAATTAGGTATTTGTTATTCTGATACATATTTCTGTTGTGGAAACATTTCCTGTATAAAAGAGTATGTCTATAACCTATTCAAGGGGGTTTAGTGCAATCATATGGATCTTAAACGTAATCACATTACAACAAGGTCACATAGTCCCTCTAGTAAATCCACCAAAAGTGGAGAAAGCAGAAAATTCTTAGCACACAGTAGATGTTAATGCTTCTGACATTAAGGGAGTACACATAGGCCTACTCTTTAATGTCCAGTAGAAATGTCGAAACTAACGAGTACAACAAATAAAAATGTGAACATCATCATCAGCTATATGACCAAGAGCTCTAGATGTAGGGGCGATATTTTTATGCTGTAGTTATGCTGTAAAAATTCCTATGAACAGGCACTGTATGTTTGACCACAGTCAGAGAAAACTCTTCATCAGAAAACTGCAAAACAACATGTAAACAGATCAATCGACTATCTCTGGTAAAAATAAATAAATAAATAAAATAAAATAGAATATATTTACAAGTCACACATTGACAATTTTTGTCTTATGTGCTCATTACAGCTAAAATCCTGTTTTGCCAAATGCCGTACACACTTTTGCATTTTTTAATTCAGTGATTTTTTAGTCAGTTTTGCTCCGTATGCAAAAGTTATGTTTGAATTTTTCTATAACCATTACAAAAGTGAGAACATCATAGTTCTCAAATGTGTCTGTATTACAACAAAAGCCCATCTAACAAATCTGGCAGAAGTGGAGAAACAGATGTTTAGCACATACACACATTGTAGATGCTTACGTACACCAGAGATGTTGCTTCATTTGAGTCAAAGAAGATGGCCATAGGAACGTTCTTATAACATTCTTTAATGTTGTTGTGTTTTGTCAAAATAATAAAAAAGTTTGGTCAAATGTTTAATACTTTTTCTTAAATGAATAGGATGTGCTCACCCTGCTCTCTTTCCCACGCGAGAGTTAGCATGAACTTACAGGAGTCTTCAAACAAAAACGGCCAAACAAACAAAATGTGAATGGTTTCACCTGCTATCTGAACAAGATGACTTAATCTAGTGGATTAATAAAAATACCATTTACAAATCAACATAATTTTTTTTTAACAATTGTATTCTGAATTTTATATGCATTGTAAACATTTGCTTTCTTGCTATACTCTCTTTCTTAGTGATTTGGTCACGTGAATACACAAAAGGTTATGGATAAAATGTATCTCTACACAGGAGTGTGGAAACTTTAACATGCTCAAACTTAAACGAGTGGGCATCTTTCAGTGGAACCGTTTCATTTGTTTAGGTTGTAATAGTTTTAAGTGTAAAACAGCTAGACTTAATTTTTTGTTGTGTCGATGCTTCATGTGATCACACTTTTTGGACAGACACAAAGTTGCACTAAAAGAAATATCTCGAAGAGAAAAACTGTAACTTAATTTCTTAATTTTCATTTATTCCTATTATGATGACACCACACAGAGATCACCTAAAAACGTACAGTCCAACAAACAAATTGTGAACGGCCGTCCAAAATCTTGATATGGCTAAATCTTGAGGTGTAAAAAAAAATGTCATTTACAAAACTGTGATTCTTAGATGTGAAACACCCTTGACATAATCTGCTGGCATGCAAAAATAGTCATAAATGTTTTAGTACAGCTATCTACACAAATAGTATGAGAACTGTATATCGTGTCACTTGCATAGAAAATTCATTACCAGTTTATCAGAGTCAAAAGGAAATGATGATAATAGTTAATGCTAATTAGCTTGTACATTTCTTTCATTTTGAAAATCACAGCTGCTGGTGCTAAATTTTTTTTTGTAAACCATTTAACATTACATGATGCCTACAAAATAGTCAAATAGTCAAAGTGTATGTTTTCTGTTCTAGGTAAGAACATTTACACCAAGTGTTATAGGCCGGGTAAATAATTAGAAAATAGTATTTCTGTCGAATGAGAAAAGTTCAGTCATACATTTAAGATGTAGAAATGATGTTTTTGCCAAATACATCCAAAGAGTTTTCTACTCGTGCGAAAAAAGCACTTGTGTGCATAAATGATCAAAGAAACAATGCTGGTCATCAGGTTATTTAAACATTTTTTAAGACAATAGACAGTGTGCCTTGCTTTAGTGACACACAATGTGTAATCTTTTAAACATGTTTAAAATGGTAGGTGTAATTATTTTACTGAGTTTAAGCTAAATGTATATTTGTTCATTTACTGTACACATACTACAGGTTAGATTATTAAATTAAAACATTTCTTACATAACACAAAGTAAAAACAACAAATACAAATTTGCTCATAAATAAAATTTAGTTTACTCAGTTTTACTGTGTGTGTGTATGTGTGTGTGTGTGTGTGTTTGTGTGGTTCAGGTATACCCCATGTTATGGGAAACAATGATGGCAATATTCAAAATCCTTGGGGATTGTTTTTGTCCCTGTGAGGAAACAAGTTTATAAATCATACAGAATGAAGTGTTTTTGAAAATCTTAAAATTAACGAAATTTTCTGTAAGGGGTATAGGTTTAAGTGTAAGGTTGGTGTATGGTGATGCAAAATACAATTTGTACAGTCTAAAAAACATTACGTCTACGGGATGTCCCATAGAACATGGAAAACCAATTCGTGTGTGTGTGTGTGTGTGTGTGTTTAAAGTCGGTTTTAAAATTAGCGTGAGATTTCAACTCCTTTTACACATCAATTATGGATAGTTTTTTCTTAACATTAAGGAATGCCTGTTTGATTTTATTAATTCCAGATAACATTCAATTATTTATCTCTTCAGCGGCTTGGTTAGTTGATGATTTAGATAATTGTCTCTCTCACTCTTTGAAATTCTCACCTGGAAAGACACCAGACATCGTCCTCCTTTTCAAATGTGTTTGTAGACGGGGAGCATGCGGCCTGTCGGTGCCTAGGTATCAACACCATATAGAGCAAACAAACATTGATCCTGTCAAGACGTCAAAACCCTCACTTTTGCACAGCTATTTTTTTTCCCAGGAAGAACCCAAACACCTCCCACTGTCTTTAGGTGTGAACAACAAGCCAGAAAGGAACTTCACAGAAACCCCCCACAGCTCTGGTTACAGATACAACCATCATAAGAAACCCCCCACTGCTCTGGTAACAGATACAACCATCATATATCCAGTAATAAACACAACACAAGTCAAATCTGAGATCTCTTTGATCTTTTGATTTACACACCTCTGCCATGTCAATCAAGGGTCACAGGACCCAGTGGCATGGCAACCGCTTTGACTGACAGGCCTTATAGTCATAAATCAATCCAAACTGACCATGCACACTTCTGACTACTTGTCAATCTACACGGACTGTACGGCCATAAATCAGGCCATAAATCAGGCCATAAATCATCAAGACTTGAGATAAAGTGTATGATAGGACTACTCGTGTGTTATCATTGCGATATGTATTTTTACTGTTTTAAAATAAAAATGTAATAAAAATCAGTCAAACTAAAAGTGAGTAAAATCGACATCATTATTAACAATAAATGTGCATCAAATGATAATATATATATATACTGTATATAATAAACATAATAATAATAAACTATGTATATAAACATAACATAAATAAAATAAACTATTGGATACATGTTACATACATACGGTAGTAACATAAAAAAAATTTTTCTTAAGAATTAATATGATTTGTTCTTGACAGGTTCATGGGATTCACCCATATGCCAGTCATTCAGTACTGATACCACTCCATAGTATTAACATTTTATACCCTCACTGACTGCACCTTGTTACTGCCACAATAAGTTTTTGGGGGACTGTATTATTGGACTATTTCTGTGAATTCTGTAATTTCCTCCGTTTCCTTCTATGATTTCTTTCCTATTTACGGTTTAAAAAATAAGACCATAAGGAGCTGTGAAGAGTTATGATAAATGGTTTTGAATGGGGAAACATTTTGTAATGCTTCCCATCTGGATTGTGTTTCTTTCTCCTGATTTTCAGGGAGTGTAACTACACTGACAGAGAGAAGGAGAGAGGTTTCATGGAAACTATCGTTTATAGGTAACAATTTGATTTAAAGTGACATTGTGGAAAAACTCTGTGCCATAAGTACTTTGGGTTGGGTTTGACATTCTCCCATGGGCAGACACACACACACACACACACACACACACACAAGAGGGCCTTGTTTTGGCAACAGTGAGTGATCATAACAAATGCTGCCACGAGCAGTGAGGACACATCTAAAGGAAACCACACTTTTCTGTCTTACAGCCTGTTTCACAACACCAACACTTGAGAAGAAACCATTAATTATTGTTCCATAACTCTGTTAATAATAATTGTGAATTATATTTTTGCTGTAGTACTTGTAACATTAATGTAAGCTATTATTAGAAAGACGCTAATTAATACAGTAACCTAAATTAAATATTAATTCAGGTGTACAGTAAATTTCAAACAGAATATTTATACTTCCATTCATACGTTTGGGGCAAGTACTTTGTAATATTGTAATATATTTGTTATTTATATATTTTGTGATCAAAGCTGATTATCCAGCATCATTAACATCATCCAGAAATCATTCTAATATTTATCATCAATGATGAAAACAGTTTTTCACCTTAATGTTTTTTTTTTTTATATAATTAGTATTTTATTACGTTTTTAAACATCACTATAAAAAAAAAAAAAAAAAAAAAAAATCAACATTGTAGTCAACTTCACAATTAACATCTTTACATGTATCCCATAGTGATGATACATTTTAAATGTACACAAATAAATAAAAATAAACAAAAATAAATAATAAAAATCATATAAGACTAGAAAAAAATAAAATAAAAGTAAAACAAATATACATTTTTCAACAGGCACCACATTCTCATCTAGTAGCAAGATATTGCACATATTTTCCCCATTTCACCACATGTTTGTCTGTCCTGTCATTAATATTGAAAGAAATTTTTTCGTATGATGCCACTTTTGCCAGTTCCGTACTCCACTCCTGAAAAGAGGGCTCCCCTGGGTTCTTCCAGTTTCTCATTATTATTTGTTTTCCTACCATTATACTAGTCTGAATAAAGTCCGCTGCTCCACAGTTCGATGTCATCTGTGGATCATTTAAAACATACAACCTCGGACAGAACTCCAGACCAGTCCGGGTAATATTTTCAATGCGATCATGAATCTTTAGCCAAAAATTCTGAATCACGGGACATTCCCAAAGCAAATGAAACAGAGACCCTTCTGAACTACAGCACTTCCAGTAGTCTTCATTATCTCTCAGCTTCAGCCTAAACAACCGAGTCGGAGTCCAGTAAAATCGATTAAGGATCTTAAACTGTATTAGTCTAATTTTAATGTCTCTTGAAACCCTCTTAATGTTTTCACAGATACGATCCCATTCTTTATGTGCAACATCAATGTTCAAATCTGCCGACCAAGTTAACATTGTTGCATAAGATATGGTAACTGTCTGTTGAAATAACATCGCATAAAAGATAGCAGCTTCATGCCCCAAACCCATTATTTTCGTAATCTGAGAAAGAAGGTTTGACTGCTGAGGCTCTATTCCTTTCCCTATGACAGCAATTAGCAGGTGACGCATTTGAAGATACTTCCAAAAATTATTTCTGGGCAAATTGTATTCACCTGCTAACCTTTCAAATGATTTTATATTATCCCTCTCATACAGACTTGCAAGTGTAATAATTCCTTTTTCTACCCAATCTTTCCATAGAAGAGAATGTTTATTAACACGTAAGGTTGGATTATTCCAAATACAGGATTCAAAATTAAGATAAACGTTAATATTAAAAGCTTTAGAAAACTTCTTCCAAACATTACAGAGGTTGGATATGATGGGGTGAGATTTTAATTTGGAGGGTATATTGCTAGACAAAGCATTTATAGGGGAAAGTGGTGAAAATAATCTCCGTTCGATCTCAAACCAGGGAGGAGCTCTCTCAGGTGGCAGTGTCCACTGAGCTATATGTCTCAAGCAGAATGCATAATGATACAGGGCTAGTTTGGGGAGGCCCATGCCACCCTTATTGATTGGCACCTGTAGCCTTTCTAATTTTATCCTTGCACGTGTACCATTCCATAAGAACTTTTTGCAAATTTGGTCAAATCTTTTAAAGTATTTGTGGTGTATTGTAATAGGCAGGCATTGCAGCAAATAATTCAACCTCGGGATACAATTCATCTTCAGGACGTTGACCTTTCCCCATAATGATAAAAATAGTGATGACCATCTATCTGTATCCAATGAAATTTTATTAAAGAGTGGATTCAAATTCTTTTCGATTATTTTATCAATTTGGTGAGGAAAGAGAATAGCCAGATATTTTATGCCTTCACTAGGCCACTGAAACAGCCCTGCCTGAAATAAAGTTCTTGGACAGTATAACGTCAATGGAAGGGCCTCTGACTTGGACCAGTTAACCTTATACCCTGATATCTTTGAGAATTAATTAATAACGTCCAATAATGCTGGGACTGATCTGGCTGGATCCGAAGCAAGCCACAAAAATGTCGTCCGCGTAAAGCAGAAGCTTATGTGTAGACTCAATAATTTTGACTCCCTGAATATTCTGATTCTTGCGAATGGCTGCCGCAAGAGGCTCGAGAGCTAAACAGAAAAGCCCTGGCGATAATGCAGAGCCCTGCCGGGTGCCTCTATGAAGTGTGAAATAAGAGGAAATCAAACCATTTGTTCTCACTGCGGCCTGTGGGTCTTTGTAAAGAATATCTATCCATCTGAGAAAAGTCTGACCAAAACCAAATGATTTAAGCGTATGAAACATGTACCTCCATTCTAGCCTATCAAACGCTTTCTCAGCGTCGAGTGAGATAGCTGCTGTTGGATCGTTGGAGTCCCGCACTGACCACATAATATTTATAAGGCGTCTCACATTATCAGAAGAATTTCTCTGTCTAATAAAGCCCACCTGATCAGGGTGGATAAGTGACCCAAGTGTTTTATCCAATCTATTTGCAAGTATTTTAGATAAAAGTCTACAATCCACAGATATTAAGCTTATTGGACGATAGCTTTTACAGTCAGTCGGGTCCTTTTCTTTTTTGAGAATAAGAGAGATAATTGCTTGGTTTAAGGAGGAGGGTAATTTGCCAGATTTAAATGCTTCTGTAAGCATATTTTCAAATAATGGTAATAGGTCTTCTGCATAGCATTAAAAAAAATTCTGCTGTAAACCCATCTTGGCCTGGGGATTTACCTGATGGTAGGGTCTTAATTGCATCCAGTATCTCCTGTGAACTAATAGGCAAATCTAAGTCCTCCTGTTGTGATACACTCAACGTAGGAAGGTTTTCACCTTAATGTTACAATTCTGATACCTTTTCTTTACTGTCAAGTTTGCATTTGTATTGCTAAATAAAGGCATTAATTTATTTTAAGAATAATAAAGGAATTTAAACAACTGACCCCAAACTTCAGCACAGATTAAAATATACATAAATATAGCTATGAAAGAATAAAATAAGCTGGATACTGTAGAATTAAATACAGAACGCAAAAAAATGTGCATGAAAGTAAACTGTAGTTTTAAATATTAAGATACATAGGGATGCACAATGTGCATTATACAGTAGTCTTAAATATTAAGATACACGGGAATGTACAAGAGGCAAATGTGCAAACAGGGTGACACTGTCAGTATGATAATGTGAGGTAGTGAATGATGAAGATCTTACTGATAAAGTGAATATTAGGTGGAGACATGAAGATGTTAAGAGGCTGGTTTTGAGTTTAGGAGCCTGATGGCCTGGGGGAAGAAACTCCTGAGTCTCTCAGTTTTTGCCATCAGACTACGGAAACATAGTACTTTACTAGATAAACAATCAAGATACTCAACAACTGCATTAATAGACATACTAGCATGTATGCAAATGTAGATTTAATTTCTAATTTCTTAGAATAATCGTTTCATTTGTATTTATGTATTTTATTTTGCATATTTAGTTCGAACAGTCACATAATATACTAAATGTCTCCCTCTTCTGGTCTTAAAAGGCACCAAACATGTCTTTCTGTCATTTTAACCAAACTTTCCCATTACTCTCCTCTCTAACCCCACAGTGAGATTACAATCGATCCACATCTTAATGCTTTGCTTTTTTAAAACTGTTAGATATTACAGTTTCTGAATACCATGTGTTCAGTGAAAAACAAGCACACTGGAGCATTAATGTCATGACTCTAACATGATTTTATTTTGCAGTATAATGAGGGATAGAAAGAAAGCTACATGGACCTTCATGTACAGGCAGAGAGACAGAGACAGCATCGAAACAGCCATCTCAGTCTGAACAAAAAGCCAAAAACACATGGAAATGAACTTTCTGGAAGAATATTCCTGCTCACTCACACTCATGTCAGGAAGAGCATCAGTGGAGATTCACAGCACTAGATGTGATGTCACACTGCATGCGAACTTCAGGCCCACGGTGCAGGAGGATGGAGGTGATGTGTTGTATCGTGGTTTTGAGGATGGTATTGTAAAGCTGAAGCTGCAGGGTTCCTGCACCAGCTGTCCCAGCTCCATCATCACGCTGAAGAGCGGCATCCAGAACATGCTGCAGTTCTACGTTCCCGAGGTGGAAGGAGTCGAGCAGGTGAGGAGTTAAGAACAGATCATCTGCTCAGAAATCAGAGTGAGCAACGATAACACAATTCTCAAGTTGTTCCCAACCTGAATGACTTTCTTTCTTCTAAATTTTGCAAAACATGGACAACCAAAGAGTTTTGCTTCTCATAGACTTCCATTGTACTTTTTGGCCACACAATGGATGTCAATGGGAAGCAAAGCTGGTTGGTAACCAACATTCTTTAAAAGATAATTTCACATTTCACAGAAGAAAGTCATGCACGTTTGGAATGACATGAAGGTGTGTAAATGACAGAATTCACATTTTTGGGAGACTGATTTTATTACAGTGCCTATCCCTCTATGGTTTTGTGAGAACATGCACTCAGCAGTAAGTTATGAAGTGTTTATGTGCTAATATTCTGTGCCTTTAATCTCGCAGGTGAAGGAAGAGGATTTGGATGTTGAAAAGGATTTGATATTTTGAGTTTTAACGGACTTTATCCTTTCTTCATGATAAATTACCCAGCACCCCTCTTTCCTATCAACATCCAGTCATGTAGAAGGAGCCTTGAGTTGTAAGAAATATGGACAAAACTGTGTGTCCTCACACTCCTTTAAACATATATTAGCTATGGACATTGATATTAGGATATCAAGTTTGCAGGAATTGTTTTTAGTCTGCACTTTTGCATAGAGAATGTTTGGTCGGTGCTGACTGTTAGAGGTGTGGGTTGGTCATCCATAATATTTTACAGAATATCACTAGTGCGCTGGTTAAAACAAAAAGCTGAATTTAATCTATTTGTGAATAAGTTGCAATATGTGTTTTCCCAGACGTAGAAATCTCCAGGTTTTTAATGTATTTTCAAGAATCTTGATTGTGTCATGGGTCATTCTTTATTTTATATATATATATATATATATATATATATATATATATATATATATATATATATATATATATATATATTATTTAATAGAGAAATGTTAAAACTACATGTGCTATTAAACTACTACAAACACACACACACAGACACACACATACATAAATTTGTTCAAATACGTTTTGATTAGTGGCTATTCAAAATGGTCATTTAAATGGTCAAATATATATATTTTATTTATTTAAAGAAGAAAATGTTACATGTAGAAATTATTTGGTGTGTGGCTAGCCTCTTCTAAAGGGTCAAATGCATGAATATTAAAAGATATAAAATAAAATAGAAAATATGAATGATGATTGTAAAAAATGTGTATAATTCTGGTTTTGGCCAGTAATGTGTCACATTACTATAATGTGAGCAGCTGTTCACCAAATCACTGCATGGCTCCCAAAGGGCATTATTGATATTGTTGCATTCTGAAGAAGACAGGAATCATCTGATGCAGCTCCACTTAACAAGAGAACAACTTAAACATCAATAATCTAAAAAACTCCAGAGAGAATATTCCTTTTCAGACTCACAAACCTGAATTTCTTTTCACTCATATCAATAGCACATAATATTGAAAGAATCCTCACTTTCTCAGTCAGTGAGAAAACATCTATAAAAATGATGTGATATCATCATAACATGACTCCAGCATTACTGCCAGCTCAAATGGGATCTATATTGCAGTTGTGTGTTTGTATCCCCAGGAGAGTGCGCTCTAGACCGATACAAATGCCCGCAATAAAATTACAGGTCATTCAGAGTCTCAGAGACAGATTCTTTTGATGCTAACGTTCATAGTCCAATCAGCATCTTGGATCCATGCACTGCATCTATATTGACACACCAGGGCTAGTAACAGAAAGAAGCTCTGTTACATAAATATTCATTACTATTACTGTTTAATGTTTGTTTAAATGCCTGTAAAAGGTTACTCAGCAGCTTCATACCAGCTTGATCCACTTCAGTCCATAATGTCTGAAATTAGCTGTATATTGTTGTGAAATGTTCATTATCTTTTGTAGTGAAGACTTTAAAGTATGTGCCTATTGAACTTGACTTTTAAAAAGAAGCCCAAATGTTCACTCTAATTAAACTAGCATGACTTTAGATTTATCTTTAAAGCAAAACAAAAGATTCAAAATAAAAGAAAATCATCTTTATTTAATAATCTTCTGTATCATATGTATATATGTGTGTGTTTTAACTGAAAAATGCATTTTAAAGGTCTATTATGGAGACCGTTCTCTTAATCTCTGGAAAGTGTCTTTAAATAACATGAATGCAGTTAAACCGGGATGAAACAATGGCCTCTAGCACAACGGCATGTTTAGAGGAGGCACAGTGTATAATGAAAATCCGAGCCCCATTTTTCATTGTTGCTGTATTTCTGGATTACTGAACATGACCATTGTCCAATTTAACACATGCTGAGCAAGAATATATGCATGCTCAGCAAGAAATACAAGCATTTACAACACATGCACAAGCTGTAAATATGATCTGGTAAAGTAATATGCTCTTCATATTTTAATGTATGTTTTATCCATTATATTATTATAAATATTGTATAAAGATGTACATACAAATTGACCCTTTTAGAAATCACTTATAAGGTTGTTATTTCTTTCTATTTTTGAAATAGGATTTTTATTCCTTAAAATTAAATTCAGTTGGGCCCAAAACCACATAACATTGTATCCAGTTAACTTTCACCATATGGATTTTTTTGTTAATATCTTCTCTTGTGTATCACAGAGAAAGTCATGCAGGGTTGAAACGACATTCTGGAATTTCTGTGAACATTGGTGATTTATTGATTATTGTCTTGGAGTTTTGTCAAATGGGCAGCTTTTGCTAATTTATATTTTATTTATTTGCTGAACTGGCAATACCACCCAACAAGACCCAGAACACATCTGTTGTAAATCTCGGTATGAGGTTGCATTAAGTGTCCATTTTACTTAAGGTTCACTGGTAGCTCTTTCTTGGTTCTCTTGTGTTCAAAATTAAACTCTCTCGTTCTAGCTTGTCTATGATTTCTATTCATCCCTAGAAGTACTGCATAAATTTATACAATCCAGTCAAACTGCAGTGTACATACTCTGTAATACATAATCAAGGAAGAAGCTGTTGAAAGGATGCAGATGCAAAAAGTAACCTAAATGGCATCACTGTAGAACGAATATTGTAGAAGCAAATATAATTATGGTTTGCAGACGTGCACTGCAGTAATAATGCAATAACAACACATGATTTATAGCCCAAATGTATTATATTTATTTATTCGTAAAAGGACATTCATTATCTGTTCAAATGTTGATGATAAAAGTATGCAATAACAAAACTCAGAATACAGCATAATTCTGAGTCACCTTACAATTAACAGATTCCATATGTTTCAAAAAGTCCCAGCGTGATGCATCATATTTGTTGATATTTCAATTAAATTAATAGGTTTCAACTGAATGAAAACAGTCAAATCGGAACCACTGGGCAACAATCCAGCATATTGTGTAATAGTGCTTCAGGCGACCCGAGTTTGAGTCCTAGTTTGTTGTCCTTTCCTGATCTTGTTCCCTTCTGTCCTCTCTTATCCCTTCCTGTCTCTGCTTCTACTGTTCATAATAAAGGAATAAATGGCCAATATATATAATATATGTATATTATATATATGTATATATTTTTTATTTATACATATTTTATACGATAATTATCTTCTATTTATCTTTAAGAAACATTAAAAAGTCTGCACTCTAAATAAGTCATTTTTTAAAATACTTATCCAATTCATATATAAGGGGAACTAAAATTACACAGACATTTTGGCTGAAGGCCTTCTTGAAAATGTAACCTTCTATTTTTTTAGTTTTGCTATAGAGAATTTGGCCTAGATGCCTGCGTTAGTTAGGAGATTGTGATGGTTGCACTGATTTAAAATTCTAACAAACTGATGTCAGTAACAATCCAAGTAATCCATAAATGTAGAGAAAAAAAAAATAAGTTCAGAAATTATGTTTTTTGTGTATATAAAGTTGGATGATACCGAGAAAAAATATTGAACAAAGAAGAAACGGAGGTGTAAAAAGGCATGGAAAGCCAAGACACCAGCTGAAATCTATCAGTAATTAAAAAGCAATCCTAACCCTAGTCAGTGGAAATTAATATTAGTTGGTAGAGTCCCAACTAATGGCCTATAAAAAGGTGTCTCATGACCTATGTGTCACACAAGAAACATTTCATGATGGTTAAAAGCAAAGAGCTTTCTCAAGACCTTAGCAACCTTATCGTTGCAAAACATACTGCTGGCATTGGTTACTGAAGGATTTCTATGTTTCTGAATGTTCCAATGAACACTGTTTGGGCCAAAATTCGTCATTTCAACATAAACCGGCCACGACCAGTTGACCCTCGCAAGATCTCTGACAGAGGAGTGAAAATAACTATCAGAAGACTTGTCCAAGATCCAAGGACCACTTGTAGAGAGCTTCATAAAGACCTGGAATTACATTGTACAATTGTTTCAAAGAAAATAAGAAGTACAATAAGTAATACACTTAACCACCATGGCCTTTATGCACGCTCACCAGACAAGCCTCTATTGCTGAAGAAAAAGCAAGTTGAAGCTCGTTTAAAGTTTGCTGCACAACATTTAGATAAACCTGTGAATTACTGGGAGACTATACATTATTCCGGTCAGATGAGACAAAAATTGTACTCTTTGGATGCCGTAATAAACTCAATGTTTGGAGATCAAATGGCACTGCATATCACCCCAAAACATCATGGTTTGGTACTGGCAAAACACATATAATTGAAGGAAGGAAGAACAAAAAAGGTCCCGAGACATTCTTGATAAATATCTGCTGCCATTTACCAGGATGATGAAGATGAAACAAGGGTGGACATTTCAGCGACACATTGATCCCTAGTCTATGGATAGATCTAAAGATTAGAGTTCATAGAGGCCCATGGACCATGTTGGTGTGGCAGAATGGGCCTAAATCAAACCTGATCAATTTATAGTATGCGACCAGTTTCTCCATACAGGAGGTGTCTTCAAGCTGTCATTATCAACAAAGATGAAGTATTAAAATACATTTCAGTAAGAGTGTTCTGTACTTTTTTTCCTTGGGTCATTCCATTTCAGATGACTGAGTTGGAACTGATGGGACAGAGGACAGTGGTGGAGCCAAGGGATTGAAGGACTAAGGTGGAGCCAGTGGGACTGAGGACTAAGGTGGAGCTGGTGGGACTGAGGACACTGGTGGAGCTGAGGTATGGGAGGACTGAGGTGGAGCCGGTGGGACTGAGGACACTGGTGGAGCTGAGGTATGGGAGGACTAAGGTGGAGCCGTTGGGACTGAGGACACTGGTGGAGCTGAGGTATGGGAGGACTAAGGTGGAGCCGGTGGGACTGAGGACACTGGTGAAGCTGAGGTATCGGAGGACTAAGGTTGGCGCCGGTGGGACTGAGGACACTGGTGGAGCTGAGGTATCGGAGGACTAAGGTGGAGCCGGTGGGACTGAGGACACTCTTGAAGCTAAGGTATCGGAGGACTAAGGTGGAGCCGGTGGGACTGAGGACACTGGTGAAGCTGAGGTATCGGAGGACTAAGGTGGAGCCAGTGGGACTTAGCACACTGGTGGAGCTGAGGTATGGGAGGACTAAGGTGGAGCCGGTGGGACTGAGGACACTGGTGGAGCTGAGGTATGCGAGGACTAAGGTGGAGCCGGTGGGACTGAGGACACTGGTGGAGCTGAGGTATGCGAGGACTAAGGTGGAGCCGGTGGGACTGAGGACACTGGTGGAGCTGAGGTATGCGAGGACTAAGGTGGAGCCGGTGGGACTGAGGACACTGGTGGAGCTGAGGTATGCGAGGACTAAGGTGGAGCCGGTGGGACTGAGGACACTGGTGGAGCTGAGGTATGCGAGGACTAAGGTGGAGCCGGTGGGACTGAGGACACTGGTGGAGCTGAGGTATGCGAGGACTAAGGTGGCGCCGGTGGGACTGAAGACACTGGTGGAGCTGAGATATCATAGGACTAAGGTGGAGCCGGTGGGACCGAGGACACTGGTGTAGCTGAGGTATCGGAGGACTAAGGTGGTGCCAGTGGAACCAAGGACACTTTTGGAGCCAAGGGATTGGAGGACTGGAATGAATCCGTTGGGACAGAGGTCGGGCGCATCTAATCAGCAAAGCTGCTCCCATGATTACCCCTAAATCACCATCACCTGCTTTTAAATGGAGCAGCATTTAATAGACAGAGCTGTAGATCGCTGACAAGCTACGCAATATCACATTCATTATCAAAGGGAGCTGAGCAGGAGGATGAAGTGATGTCTGGGGAACTAATGTTGATCCTGGTATAATTGTTGGAGTTGGAATGACTAGTGACCTGCAGGGAACCATGGGCCATCAATGCTGTACAGAAACAGGTTTGAAGGAAGAGCCTGGGGACAGGACATAGACATTGAGTCAATTATGATGGCCTGAACCAGGAAATCCACTGAACCAGATGGAACCAGTGAAGGATGAGGAGGAAAAGCTTCCAGGAAGATGAGTACAGTACTGTGTCTATGTACAATGAAATGCAAATTGTCTAAAACAATGAAATGCAAATGAATATATTATGATGCATTGTTAGAATATCAAAATATGTAGGGCATATATACGTATTATTATTATTATTGACTGAATGTGTATAGATTTTTTTAAACAAAAATAGCATACACAATTACACATTTAAAAATTTCATTAAAAAAATAAAATAAATATATATATATATATATATATATATACAAATTTACAAACCGCAGGAAAGTGAGCAAGTGAGCATACATAACAGTAGCATTAAATATTAAAATAGATTACAACATTCTCCAGGGTATGTCCTGATTTTGCTGAATTATATTTTGTTGACCCTGGAACAACATTTTAATCCAAAAATGTTGTCATGACCATATCCCTACACCTAACCATGAGTAATCCCTATAGTGACAGATGAATGACACTGATATACAAATAACAAACATTGGTTGTAAGCCGAAGCTTAATAAAAAAATAAATAAACTGGTTCTTTACATCTGATTGGTTAATCACAAGTGTTTTTCCAGGGTCAACAAAGATGTTGATCCAGTAACATGTCACATTTTCTTTACTTGAGTCTGGTAAGATGGCAAAAAAAGGAGAACAGATACATCTGAAAGTATCCACACTCCCCTTAAGTCAGCACTAATTCTTTCAATTGCCAAATTTTGGCAAAATTGGCAAATAAATAAATAAATAATATTGTGCATTATTTTAAATAATTTATGAAATTAATTCATGATTGAATATGAGAATTAATATTGACTTCAGAGTAAAGAATACGATTGCCAGACTATTGCACAACACGTCCATTACCTCACTGGTTGATTGCATCAGAATGTAATCTTCAGTCTAATATAATCTTGGCATAGTGGTCTCAGTAGAGGAGGCGAGCCATGTTGGAACACAAGTCTGCTATTTGCTTACCTATATATAGGTTCAAGATGACAGAGGGAAGGCCATGGAGAAATTAGAAATGAACGTCCAGCTGATCATAGTCTTCTGAAGCTCAGAAATTCATCTGTTCTCCACAGAGAATTTATTTATTTATTTATTTATTAGTTGTGAATTCCTCTGATACCATTTATGACAGTTTTAAGACAGCCTGGACTTTCTGATGAATACTCTTTTATAATCATTATTTAAAAGTATTTTATTTTAATCTTTTAACGCAGATTCATTATTATGCAAATTCATTGTAAATAACATTTTGATTTTAGGTACTTAAAGGTGCAATAGGTGATTGTCTTCATAAACATTTTTTTGTTATACTGGTAGATCAAGTATATTTCAAGTATACTTTATATAGCAAGTATATAAATATCAGTGTTCTAGTAGTATACTTGTAAGTGTACTGTTTCAGTACTCCTTGGGACTAAATTGGCCCACTTATAAAAGTATACTTTTAAGTATACTATACGTATAACAGTAGTAAACTTTGAGTACATAACTAGTTTACCTCTATGTTTATAGTTTGTACTGCAGTGAACTTATAGGTTTACTGATTTACTGATTATACTGATTTATTAATTTAATACTATGTACACTTTTAAGTATAGTCTCAGTAAACTTCTAGTTTAGTAGTTTTATACTAAAAAGTATCCTCATAAGTTTTCTTTAAGTGAACTTTTCAACATACTTTAAGTGTACTTCTATGTCCCTGTTGAGGTTTTAATTTTTAGATATATTTTGTTATATGATTATCTTAACATTAAAACAAAAAACATCCAAAGAAAGAACATGGTATCTGCTTGTAAACAAAAACATTTTATTCTAGCTTTATGCATTCTTTTTTAAACAATTTAATGTGGGTCAGTTTCATAAAAAATAACATTTTGAACAAAAAGCTGAAAAGCTGTAATTATTACCTCTTCATTGGTCAACATTTTTTCCATAACGTCACATTTTTGATGCTGTTTCATGTTCAGCAAGGATGTGTTACATTGATAAAAAAGTTATACAAATATTTTCTAACAATATAAGTCTCTATTTTGGTGTCTATTTTAAATAAATGGTGTTCATTTGGACTTTTATTCATTGTAATTTTTTTGTCATAGTTTATTGGTATGAAACAATTTTTATATAATTATTAGCATTATAATATTTTTTTCTGGTTCTCAGGTGAATGTAAAGAGAAGAAAATCGAAACATTAGATTACAAGAAAGTAAAACAGAGAAAGTAAAAATAAGTATGACTTTGACAATGCATGAGAGGATTGTGGAGGTAGAGAAAGAGAAGGATTGAATGAGGGGCTAAGAAGGAGCGATAAGCAGACCTGTGGGTGATGTCTTCAGTGTAACGACAGGTAAAAGAGGAGGAAGCAATTGCAGGCAATCAGATGATGTTTATTAGAAAGAGAGTCCAGAATGTTGGCAATGGCAAGGAAGGTCTACGGTGGCGTGAGAAGAGCTGGATGGTGAAGTCGATAGTGCAGGTGAAGGAGGTCAATGGTTGAAACCAGGAACAGACCGGAACACTGACACGAGGACGACAACACGAATCCAATCCAGCACACGAACACGGAAGACGGTAATCCAACTAGGACACGGAGACATGAGAGAGGATCTGACAACAGAGAGAGAGCGAGGTGAGTATAAGTAGCTGAGGTGTGATGAAGATCAGCTGGAGCGAGACAATCAACACCCAGGTGATGACAATCAACTAAACGAGCACATGGAGACAACGTAAGTACAAAAACAATCACAAAACATGACACGGAGGAAACACTGGATTTCCTACCGTGACAGTACCCTCTCCCCTAGGACGTCACCTGACGTTCCCAGCCTGCTTTACCTGTAGATTGTAATCAACTATAAGGTGGTGATCCAATATGTCCCGAGCAGGAACCCAGCTTCTCTCCTCCGGACCGTAACCTTCCCAATCCACCAAGTACTGAAAACCGCGTCCCCTCCGTCTAGAGTCCAGAATACGATTAACCGAATAGGTGGTTTCCCCATTAACGAGACGAGGCGGGGGGGGAACTGGGGCAGGCGGATTAAGACGGGAAGAAATCACCGATTTAATTTTGGACACATGGAACACGGGATGAATCCTCCTGTACGCCGGAGGAAGGCTAAGACGCACGGTTACCGGATTAATAATCTTGGTAATAGAAAACGGGCCAATAAATTTGGGAGCAAGTTTGTTAGAAACGGAACGCATAGGAATATTCTGGGTAGAAAGCCACACTCTTTGACCGACGACGTAACGGGGAGGCTTCGACCGGTGGCGATCGGCCTTAGCCTTGGTGCGCGACCTAGCCTGGAGCAGAGCTCTGCGAGCTCTGGTCCAGGTGCGGTGACACCTCTGGACTAGTGCGTGTGCGGAGGGGACCGAAACCTCGGATTCCGTACTGACAAAATTAGGTGGTTGGTACCCTAAACTACACTTAAATGGAGACATGCCCGTAGATGACACTGGCAAAGAATTGTGTGCGTACTCCACAACTGAGAGTTGCTGACACCAGGACGAAGGATTATTGGAAGCCAAACATCGCAAAACCCTCTCGACATCCTGATTGGCTCGTTCGGTTTGACCATTGCTCTGGGGATGGAACCCGGAAGAAAGACTAACAGTCGCTCCTAACAATTTACAAAATTCTCGCCAAAATTTGGACACAAATTGGGGACCCCTGTCGGAAACCACGTCTGTCGGAAGGCCATGTATGCGGAAGACGTGGTCAATGACAGCTACCGCTGTTTCCTTGGCTGAAGGTAATTTGGGCAAGGGAATAAAATGAGTCGCCTTCGAGAACCGGTCCACTACGGTTAAAATCACCGTATTGCCTTTAGAGGGCGGGAGGGCGGTGATAAAATCTAGCGAAATGTGGGACCAGGGTCTTGAAGGGACAGACAGCGGTAAGAGTAACCCATCTGGAGGTCGATTGGAAGTCTTACCAATAGCGCAAACTGAACAAGCCAAGACGAAATCGTGGACGTCACGAGCCATACCAGGCCACCAAAATCGTTGCTTGACTAGAAATCTAGTTCTACTAACCCCTGGGTGACAAGCAACACTGGAACAATGACCCCACTGGAGAACGTCTGACCGTAACCCCTCCGGCACAAACAATCGGTTCGGTGGGCAACGAGCCGGGGGCGTTACCCCTTCTAAGGCAGTCAACACCTTCGATTCGACCTCCCATCTGAGCGCGGAGATAATGATGGTCCCCGGTAAAATGGGCTCGGGAGTAGCAGTACGATCGGAACGCTCAAAAAGACGGGATAAAGCATCGGGTTTGATGTTTTTGGAACCCGGCCGGTAAGAAAGTGTAAAATCGAAACGACCGAAAAACAATGCCCACCGAGCCTGCCTGGAGTTAAGTCTTTTGGCGGTTCTAATGTATTCGAGGTTCTTATGGTCCGTCCATACAATGAAAGGTACACCCGACCCCTCAAGCCAGTGACGCCATTCTTCCAGTGCAAGTTTGACTGCCAACAACTCTCGATTGCCAATGTCATAATTAACTTCTGCAGGAGATAAACGGTGAGAATAATACGCGCACGGATGCACCTTTCCGTCTGAGGATGCGCGTTGGGATAACACTGCTCCTACCCCCACCTCTGACGCGTCGACCTCCACTATGAATTGACGTGAGCGATCAGGGGTGACGAGAATGGGAGCCGAAACAAAGCAGCTTTTCAGTTTGGCAAACGCAGCTTCAGCTGCGTTTGACCACCTGAACGTCAAACTAGGGGAGGTCAAGGCGGTCAGAGGAGCGGCTAGTTGGCTGAAATTGCGAATGAAACGCCGGTAAAAATTGGTGAACCCCAGAAATCTCTGCAGGGCCTTGCGAGACTCTGGGGATGGCCAATTTACCACAGCCTTAACCTTCTCAGGATCCATGCGAACACCCTCAGTCGAAATGATGTGTCCTAGAAAAGAAACAGACTGTGCATGAAAAACGCATTTCTCCGCCTTGACAAACAATCCATTCTCTAGCAACCGCAGAAGCACTCGTCGTACGTGTTGCACGTGTTCCTGGAGAGACGAAGAAAAAATCAATATGTCATCCAGGTAAACATATATGAACAGATCGACCATGTCTCGCAACACATCATTAACGAGTGCTTGAAAGACTGCCGGCGAGTTGGTTAGCCCGAACGGCATAACGCAGTACTCAAAATGGCCTCTAGGGGTGTTAAAGGCAGTCTTCCACTCATCCCCCTCCCTGATGCGGACCAAATGATAAGCATTACGTAAGTCCAATTTAGTGAAAACGGACGCTCCCTGCAACCTCTCAAAAGCTGAAGACATAAGCGGCAAAGGATAGGTATTCTTTACCGTTATGTTGTTCAGCCCTCGGTAGTCAATGCAAGGTCGCAAGGATCCGTCCTTCTTTCCCACAAAAAAGAACCCCGCCCCCGCTGGAGAAGAAGAAGGGCGGATAAACCCCGTTGCTAGAGAACTGGATATATATTTCTCCATGGCCGCCGTCTCTGGAATAGACAAAGAATATAACTTGCCCTTAGGCGGAGAAGTACCTGGCAATAACTCTATCGCACAGTCATAGGGACGATGAGGAGGAAGAGAATCAGCACGAGACTTACTGAACACCTCCTTCAGGTCGTGGTACTCCGCGGGCACGCTAGCCAAATCCACTGCTTCCCCCTGAAACACAGACTCAGAAACATTAACACCAGCAGACAAAAGACAAGACAAATGACATTCCTCGCTCCAGCTAACCACAGATCCAAGGCGCCAATTGATCCTGGGGTTGTGTTTCTGAAGCCAGGTGTGACCGAGAACGATGGGGGATTGAGGTGAGTCCGTGATGTAAAATGATATCTCCTCAGTATGGTTGCCAGATGTGATGAGAGAAACAGGTAAGGTGGTCTGTGTGATGACTGGTAATCTGTGTCCGTTGAGAGCAAAGGGTGCAATGGGGTGTTTGAGGGAGGTGAGAGGAATGTTAAGCTTACGAGCGAATTTGAAGTCCATGAAGCTACCCTCTGCCCCAGAATCCAACAAAGCGTGATGATCGAGTGCGTGGGTGGACCACCGTAGACTCACCGGAAGGAGTGTCGATGTAGATGAGGTCTTCCTGGCAGAGATCCCACCCGATAGTAGCCTCTGTTTTACTATCGGGCTTGGTCTTTTACCGGACAACGCTGGATGTGATGTTCTTGGCTGCCGCAGTATAAACATAGTCCCAGGGATCTCCGCCTGATCCTCTCCTCCCGGGAGAGCCGAGCTCGCCCCACCTGCATGGGTTCAAGATCTCCCGGTGGGCTGACCGCAACCTCTGAGCGCTGACACTGAGCCTCCGGTCTGTTCGCGAGAACTGCTCTCCCCCTCCGTCTGGCGGCTTGATCGAGACGGTTGTCAACTCTGATGGTGAGATCAATCAGGCTATTGAGAGAAGTGGGGAGCTCGACGGCGCGGATCTCCTGTTGGATGCGGTCAGCCAACCCATGCAGGAAGTGATCCCACTGCGCCTCTTCGTTCCACTTACACTCCGCCGCCAGGGTGCGGAACTCAATCGAGTAATCGGATACGGACCTGTCCTCTTGACGTAGGTCCGTGAGAAGTCTAGCTGCTTCCCTCCCGGCGACGGAGCGGTCGAAGACCCGTCTCATCTCCTCCGAAAGGGCGTGGAACGAGGCACAGCAGCTGTCTTGATTCTCCCACACCGCCGTCCCCCAGAGGGCAGCCCTTCCCGTCAGTAGTGACAAGACGAATGCCACCTTCATTTCCTCGGTGTAGAACGTGCGGGGCTGCATGGCGAAGTGCAGAGAACAATGAGACAGGAATGATCGACAAAACTCTGGCTCACCCGCATATTTCTCCGGGATGGGGAGGCGTGGCTCAGGCTGGGAAATACCCCCGGAGACGATCGGCGGTGTGGGTGGCGTGGGAGGCGCAGCGGGTGGCTGTTGTTGTTGGTGTTGAGTCTGGAGAGCGAGCTCGGACACCTTCGTCACCATTGCTTGGAAGGCTCGACCCATCTCATCTATCGCCTTGTCTTGGCGATCCATACGACCCACGGCTCTCTGCAGAAATTCCTCCAGATGAGATGGGGAGCGATCGCCTGCTGCTTCCATGAGGGTCAGATCCTACTGTAACGACAGGTAAAAGAGGAGGAAGCAATTGCAGGCAATCAGATGATGTTTATTAGAAAGAGAGTCCAGAATGTTGGCAATGGCAAGGAAGGTCTACGGTGGCGTGAGAAGAGCTGGATGGTGAAGTCGATAGTGCAGGTGAAGGAGGTCAATGGTTGAAACCAGGAACAGACCGGAACACTGACACGAGGACGACAACACGAATCCAATCCAGCACACGAACACGGAAGACGGTAATCCAACTAGGACACGGAGACATGAGAGAGGATCTGACAACAGAGAGAGAGCGAGGTGAGTATAAGTAGCTGAGGTGTGATGAAGATCAGCTGGAGCGAGACAATCAACACCCAGGTGATGACAATCAACTAAACGAGCACATGGAGACAACGTAAGTACAAAAACAATCACAAAACATGACACGGAGGAAACACTGGATTTCCTACCGTGACATTCAGATGTGGTTACAGGGTGCCGATGGTCACAGATGACTGGCTTCACTACAGAATGAAAATCTCCTGAGTCCAATATCTCACTGCCCGCTAATAGAGACTGTCACTCAAAGCTCTGAAAGGCAGCACACACACACATGCACACACATAATCATACTCTCTCTCTCTCACACACACACCAAGATCCTGGCCATAAATCAATGCCTCGTAAGTGAACGTGAGAGGAATATGAAGTCGGACTGACTCATTCACCTCAGTTTAAGACATCTCAGGAAGATGAAACGATGACAGCAGTCTGACCTATAGCCAATGAAACACTCATGGCTCTGTGTCAACCTCATTCAACAAATTCAATCTAAAATCCCTATTTCATGTTGTGGCATCACTATATAATACACCAGACATTAAACAGGGAATATTTTTAGCGTGAAGATGTCATACATCATCTAATGCAACATATATTGTCTTCGCATGATTCATAATGTGCTTTGAGTGGATGGAAAGTGGAATGTAGATCGGAGTAAGTAGCTATTTATCACCTTAACTGCTGCTTTAAGAATTGCAGATGCATTCTGTTAGCTGACAGTTATCGCAGGAAACTGATAATTGGATGTCAGTAGTGACTTTCAGGATGGAGGACGAATTAAAGCTTAAAACCTGAAATAATGTGTTGCAAGAAAGTGTGCTGTGGCTGATTAGTGATGCTTGCTAATGCAACCATCTGGTTTACTGTTGCTCAGTGTTGCTCAGTACTGTTGCTTTCAACAAGTAAATGACTTACAAGTTTCAATAGACATGACATTAAAAGTACAATTTAGTTTATTATAAATGCTTGTCGGTATATTCAGTTTAAGCATATTGCAACAGACAATATAGAAGTAGTTATGAAATTACAAACTTAAAGGGATATTTCACCCAAAAATGAAAATTCTGTCATTAATTAGACCTCTGTTCATCTTCAGAACACAATTCAAGATATTTATTATGCATCCCAAGAGCTCTCTGACCCTCCCATAAGCTGGGTTTCCATCCAAAGTTACGAATTTAACTTATGCGCAATATTGGAATATCGCACAAAATATTTGAGAACAAATTTGTTTCCATCCAACAAGTCAAAGGGAACAAAATCATCACTTTCTGATAAACTGGCACTATACATCACTAAGGAAAGTAGGATAAGCTACTGAATATAATAATTTTCTTATATAATAAATTACTTAAACCTCAGAACAAGCAGACGAAACACAATGAATGTGGTTACTGCTTTCGGAGGTGGATGCTGCTGTTTGGGAACACAGACATTTAACAGTTAAAGTAACTTTTGACGCTCTAGCGGTTAATAAACAGAACTGCTTGCGTCTCGCGGAAGAACATCGTAGCCGGAACTACTTCTCTCTGTTTATGTCTATGAAGAATCACAAAGGTACTGGGTTACTCCGCCGCGGTACCCCCGAAGCAATCTAAAATAGTCCGAATATAAACACTTATTATAGGTGCACCCTAGTGATTCAGGACAAGCTAAAAACACAGTTTGGAAAATGGATTCATGGTGTACTCGCTTATTATGTAACAAAGTTACGGACCACAGCTCTGATTGGTTATTTTTTACCGGGTCTCATATTCTACTGTCAGGACATAATGACAGGTTTAATAAATATGTAAAACATATATTTTTACAAAAGTTACTTACTGCAGCTTTAAGGGAGGAAGTTATACAGAAATACTTTGATGACAGACTTTGCTCGGGCATTGCTGAATGACCATATAACAACATTTCAACAGTCCGTTGGTTTGTCAAGATTGACCGTACCATAGCGCAAAGTCGCATTACTTTTTTTTGATGCGCTTGGAGGAATTTGTTTGCAAAATGCATTTGCATCTCCCATTATTCCCATTAGCCAATTTTCACACAAGTCAAAAACCACCTCAAGCGATACTTCAAAATGCACATAAAAGCAGAGTGATGGAAACCCAGCTATAGACAGTAAGGATTCCTTATGCGATCAAGACTCAGAAACGTAGCAAGGAGATCGTTAAAATATGTGACATCAGGGGTTCAATCGTAATGTTATAAAGCTACGAGAATATGGTGTGTAAAGAAAATAAAAATAACGACTTTATTCAACAATTCGTCTCCTTCGTGTCACCCTGGTGCCATTTTGGAGAGTATCACATACATAAACAATGTATGCAACGTATGTACATGGATATATTGTTTAGTTAAATTCAAAGCATAAGCAACAAAAACTGCATATCCACATATGGTGCAGCTGACACAGAACAGCATACCTTGTTTATATATGTGATACAGTTCTCTCCTTAATGGTGCTATAGGGTGACGAGGAGGAGATGAATTGTTGAATAAAGTCATTATTTTTGTTTTCTTTGTGCACAAAAACCATTCTCATAGCTTTATAACATTACGGTTGAACCCCTAATACCACATGGATTATTTTAACGATCTCCCTGCAGTGTTGGGAAAGTTCACTTTCTACATGAACTAGTTCAAAGTTCAATTCACAAATTTTAAAATGAACTAGTTCAGTTCATAGTTCAAACTACAAAATTTTGAACTAAGTTCACTAAGTTCCAAAAATGAACTAGTTCATAGTTCTTTTTTTCCATATGTTGCTGCGAGCTATTATTTTACACAATTATTGCCACAGCCCATATAGAATCACAGACAGCAATTATTTCATCAGTTTTAACAATGAAGCTATGCGTCAGATTTCATCTTCATATCCAATTTTGAATCTTTATCCAACCAGGGTTTACATTAGCATTGAGGGGACTACATTTCTCCATTGTTGCTTTAATGCTTTGTCTCCCATTCTCACCGACCTTGTCATAAACATCATAAAATTAGTTTAAATGATCATACGCCTTCTTGCTACATGCTGCTGTCGCCTCCATGCTTTTTTTTTTTTTTTAACTATCGTTCAAGGCACAAAACTGTCTCCCTGCTACATTTCTGAGCCTTGATCATGTAAGTATCCTTGCTGTCTATGGGAGGTGAGCTGTTAGATTTCATAAAAAATATCTTAATTTCTGTTCTGAAGATGAACAGAGGTCTTACGCGTTTAAAATGAGTGTAATTGAGATAAATGAATAATCAATGACATAATTTTTATTTTTGGGTGAACTATCCCTTTAAATTGGTCATAAAAGCACTCTTAAAGGGTTAGTTCACTGAAAAATTAAAATTAAGTTATTAAAAACTCACCTTCATGTTGTTCCAAACCAGTAAGACCTCCGTTTATCTTCGGAACACAGCTTAAGATATTTTAGATTTAATCCGAGAGCTCTCAGTCCCTCCATTGAAGCTGTGTGTACGGTCTACTGTCCATGTCCAGAAAGGTAAGAAAAACTTTTTTTTGAAGCATCGAAAATACATTTTGGTACAAAAATAGCAAATAATGGGTAACACTTTAACAAAATAATGTTCCATATTTTAACATTACTAAATGCAGTAGCTGACATGAATTTTTAATAAAGCATAAATACAAATATACAAATATTGTCCGCACACTGTTGTAAATGCTCTATAACAATGATGTAATAATGCAACGTTTTGATCATCAGGCTTCGTAAGGCACAAATTACGTGAACTGGTACAACTCTTTATAAGTAATGAATTTATAATAAACAATACTTTGACACCATGTTGTTAACTTTAACATATAACTAAGGTACAGAAGCTGTCACCCTTCCAAAAGGTACTAATATGTACCTTTTAGGTATGCATCGATTAGGGGTAAATAATGTGCAAAAGTGTGCCTTTTAAAAAGATGCTGCTTTAATGACAGCTTTTTTTAAAGAGTGTGTAAATTAATATTAATCAGTTTCTTAAATGTAAATTAAAAACATAAAATTGGTATTGGTTTTTCAATACAGAATAAATGATCTGTAAATATTTCCATTCCATGACACCTGTAATGAATGAATAAATACCATAAAATTACAGTTTTACAGGAATAAAAAAGTAGCGAGTGTTTGTGAAGGTTGTTACACAACACACATTTCTTATTAAACAAACATCTTTAAAAGTGCAATTATTTTACAGTATGATGGACAATTTGATTTTACGGTGAATAACCCGAGGTTAAACAAAGGTTACAGCTTGTCAGTAATTTGTTAGCAGTTGGCGAAATATGCCGATGCATCCTCATGAGGCTCGCTTCATCATGCGAAACAACTGTCCTTTTACATTTATGATGTAACGAGACGATGATGAGGACAAACGATCCATTCTCCTCTCTTTCTCTCTCTGCCCCTCGCACATGGAGGAAAACTTGCATTCTCACACAAATTAAGGGCAAACATTCCCACTAAGCTCAAAAACACATACACTGAAGAGCAGGAGAAAGTGTTTGTGTGTGTGTGTGAGTGTGTGTGCTAAAGTGATGACAGCTGAGCTGAGAGATACACAAGCCAACATAGATTTGTATTACGTGCAAACATGTCGCTGGGAGTCACTGGGAAGCTCCAAAACAGTTGGTGTGACAAATCTCAGCAGACGCCCCAAACTCAACCACTACAGCCGCCCTCAGGGCCACAACAACAGCCAGAACAGCAACCAGTCGCACTATTGTTTCAGATCTTTATGTTCAAAATCATAAATCAAATAAAGTGTTATTTCAACAAATTCAGATTTATGTGTAGTAACTAACATAGAGACTTTGTGGCATACTTTTTAAAAGAGTACTTATTACAAAAATAATTTACTTTAAACTGTATGAAATGTTGCACTATAACTGCAATTAAATTCAAATGAATTATAGTTTAAAACTGAACTTTTTAAAATGCTTTTTTTAAAACCACCATGTATTTATTCAGATTTCATGATTATATTTATTTGAAAAGTTTTTGCTTACATGATATATGTGTAGTAAAAACACACACATATGGCATATATTTAGAAAATATGTACATGTATGTATATGTGTATATTAATATTCATATAATTTATATTAATATATTTAATATATCGACATAGCATTTTTTTAAATATATGCAGTAAATGCATGTGTGTGTGTGTATGTATATATATGTATATATATTTTATATATACATAATAAGTAGACATATTAAACAGACATATATTAGGTAAACAAAACTTTTATTTGGGATGTGATTTATCGCGATTAATCGTTTTACAGCACTTATAATTATTTAATATTATATTATCTGCAAGTACAGTTTTTAAAATAAATTTCTCAGATTTACAGTACACAACAAGTGCACATTCATTACAACTGACCTTTCGCAAAAACCCACCCTCCTTAGTTACTGTTGCTATGTCTCACACTACTCATCATGTTCTTACGCAGTGAAAAATAAATCATGATTAAAGAGAAAACTGACAACACGCTGACAGACAAGACAGAGCAGGTTACTTATGATGTGAAACAATTTTTATTTTTTTTAAAGAAATGTAAACAATAAACGGTGTTTTGTGGCTCTTTAATGTGTCATGACAGATTGCTGTTTTGCTTCAGTTCAAGCGGCACGTAAACCGATGATCTTTTCATATTTACTTGAAACTCCACTCCAAAATGAACATTTTGTCATTAATCACTTACCCCCTTGTCATTCCAAACACGTAAAACACATGGGAATATGTCTATGCACACAATTTTTCAAGTTTCAAGTTTTCAAGTTCAAGTTTTGTCTGATTTGTTTGTTGGGCAAGATGGCAGATTTGGCGTTATGAATGGTCAGATCAACTGTCAAACAAGCTCCTTGCAAATGGTCAATTAAGCACACTTCTCTCTCTCTCTCTCTCTCTCTCTCTCTCTCTTTAGTAGAATTATATATTTTTAATTACTTTTTATTTGAGTTTTATGTTTAAATATTTTAGTCCATCATGTCAAACTATAAATTAAAATGTGAAATATTGTATACTGTATTTTCCGGATTATAAGTCACACTTTTTTCATAGTTTGGCTGGTCCTGCGACTTATAGCCAGGTGCGACTTATTTATAAAAATCCATTTGACATGAATGAAGAGAAATAAACCAAGAGGGCGCTCTATGCTGCTGAGTGCTCCTGTAGTCTACACTGAAAACATAGAACGCCCTCTCGCGGCTGTAGACGGTAATGTTTTCTCTTGGTTCTTGGTTCTAAATAAATGCGACTTATAGTCCTGTGAGACTTATATATGTTTTTTTCCTCATCATGACTTATTTTTGGACTGATGCGACTTATACTCACGTGCGACTTATAGTCCGAAAAATACAGTAATATTTAATTATAATGTTTAAGTAACTTTAAGTAACTTGTTGTAAGGTGTTGTTTAGGATGGCAGGGTCAACTGATGCAAGAGCAGCACAGAATGCAAAATTGCTACATCTGTTTGGTTATGTAACCTAATTTAGATGACTATACACAAAGTGTTGGCCGCTTATTTAGCCAGCCTGTCCAGCCACATAAAGTCATTGATTAAAGCCAATGACAGACCAATCTACTTTGAGTGTAAACTAAATGAGCCAATGCACATTGGCATGCAATTATTGCATCCAGCTGCTGCTGATCACAGCGTGAGTATAAGAAGGCAGCAGGTGCAATGCATACCTGCTTTTCGATCCGAAGCCGAGCGACAGTATCGTTCTGCTTACCTCAGCTGTGTCTACGGTGAACTGCGAGTTTAGCACGGTCTGGGATGCTTCCTGTGTTGGCGAGACAGTGTAGCGGCGGTCATTCCAGTGTCGAGTGAGTTGCACACTTCAGACTGCACTACCTCCTGTTGGATACAGTCGTTACCTGGCACCGGGTGATGGTCACTGTAGCAATGTTCTTTCATGGGAAGAAGGAAGCGGGAACCGGCGGACAATCAAATCACTTAAATAATAAAATAAAGACAAAACAGCGCGGCAGCCCCTCGCAGACGACTGCCACACACAAACAAAAATTACTCCAGAGATGGAGGCATCTGCTCTTTGGGAGATAGTGAACACACCACTCCCTCCCATGGATGAGGGCCGGATGGAGAATCTTTTGTTACCTTTTTCCCGCCGTTGCCCATAATACTCAACAAAAGAGAAATTTACCTTATCTCTGGGTCCCAGTAGTGCACGGAGAGTTGTGGACGGCCAAGCTCCGGACCTCAATCATCCTCCTCCCTCCCTCGGGCCCTTCACCGGCTACCGTTCAAAATGTTGACACAGAAACGAATTTCCAGGTGCGTTCGTCCCCAAGATTAGTTTGCAGCGATCGACCTGTAGGACGCGTACTTACATGTATCCATCCTTCCGTGCAACAGACCTTTTCTGTGGTTTGTGTTCATGGGACGGGCATATCAATACAAGGTCCTGGCCTTCGGGCTGTCCCTGTCTCCCCATGCCTTCATTAAAGTCACGGAAGAAGCACTTGTTCCACTCAGAGAGCAGGGTGTTCGTATTCTCAACTATCTAGATGATTGGCTGATACACAATCTCACAATCTCGGGATCAGTTGTGCCAGCACAGGGATTTGGTGCTCCGGCACCTGAGCCTGTTGGGCCTTTGGGTCAACTGGGAAAAGAGCAAACTCTTGCCGAGGAAGAGGATCTCCTTTTTCAGTATGGAGTTGGATTCGGTCAAACAGACAGCACGCCTCACAGAGGAACGTGCGCGGTCAGTGCTAGCCTGCTTGAATATGTTCAAAGGTAGGACAGCGGTCCTACTGAAACTTTTTCAGAGGCTCCTGGGGCATATGGTGGCTGCGACGGCACTTACACCGCTCGGCCCATTACATATGAGACTGCTCCAGCACTGGCTTTATGGCCGACTCCCGAGGTGGGCGTGGAAGCTGGCTGGGGGGCCACGTACAATGGGCATGCAGTCTCAGGGGTTTGGACGGGCCCACAGCTGCAATGGCACATCAATTACTTAGAGTTGTTAGCAGTGCACCTTGCCTTGAACCATTTCAAAGGTCTCTTATGAGGCAAGCATGTGCTAGTCCGAACGGACAACATGGTGACCGTTGCGTACATCAACCGACAAGGTGGTCTGCACTCCCGTCGCATGTCACAACTCGCCCACCACCTCCTCCTTTGGAGTCGGAAGGTTCTGAGGTCACTTCATGCTGTTCACATTCCAGGCCTGTTCAAGCGTACAGCCTCGAGTAATGCTCCCGGGAGAATGGCGACTCCATCCCCTGATGGTCCAGCTGATTTGGAGACAATTCAGAGCTGCTCAGGTTGACCTGTTTACTTCTCCAGAGACCACTTACTGCCAGTTGTTCTCTCCCTGACCAAAGGAACTCTCGGAAGGAAAGTCTGGGAGGACGAGAAGCAAGTCTTAGCGCTGTATTGGCCCACTCGGACCTGGTTCTCCAAACTAGTGCTCCTCGCGACAGCCACTCCTTGGCCAATTCCTCTGAGGTAAGATCTACTGACTCCGAGACGGGGCACCATTTGGCACCCACGTCCAGAGCTTTGGAAACTCCATGTCTGGTCCCTGGAAGTAACGCAGAGGTTCTAGTTGACCTACCCCAAGAGGTAGTGAACACCATCACTTCAGCAAGAGCACCGTCTACGAGACACACCATGACACCGAGAATGGGAAGTCTTTGGGTAAGCAGGACCTCATCGTCAGGTTCCTTAGAGGGGCCAGGAGGTTAAATCCTTCCTGGCTCCCCTCTATACCCTCTTGGGACCTGACTGTAGTGCTTAAAATCATGGCCTAATGGTTAGAGAGTCGGACTCCCAATCGAAAGGTTGTGTTTTCGAGTCTTGGGCTGGCAGGAATTGTGGGTGGGGGGAGTGCATGTACAGTTCTCTCTCCACCTTCAATACCACGACTTAGGTGCCCTTGAGCAAGGCATCGAACCCCCAACTGCTCCCCGGGCGCCGCAGCATAAATGGCTGCCCACTACTCCGGGTGTGTGTTCACAGTGTGTGTGTGTGTTCACTGCTCTGTGTGTGTGCACTTCGGATGGGTTAAATGCAGAGCACAAATTCTGAGTATGGGTCACCATACTTGGCTGAATGTCATGTCACTTTCACTTTTTGTCACTTTTTAAATCACTACAGCAGGGCCCATTCGAGCCTTTGCATTCAGTTGAGCTAAAGTTTCTTTAATTGAAATTTCATTGAATCTTTCATTGCATTTTCGGTCTACGATACCCGCCTAGAGTTTGGGCCAGCTGACTCCCAGGTAATTCTGAGGCCCCGGCCTGGCTACATGCCCAAGGTTCCCACTACACCCTTCAAAGACCAAAACCTGCAAGCTCTGCCCCTGGAGGAGGCAGACCCAGCCCTGGCTTTGCTCTCTCCCGTCTGAGCATTGAGGTGCTACGTAGACCGGACACAAAGCTTCAGGACCTCAGACCAGCTCTTTGTCTGTTACAGGGGACAGCAGAACGGGAGTGCCGTCTCTATGCAGAGGATGGCCCACTGGATTGTGGATCGAGGGTTACCATACTCAACCGAGACGTTTTTTTTATTACATAGTAAAAAAAAAAAAAAAAAAAAAGAAGTATATATGTGTGTACTGTGTTTATTTATAATGTGTATATAAATAAACACCCATGCAGGTATAAATGTAAGAAAAATATGTTAAGTTTATATATTAAATATATTTATATATAATATAAATTAGATGAGTATAGATATACACATGTAAATACATGTAAATATTTTCAAAATATATACTGTATGTGTGTGTATTTATACATACATAATAAATATACACAGCACACACAGATATATTATGTAAATAAAAACGTTTAATCATTTGACAGCATTCATTTTGACACTGGCAACATAAGTATTTACATTTTTTATACTTTTGAAATGCCTTACATTAAAAGACGATCTAAGCAAAGAGGGAAATAATCATAAAACATTTCAATATTATTTTTGTACAAAAACAATTGTACATAAAAAACACACATTAGAAATCAATTCTCAGTGTTTCTCTGCATTGCTTTTTGAAGAGCCTTTGGTTTAGTATTTAGGTTTTCTCTTTAGTTTCTCTTCTGTCTCTGAGATTTTGGATGTTAAACCTCAAACAATATTCTGTTTTTATGAACTTTTAGATTAGATGTTTTACTCACAGCTTAGGCAAGAATCATGCATTTGACATTTGCAATATATTTTACAGTAAGTGGGCCAAGTTTGAAATTGGTCAGTAATATTTTCAGTTAGTTCATAGATAAAGGACATACAAACAATAATAAAAACTTGAAATAAAATATAATAATAATAATAATAATAATAATAATAATTATTATTATTATTATTATTATTATTATTATTTATTTATTTATTTTTTCTGCTAGTTCCTAAGGAAAATTTTCTAATTTTCATTCAGTTAAGCTGGATGTGCTAAAATAATTACAACAAGCTGAAAAAAAAATTCCAAATCAAAAAGTTCAGTCAAATTCTAAACTGAACTAATTTTTAGATGATTTAACAGCAATATATTTTTGTATAATAAACATAAACTTTCATTTACAAAATGACTGTTGCATGATATGTAAACGTTTCTTAGCACAGTGCATTCCAAAGTTTAATCAAGATTAGTTCAGTTATATGAACTCTGTTGCAATCTTATTTACAGAATATAGACAATATATGGTCAGTGTGACCAGAAATGAAAGGAATAGTTTACCCCAAAATGAACATTCTGCCAACATTTACTCAACCTCACGTCATTCCAAAGTATGACTTTCTTGTGTGTTTAATCAGCAGCATCAGATTGGCACAATATGTCTTCTTGCCGTGCAACAGAACATTTTCATTGCATAATATCATTTGTGTGTGTGAGTGTGTTTCAACAGGCTCAAAAGGTTCAAACAGGTTTGGAATGATATGAGGGTTAGTTAATGATGACAAAACTCATATTTTTGGGTTACTGTCCCTTAACAGAAAGACCTATCAGGACACAGGAAAGCAAAACCATGACACATTTTTGTTTGAATCTGATATCAGCACATGTACAGTCGAGAAATACACTCTGCTTGTCCCAGGAACCGTTGATCAACACTGTGAGAGGTAAATGTCATTCTGGGGTGATTTGTGGAGCAGATTAGCATTCCAGATGAAAAAATGATGGTTAAGGCTGTGTTTAGGAATAAGCTTATCCTTGTTTAAATGTGCCCTCTGAGTAAAGATGACTCCACATAGTGATTTTAGTCCAAAGTGAAAGCACACAGCCTGAAAAAATACAGGTTTTAAATCAAGGTGGCGAAATTCAGTGCAACTGCTACAGGAGGATTTTCCCAGTTCCTGCAGGCCGTAGCTGTTTTAAACTGGAGCTCAGGCTAAAGATTCGTCTATACTTAAATAAACAAGTAGTCATTTTGGATTCTTGGCAAGGTCACTCTCATTTTTTCAGAAACCCTTCAGCTTGAGGGAATCACATGGGTGAAAAATCTTACCAAATCTGTCAAGAACATTTCCATGTAACATTTTAATCAAAAAAGAAAGAAATAAAATATCATATTATTGTTTGTTCAGTGAAAATTAAGATTAAGGGAAGATTTCGGGAAGAATGGTTTATTATATGATTGTCACCATTCACACAACATATATATATATATATATGTGTGTGTGTGTGTTTTGTTATTGTCATTAGATGAGCCAAGTATGGGACTCCGCTTTTATTACCTTTTAGTGGAAACCTCATGCTTTTTTTCTCAATGAATGTTTTTCACACTGTCAGATATACAGTATTAAAAATTTCAAATATAAATATCAATTTAAGCATTCAAATTTGATTATGAATAAACTGAAAATCCACTTTATTTTTTTTTTTTTACATAAACCTCTTCAGTTTGACATAAGATTTTCTTAGATATGTTTTTATATTTGAACTTAACTATAAAATATAATCATATGCTCTATGGGTTTCATAGAAAAAGAGGAATAATCAAATATCGTATTTTGTGATCAAATGCAAAGATGATCAAATTAAATGGAAATATTTATGATAAGATCATTCTATTAATCATCTCTTATTAATTAACTTGCTTTACTTTCAAAAGGAATGACAGATTGAAACCAGTCAGCTAATGGAGTCTTGTAGTCTATTTTGGCTCACTAATGAAAATAGCAATAAATGCTGCATTGTTTCAGAATGTCATATGATATCATATTCCCCCACCCAGAAATGTATTTTAGTTAATGTAATTGCAGCTTCTTTTAATGCAAGTTTTAATATATAAAACAGTGCATTGTGGAACTCACAGATACTTTTGTAGAACACATTTTTTGAGGATGGTAATGTCAGTACAGCATACAGATGGTCTGCTGACTTAGATGTCGGATGTTGTGCTCTTGAGCAAGACACAAAACTCATGTCCTTTCTGAGGCTTACTTCTTTAGCTCACCCTTGTCTTTCTTTTATTCTTTATCTCTTTCTCCATAGAGAAGATGGTGGAACATTAAGTGATGACAAACAAGATTTTGCCCTCCTTTTTTTCACTACTTCATTGAAAGATTATTTACCTTCCTCCAATATCACAAGATCTGATCAGCTAACAGCTGTGCTATTAGTTTAATAAAGTAAGCCACTGTTTCTTTTGTGGGTGATGCTGGCAAAGTAATGGTTCGCCACCATGTGAGATTTTCACACTAACATTTTTTATGACCTATGTGGGTTTTCAGCAGATAGGAAAATGCAGTAGTTGGGCAGATTTTGCAGTTCCTGTACACATATGAGAAAACTCTTGTGAAGCTTAGAAATTCCTTGGCATCCTGAATTGACCCTTTACTAAGCTCCGCCCCCTTGGTGACTGTAATTTCTCAGACCAAAGAGGTAAATGCTTTCCATTAAGCTTTTCCATTTATCTCAATGACAATTGCTTAGCTCACACAAGTACTATATAAGATTTAAAACAAGCCAATATTGCTCATAGGCACTCAGTTGTTGATATAGTATTTTCAATCACTTTAGCCACAGAAGCCATGTAACAAACAGCGGAATGACTGATCATAAGAAAGTGCACAATCCCGAATGTTTTAAGCTGACATAATCAGAAAAATAAAATGAAAGAAAATGATAATAATAATTATATATATATATATATATATATATATATATATATATATATATATATATATATATATATATATATATATTTTAAAGAACCAAACGGTTGTTGACCCCCACTGACTTCTATATATATATATATTCAACATGTAAAGAAACTCATTTTAGACCTGAGGGTGAGTATATGATGACAACATTTTCATTTGGGGGTGAGCTGTTTCTTTTAAGAAGTAAGTTTTGGTCAGATGTAAGATTGAGAGTATCAGATAACTCCTTTCTTCTTTTATTTTGGGGCATCAGATAAGGAATTTTACCAGTTAAAACAATCAGATAATCTGAAATTTTGACAGCTGAACAATCTAAAGGATTTATGAGATATCGGTTAACTTGTATTAATCATTACAATGCCCAGATGGTGTAGTTACGCAATCTACCAGCAGGAGCTGACGGAATCATGTTAAGCGACCAACCCAACACTGACAGAACGTTCTACGAAACACTTTGAAAAATCCAGATGTTTTTTTTACATTTTTCACATTTTTTATATACAATTTAAACTATAAAATAAAAAGCTGACAATAATTTAAAAGGTAAATATTTACTTTTAGGTCATTTGAAATAGTATAAATTATAATGTCAAGTTTAACCGGCTTGATTTGAGTTTTATTGTATTCATATATTTTATGGAATGTATTTGGTATTTTCCTTTTAGTTATTATAAACAATTTCAAAATGAAAAGTAACGCTGTGAATTGTTTGAGTTTGCTTATTTAAAGCTGTAAAGGTTAAACAATTTGAACCTCAGCATTGTGGTTGGAGGAATACCCATAATCCATTATTTGATCAGAACATGGGGAATAACAAAAATGTATACGTTAATTGTTATTTAGAATTAAATGTTGACAATATATTTGTGTTTTTGATGTTTTACATTTTTAAACCATTACCATTCACCAGTCATAATTAGTGTGATTAGTGTTCCTCTTGTTTAGGTTTGCCCAGTTCTTTGAAACTATATATATCAACAGTGAAGCAATTTTAAGTTGATTAACTTTCAGGGCTATAAAGTTGTAGAAACTTTTCTCCTTTTTTTCTGCATTGTGACATACATTTGAGTATCCTGTCTAGACGGAGGAAGATATGATTGTAAGAATCGGTCAGGGTTTAAATGATTACAAAATGATGGAAATGGTGAATTCCAGCTTTGTTGATTCTACAGAATATTGAGGCATTTTCATTCATTGAGACCACTTGATTAAAAATTACAGTGTCAAAAAACTATTATTTTTTTTACATATGCAAGGATAAATTGTTCACAGTAACATCAATAACACACATTTAGAAAATGTATGTTATTATAATTTAAAGTTATACTGATAGTTTATTCAACCGTATAATCAAAGTTCAACAAATTCTCAAGGTTGTGTCAGATGTTTTTGCTTAGGAAGCTTGATTTAGCTTAAAATAATAATAAACAACCACTCTACCTCAAAAACTACTTGATACAACTAACTACAGAAGTTAAGAAAACCCCAAAATGTTTTGCAGCTGCTTAACTCATGTAACTCAACTTTTGTTATTTTTCACAGTTGAATAAATCACAAATCTCTGTGAATAGACTTTCAGTAAAATAGCACAAGCTAGTCTGAAACAACTTAGAGACTTAGTGCAGGGTCAATTATTTTGCAGCCCCTAATATGTGACATAAGTATCAGAAGTGACCACAGTTTGTCTCTGACACATTAAGCTTATCTCTAGTGGCCAGAAGTTTCATTTTAAGGCTGCCCATCCATCTATTCCTCACATTTGTCCTATTGCTGGCATGACGAGAGCCTACAGGGCCTTCACAGAAGGTCAGCTTGCATCTTCTCCGGCAGCTGACTCACAGTCACCTTGCTGTAGGATGTACCGATCAACACACAGGCAGTCCTTTGAGGTGGGGTCTGTTGACAATGAGGGTCCGCCTCTGTGCAATGAAAACTGTCCACCAAGCCATTGGAGAGTCGAGTGGAATTGCTAGCATCTTTGTTGCAACGTAGAGATGTTTTCCGTTGAAGATCCTTCTCACCAGGCACAGGGCTTCCTTTGCATGGGCTGGAACATATTCGTTTTCGAATTTGAGCGGTGTCCCTGCTCAGAGATTTGCGAAAGTTGGGCTTAAATACAAGGTACACCACAGGGTTGTAGATGGTGGAGGATTTTGCAAAGATAGCTGCTAATGCAAAGGCTAAAGGGGGAACTTTACTGGGTTCCACAAATGCAGCCCACATTGCCACAACAGCATAAGGGCTCCAGGCAGTCAGGAAACCGATGCACACCGCCACTGAGAGCTATGAAAGAATCAGAAAGAACTCATGAGAATATTTCCACACATTCTGGAGAAAAAAAAGTAAATGAATCATTCTTAGTTTGCAGTTGCAAAGCACTGCTGTACTTTAAACCCTAGAAAGTAAATCCTCCTGCATTCATAAATTTTATCCCTTAACGCAAATAATCAAAATGATGTCAAAATAAAGTCTTCCTTAAAATGGCTTGAAAATAACTCTTTATAGGTTTTATAAAATAACCTTTCCTCATTTAGTATATATAAACAGATCCATTTATATGCAAATTAGTCTCATCCTCCACTCATTTACACAAGCTTGAACTACCTATTCCACTTTCACTCTGTTCATTTATATAGTTCATGCTGTACAATATTGGATTTAACTAACCATATATGTTTGAATTAGAAACTGATTGCGAAAAAGAAGAGGATAAGCAAATTATGAGGTCTCATCTACAAGTATAAGTGCAGTATCAGAACAGTAATGCATTTAATATACCTGTATTGCTCTCTACAATGTCAGAGACGTAACAGTAATTGATATCATTAGTCATTGTTTCCTGGAGCCCAGTCTGAAATTATTTTATTTTTTTATATGAATCTTCATGTCATTACACCCGGTCCCTTAAAGGGGACCTATTATTCAAATATCACTTTTATAAGGTATTTGTAAACAGTTGTAAGGCCGCAGTGTGTGAAAACAATATGACTATAATGTTAAAAATGCACCCACCCACTCATTTCTTTTATATGATTCCAAAAATTCATAAACAGTATCTTAAAAAGAGCAGTTACAGATTTCTCCCTATGTACACGTCAATGTAGGGAAAAGGTCCCACTCATTTGTGAGTCTCTCTGCCCTGTTAGCACAGAAAGATCCCTGAATGAGAAGCAGCAGTTCGCCATTACTGTTTTCTTGCTGTAATGTTAGCTGCTGGATATACATTGTTAGCACTATAGAAGCCTTAAGTGTTGTGTTATGGGATGTACCAACAAACACAGGAGTCTCCATAGACTCCATCCATCTGAGCCACTGAGTACACTGTGGATACATTTCATTTTTGATTAGGTAAGTATCATGCATTTGCTTTTTAAATAAATTTATAGCTTTTAACAAGCTATAAAAAATTGTCTGTGGGGTATTTTGAACTAAAACATCAGAGACTTATTTTATATCTTGCAAAAAGAGGTGTAATTGGTCACCTTTAAGCAATGATGCTTTGCACCTTACCTTCACAATAAGGATATGGGCATTTGTTGTCTTGGTCTGTGGTGACACATGTTGCTGTACTGCCTGCCGTGACCCTCGTACAGTGATGAGAATCAGTATGTAGGAGAGGAGGATGATGGCAAGAGGCAGGGCATAGCAGAAGAGGAAGAGACATATAATGTACGACATGGACAGAGCATCCTGGCCTGGTGCATACCTGAAAGAGAGGACAGGACATATCAATGGTGATGATAATCAGGGGCAACGCTGGAGTTTCTAGGGCCTCTGCTTATTTCCTTGGGCTGAAATCACTGATTGTGTGACCATTGTCTGAATCCTCTAAACATGTTATATCACGGTGACCGTGATATGCCCTTATTCCCAGATTGTTGGTGTTACTGGGCCACCTGAGAGAGACTAAGAATTATTGGGGGTAAATGAGCCCTGTGTCCTAATGGATAAGGTACTGACTTCTTAAGCCAGGTACTGTGGGTTCAAGACCCATCTTTGGCGAGTGGTTAAAGAGCATAACCCAGAGGTAGATGAATCAAAACCATCCTCTGCTAAGACTTCTACACTTACATAGATATTGAAGTCTTTCTAAAAGCAAAGCTGCAACTGTCCTATGCCAAATTGGCCATTGTCTAGCCAAAGCTATAAAAAGCACTTAAAGGGATAGTTCACCCCAAAATTAAAATTGTCATTAATTACTCACCATCATTTATCATTAGGTGAGCAGAATATCACAGTGGGAGAGTGCTGGGCCCATAACCCAGAGGTCGATGGACTGAAACCACTGTCTACTACAGCCCAACTCTCTGCTACTCGGCCTTCTTCCAGGTGTGAAACGTCTCGGTTATGTATGTAACCCTCGTTCCCTGAGATGTCACATCATGACTGACTAACTGGGATCTCGCTTAGAGAGACCAATCTACTCTGAGTGTAAACTAAATGAACCAATGGACATTGGCATGCGATTATTGCACCCAGCTGCTGCTGATAACAGCGTGAGCATAAAAAGGTAGCAGGTGCAATGAATACCAGGTTTTCGTTGAGGAGCTGAGCAGGTAACCCGGCCACTCAGTGGTGGTACAGCATCTGTGGCATTTGGACATGATGAATGTCGAGACAGAGGAGACTGTGGACTCGCCACAACAGTTCCTTATGAGGAGCTCATGGAGGTTGTGACTCATACTGTACATAGGCAAATTAAATAACGATTGGCCAGCCGAGAAACTGGACGCTCATCCTAAAAGTAATCTAGATGAGCGTTTACTGTGAGCTAGATCACAGACTTCATGATGAGGCCTTCTGTTTTTCTTGGATCTCCATGCAGAGGTTTTCACTTCATGGTGTGGACAGCGACTGCAAGACCCAGTCAACTGCCTAATTGGTACAGTTCTGGAGTTTTTGTAGAGGAGCTATTCTCCGCAGGGCTAGCTCCCTCCACTCTGAAGGCATATGTGGCAGCCTTAGCTGCTTCCCACACCCTTCTGGGTGGTCAAACATTCATTTCCTCCATGGCACCCTGAGGAAGTAGGCCAAGAAAGGCTTAATCAGCTCAGTGGCAAAGTTAGAAAACCTGTATGACTGATCCTCTTCAGTGGAACACAAAGGAGATGATTAGCAGAATGTTTTAGACAGCCACAGCTTCAGACACCAACGGCATTCACATTTATTACACATGCTCCATACAGTGAATATCAGTGGTGTTTAAGAATGAGACTGGCCAAAACATTCTGCTAAACATGTACTTTGTGTTCCACTGAAGAGAATAAGTCTTACAGGTTTGGAACAACATGAGAGTGACAAAAGGACAGGACTGCCATATTTTGACAATCTATTCTTAACAGTTAAAATTCAAGATTTCTAGAGTGGGATGTAATTAAAGGGATAGTTCACCCAAAAATGAAAATTATGTCATTAATGACTCATCTTCGGAACACAGATTAAGATATTTTAGATTTAGTCCAAGAGCTTTCTGTCCCTCCATTGAAACTGTGTGTACGGTATACTGTCAATGTCCAGAAACGTAATAAAAACATCATCAACGTAGTACATGTGATATCAGAGGGTCAGTTAGAATTTTTTGAAGCATCAAAAATACATTTTGGTCCAAAAATAGAAAAAACTACGACTTTATTCAGCATTGTCTTCTCTTCCGTGTCTGTTGTGAGCGAGTTCAAAACACTTCAGTTTAGTGATATCCGAATCCGAATCACTCGATGTAACCGGATCTTCCTGAACCAGTTCACCAAATCGAACTGAATTGTTTGAAATGGTTTGCGTCTCCAATACGCATTAATCCACAAATGACTTAAGCCGTTAACTTTTTTAATGTGGCTGAGACTCCGTCTGAGTTAAAACAAACCAATATCCCAGAGTAATTCATTTACTCAAACAGTACACTGACTGAACTGCTGTGAAGAAAGAACTGAAGATGAACACTGAGCCGAGCCAGATAACGAACAAAAGATTAAAAAATAAAAATAAATAGTTGCTCTTTGTCAAAGATTTATTTATTTATTTATTTTTTGGAGCAGTTTTCACAAGTCAGTTAAAATGAGAAGAACAGACAGGTGTACATACATAACTTTCAATATTTATTGCACGTCAACAGACAGCAAGAGTTTTATCCTGCACCTCCAAGTATTATCTTTGTAAGAAAAGTGTTTTTGGCCACTTTGTAGATGCGTGTGTCACATATTACATGTACACATTACATGCACGTACACCTTGAAAATGCCAACTTTTCATCGGATTGCTCCTGACTCGCCATCACTGCTGCTGCTGCGAATCTCACGTGCGTGCGTGTGTTTGACGCCGCTGGTGTGAAAACACTGGCTCTGATTGGCTACCATGAAACACATGACTCTGCCTTAGCCAATCATTATCGCTTATCTCGTATTAACCCACCTGTTCACTCGCTGTGTGAGCCAGGTGTGCCTTCGGGTTACATAGTTTATTAAATCAATGCACAGTAACGCACCGCATTTAACGTCCAGTAATGTTAACAGCATTATAACGATGGGAAAAGTAATAAGTTAGATTACCCCGTTGCTGAAAAAATAACGTTGTTACCTAACGTTGTTTTTTTAAACGGCCTTATTCCAAACACTGTTAATGACATAATTTAAATTTTTCGATGAACTAACCCTTTAAGTACTGCTGCCATATGAAAGTTCTAGACCATGAAAAATATCTAAAAAAAAAACAAAAAAACAAAGTGCTAATCATAATAGAACGGCAGCAAATGAGAACAGGATGAATATCACTTCTTTTGGGTTTTTCTTTTCCGTGATAATTCTCACAAGCTAATTTCCAGATTTCTCACAATTTCTCTTATGTTTTGCGTACTGCATCTTGCCAAAACAGGATCCTCAGCAGGTTTACACTGCTGGCACTCAGTCATTGTGTTTTCCTTTGGCTATATGTGCCTTAAAATGCTTCATGACAGCCGTCACTTCAGCATTTGGGAAGTCGTGGCGTAATGGTTAGAGCGTCGGACTCCCAATTGAAGGGTTGTGAGTTCGAGTCTCGGGCCGGACGGAATTGTGGGTGGCGGTAGTGCATGAACAGCTCTCTCTCCACCTTCAATACCACGACTTAGGTGCCCTTGAGCAAGGCATCGAACCTCCAACTGCTCCCTGGGCGCCGCAGCATAAATGGCTGCCCACTGCTCCGGGTGTGTGCTCACAGTGTGTGTGTGTGTGTTCACTGGGTTAAATGCAGAGCACAAATTCACTTAGCACATTCTTTGTCCTCCTTGTGGGTTTTCAATTTTGTCTTCTTCTTCACTCTCATTGTCTGTACAAAAAAATTTTAATCAGTAAATTCGAACTAGTTTGTATTTACAGTGGAGATTAAAATGAGAGAAATTTCAAGTTACCTGCTATTTGAAGTTATCCAAAGAGGAATAGAAGGGCAGTTTTTAAATTATTTCATAAATTAAATGTATTCTAAAGTAAAAAACAAAAAACAAAAAAAAAACAAATGAGATTTGAAAAACACTTACAGATACCTCCAAGTTATTGGTGTTAATCCGCGACCTGGTGCTAATTTCCTTAATTATATTAAAACCATATTTACCTGATAAAATTAATATAACTTCTACCGAGATTGGGCCGCTCTAAGGTGACTGAAACCCTTAATTTATTTGGGTCCAAGGAGAAACATATATGTTCTCTAATATTGATCACTGTGTTACCACAATCCTAGAGAATATCCCTAAAATTCAAGATATGGGACAAAATGTTTGAAATTTTGTCTCATATTTAAATCAGATGGTTAAGAAATATCACACGAACTTTAGGCTAAGTGCGATAACACACTAATGCAAATGTGATATCTTATACAACAGTTCATATTATACACAGTTCAAGTTAATATTGTGTTATTTTAGACACAATGTTGTCTATTTTGTTCAATTTTGCCTACCAGAAGATAAAGACAAAGCAGAACTGTTCATCTCTGAGCAACCCACATCGGCATTTGATTTCATAATCCATGTTTTGAACGAATTTGGTGAACCATTTGATGCGTTGAACCATTGGCCTTAGTCACGTTGGATTTGAAGTGGCGCTGCACAGACCAATTGGTGTATGACAAACATTTACTTTTATGATTGCAATTCATATATTTAATTTTTAATTGATAAATTATTTAAACATTAACTATAATTTATCAATTAAAAATTAAATATATAAATTGCAATCATAAAAGTAAATGTTTGCATTTTATATAATAAATTATGATCATAGTTTAAATTACTTGAAACGATTAACAAAAGCGATTAACAATTCTATTATAATTAACTGCATTAACTTACTTGTCGGAAGCTACTGTATGCTGTGGCTGACTGAAGTTTTGCCCACGACGCCATCTTGTTTTCACTCACAATAGACCACCAGGGCCGTATACAGAATTCCTAAAAGAATTTGCAGATTTCCTCTCAGACCTTCTAGTTACAGTTGATAAGGCGCTAATCATGGGAGATTTTAATATTCACGTTGATAATGCAAATGATACATTAGGACTTGCGTTTACTGACCTAATAAACTCCTTTGGAGTCAAGCAAAATGTCACCAGGCCCACTCATCGTTTTAAACATACACTAGATTTAATTATATCGCATGGAATCGATCTTACTGCTATAGATATTGTACCTCAAAGTGATGATATTACAGACCATTTCCTTATATCGTGCATGCTGCGTATAACTGATATTAACTATATGTCGCAGCGTTACCGTCTGGGCAGAACTATTGTTCCAGCCACCAAAGAAAGATTCGCAAATAACCTGCCTGATCTATCTCAACTGCTAATTGTACCCAAAAATACACACAAATTAGACGAAATTACTGACAACATGGGCACTATTTTCTCTAATACATTAGAAGCTGTTGCCCCAATCAAATTGAAAAAAGTTAGAGAAAAACGTACTGTACCATGGTATAACAGTAATACTCACTCTCTCGAGAAATTAACTCGTAGTCTTGAACGCAAATGGAGAAAAACTAACTTAGAAATTTTTAGAATTGTATGGAAAAACAGTATGTCCAGCTATAGACAGGCTCTAAAAACTGCTAGGGCAGAGCATATACACAAACTCATTGAAAATAACCAAAACAATCCAAGGTTTTTATTTAGCACAGTGGCTAAGTTAACAAATTACCAGATGCCACCTGATTCAAATATTCCACCAACGTTAAATAGTAATGACTTTATGAATTTCTTCACTGATAAAATAGATAACATTAGAAATACAATAGCGAATGTAGATTCTACAGCGTCTAACACTTCAGTTTCATCCATCGCACCCAAAGATAAACTGCAGTGCTTTACAACCATAGGACAGGAAGAGCTAAATAAACTTATCACTGTATCTAAACCAACAACATGTTTATTAGATCCTGTACCCTCTAAATTACTGAAAGAGCTGTTACCTGTAGCCGAAGAACCGCTTCTCAATATCATAAACTCGTCGATAACTTTAGGATACGTCCCAAAACCATTCAAGCTGGCGGTTATCAAGCCTCTTATTAAGAAACCAAAACTAGATCCTAGTGTACTGGCAAATTATAGGCCTATTTCAAATCTTCCATTTATGTCTAAAATTTTAGAGAAAGTTGTGTCTGCTCAATTGAGCACCTTCCTGCATAAAAATGATCTGTATGAAGAATTTCAGCCTTGCGTCAGACCAAGGCTGCATCTCATTTCTAGTCTTACTTGATCTTAGTGCTGCGTTCGACACCATAGATCATGACATACTCATAGATCGATTACAAAACTATACAGGTATTCAAGGGCAGGCTCTAAGATGGTTTAGATCCTACCTGTCCGATCGCTACCATATTGTTTACTTAAATGGGGAGTCATCTCATTTATCATCAGTAAAATATGGAGTGCCACAAGGATCCGTCCTAGGTCCCCTTCTATTTTCAATATATATGTTGCCCCTTGGTAATATTATTAGAAAATACGGAATTAGCTTCCACTGTTATGCTGATGATACTCAGCTATATATCTCAACGAGACCAGATGAAACTTCCCAATTATCTAAGCTAACAGAGTGTGTTAAAAATGTAAAAGATTGGATGACACACAATTTTCTACAATTAAATTCGGATAACACAGAGATACTAATTATTGGACCTAAAAACACTACACAGAATCTTGTAGATTACAATCTGCAACTAGACGGATGTACTGTTACTTCCTCTACAGTCAGAAATCTGGGTGTTATATTAGACAGCAATTTGTCTTTTGAAAATCATATTTCCAATGTTACAAAAACTGCATTCTTCCATCTTAGAAACATTGCCAAGCTACGAAACATGTTATCTGTTTCTGATGCAGAAAAGCTAGTTCATGCATTCATGACCTCTAGACTGGACTATTGTAATGCACTTCTAGGTGGTTGTCCTGCTTCGTCAATAAACAAGCTACAGGTAGTCCAAAATGCAGCAGCTAGAGTCCTTACCAGGTCAAGAAAATATGATCATATTACCCCAATTTTACAGTCTCTGCACTGGCTACCTATTAAGTTCCGTATCAGTTACAAATTATCATTACTTACCTATAAGGCCCTAAATGGTTTAGCTCCAGCGTACCTAACTAGCCTTCTACCACGCTACAACCCATCACGCTCCCTAAGGTCACAAAACGCTGGACTTTTGGTCGTTCCTAGGATAGCAAAGTCCACTAAAGGAGGTAGAGCTTTCTCACATTTGGCTCCCAAACTCTGGAATAGCCTTCCTGATAATGTTCGGGGTTCAGACACACTCTCTCTGTTTAAATCTAGATTAAAAACACATCTCTTTCGCCAAGCATTCGAATAATGTATCTTTTTAATTGTGAGTGTAGTTGCATCTGTTCAAAGGTGCATTTTTTATTCATTAACTTGGGTTAAACTAATTTTACTTTGTTGGATCAGCAGCTATGCTAATGATGTCTGTATTTTGTTTCTATGTTTCGCCACGGGATTTACATCCCGTGGTAACTAGGATTTAAACAAGCTCCAGTCTGGATCCAGAACACCTGAGAAGAGATGATGCTGACCCTCAGAGGACCTCAGATGATGCTAACCCTGAATCAACAAACAGAACTAACAATTATTGCTAAATGTGTGACTGAATCATATAATAACTTAATTAATAATATTGATAGTTCATCGTCTAGCTGACTACGTCTTGTATTATTATTATTATTTTTATTTTTTCTATAATCCTGTCAAATGTGCACAAACTACTAGCTACTACTAAATATTGTAGAAACATAATTTTCTGTAAAGTTGCTTTGTAACGATTTATTTTGTAAAAAGCGCTATACAAATAAACTTGAATTGAATTGAATTGAATTGAATTGAATTGAATTGAATTGAATAATACGATCCCGCCAATCAGAAGTCTCTAAACGTACACTTGTGTGTATTATGAAAATCTTCGCTGATGCAGTAGTTGTACCGGGTCCAGGCTACAGCGACACACTCTCAAGCTCAGAGGTACACAGTGTATAGTACAATTTCAGAGATTTGTGATATGTAATGACATGGAACCAAAATTTGAAAGGGAGTTTTTGGGACTTAGAAAATAGCATCTACTATACATTGCCCATAAACTCAAATGTCCCTGTAATACTGTTGCATATTCAGGTCAAAACTTTGTAAACCAAAAAAATCAACACATAAACAAGCACTTAGAACACCTGGACAACTACAAAGGCCAGACAATCATACAGAAAACCCTAGTATAGTGGCAGAGAGGTGCAGTGCAACTAATAGCATATAAATTACACACATCACCTTCAGGCTGACTTTTTGGCTTTCTTTGTCTGTTTTTCTGAGAATCTTTCAGTGCTCCCATTAACATCCTCCTAGGCACTTACCAGTCTATGCAGCATGCTGTTCCGTAAGGTTCAGGGCCATAGTGACCCCAATTTGCCAAGGGACCCACAGCAAACACCATGGCATAGCACCACACCCCCACTATCATCAGACAGGCATGAGAGTAGGAGAATTTGTTACCTATTAAAGAAAGAAAAATCACAGATGCATTCATTTAGCACAAAGTACTTATCACTATTAAATGTGTTATACTGTGTTGGAGAACATTACATATACATATATATATATATATATATATAAACCCTGAAAATACATTTTGAAAGCAAAACATTATTATTATTATTATTATTATTATTATTATTATTATTATTATTATTATTATTATTATTATTCATTATTCATTATTATTATTATTATTATTATTATTATTATTATTATTTTTTAGAAACACACCACTTCCTCTTGGCCCAATCCATCTATTTATGTGCTTACGAGGGAAAGATTCTGTACCAAGGAAGCTATACTGTGGTAAGATGAGTTTTCAATCAAACATCAGTCATCCTTATTCTTGTCATTTGTCAGAGTTACATTAATATTTTTTTTCATTTTAAGGAGACCATAGAACATTGAATTCATGAATAAGTTTTGCCATTTTTGTTGGCAAAAACCTATTAAAGTTAGCGAATTTGCATTGTAGCACTAGGTTAGGCCATTTTCACAGCCTCGTTGTGTGTATAGCATTGTGTTTATATTTTGCATCTTGCAAACTGTTCTAACTCAAACTTTCAGTTATTATTATTATTTTTGTATATATATTTATATATAAAAACTGAAAGAGTTGTCGGAAGCTTAACTGTTGTGACGTTCAAGTCATGCATCCGTGTTTCAGTATGTTTATAGCCAGCCTACATTTAGATTTTTACTTCAGCCGATTGTACTTAGGCTTCAAAATTCATAGAAGTTGTGTTCATTTGTGAAGATATTCATTATGAACAAAAAAAGTTCTGTAATAATCAATAAGCCAATTAAATTCTTTATGGTTTTGTCAAGGGAATCAGGCTGATGGTATCATCAGATGATATGAGATGAATGAGAATTGTTGAGAACTGAGAATTGTGTGCACTTGTTTGTTACTTTCAAGTGCATTTTTAGAATGTTATGTCATGCAGGACAAGAGCAAAACAGTCAAACATGCATGTCCAGCACAAGCTGACGTGGAATATTGAAAAGTAGCACAGTGGGATTTTAAAAAGGCCAGTTATAGTGCTCCCACAACAAACTATAATATACTATATTACTCTATAATTATGACATCTATCAGGTGCAGAGCTAAAGACCTATCTGTCAACATGACTTCTAAAATAAGGCTTCAACTGCATCCCAAAAATGTTTGCTTCTCTTCCACCTACAGAATCCGTCTGTTCACCTGCTGTCCTACTTGCCATCTTAATCTCTATTCTCAAGCACACCCACATGCTGTTAAACAGCTCCATCTAAATTGTCTTCTCTGTCCCACACACACCTTCATCTTTTCAACAGTCAGTCAAATCAGATCAGTTTCTCCTAGCCCAATGCTCAGTGTGCATAATAGTTTGTACTATTATGCATTAAGCATTGAGCTCGGAGAAACGCAACTTTGTTCTGCTGGACACTTGTTGTAAAGCTAGAATGACAATAAAGTATTTATACTTGAACTCAACTTGAAATGCAGAAACTGACAAATCTAATGAACTCTAACGAGGCCAACTGCTCTTGTCCAGACATGAGAGTACTGACCAAAAGCCAAACGAAAACTGGGCATCTAGAGCCTGATAAAAAGTACTGTAGAATATCCAATAATTAAACTGAAAGCCATAAGGTAATGACTTTCCCTTTGTTATGTGCATCGCAGCAGGACAGAAGGGATTCATGCAGCTACATCTGATTTTTAATTAAGATATGGAGGAGGGCCAGGGTGGAAGATAAATGTATTGTGGTGTGAAAGGTGTTGAGAAACAGTACCATAGTTTGGGAAGCAGACTTTGAGGCAGCAGACGGACGACAGTGCGGTGAGATTTGTCAGGCTGGATAAGCCGAAGAGGACACCACATACAGCATAGTATAAACATGTCAGCTCTCCAAACAGCCACCTGAGACAATGAGAGAGAGGCAAGTAAAGAAAGCAATGGACAGTCATTTTTAGGTTTTCCATAAAAACATATTTGTATTACAAATATGCCTCAGAAGCCAGATCTGAAATGGCTGCCACTGCCACAGAGATTTGAAGTGTGGAATCACATGCACATTCTTTTGAAAGGCGGTTAAAAAACAGTAATAACTGAATAATTTTAATAAATGAATGATGATTCATTAAATCGTTATTTTTTCATATTTGCATTTAATTTTTTTATATCACAATTTAAATTATATTTCATAATTACCAATTTTTTGTTAAATGTTGAATCTCATAACTACAATACATTTCTTGTAATTGGAAGTCTATTTCTCACAATATGATTTTACCTTACAGTTGTGACTGTATACATTACAATTGCTACATTTGTTCTTATATTTTCTGCTTTATTTCTTGTAAATATGATTTTATATATTTTTATCTCAGTATAATTGTACATATCAGTTACCATCTAATTTCTTTTCATTGTGATTTCTGTCTTTGTCACAATTAGAACTGCATATTTCTCAACTTTCTTTATTTCTCATAATTTCTCACAATAAAATTAGATTTTAGCTCAAAATATGATTTTAAATCTTTATTTTGATAATTTTACCATTTTATTTCTTGTGATTGTGATTCTTATCTCACAATGTGATTTCATGACTATATATCAAAATTGCTCATTTGTTTCTAGTTCTGAAATTAAATCTCACAATATAGTTTTGTATTTCACAACTCCTTTGATTGTTTTTCTCATCTCACAATGTGATTTTATGTCTTGCCATCGTAACTGTATCTCACAACTGCCATTTTAATTGCAAAATTATTTTACACAATTGTGACTTTATATCTCAAAATATAAATGATCTCACATTGCCTTTAATTCTTGTGATTTTTATATCTCACAACTGTGATTTTTTTGTAACTATTGCAACTTTATATCTTTTAATTGCGACTTTTTCTTGAAATGAATAACACAATGAGGACATTTTAAATTATATCTCAGAATTATCTTCTTTTTTTTTTTTTTTTACCCTTTAGATTAACAAATGCTTCCATATGTTAATGGTTCTGGTACCAGCACATAAAACAAGTCATATTCTGACTGTCATGAAAACAGCAAGGTCTAACACTGTGTCTCAACCATCTTCAGCATGATACAATTTCATAAAATGCTGTACTGTTGGTTGCTAGTAGGTGTAGGTATCCTACTCAACTGCAATATCCAGCTGTATAAAATGTGTTATATTGTGGCACAGTGTTAGGCAGTTCTGCTTCAGCTTTGGTCCCGTGTCAATGAAATGACGCATCAGAGCTGCTTTAGACTGTCTCTGTTACAGGGTTGAGCATATTTTAGCACAGACTTCTTGTGGCATCTGCCTACTTGTGAGCAAAGGTGGATGGAATCGCCAAGGGAAAGAGAGTAACTGTCATCCCCAGGTCACTAATAGATAAATTTATGATGAAGAATTCCGCCGGCTTGAGAGATGATCTCTTACGATACGCAACAAGGAGCAGGATGCCATTTCCCAAGAGTGACAGAATACCTAAAAAGAGAAAGAAATACATCTGGTGAACAGTCACTACCACAAGCACTCTGTTTTTCCTTGTTATAACACCCTGCAACCCCAATTTTACTGTTTTGTTATTGCTCTGACAGCTTGGAAAGACCTGAAAATGCTATGATTTATTCTGGCACGGATCTGAAGTCACCCTTTCAACTGTCAAGTGTCGTCTCGCTCTGTTTGTCAATGACCCCTGAAGTTTTGATCTAACATCGCTTGATACTTTAACGTTCACAATATAGCTGTATCTCAAGCATCACATTTTGGCTGAAAAACGTCCAAACTGCATAAACGTAAGTGTTGCATAATTGTGTTCCAAAGAGAAACTTCAAAAAGTCAATTTAACAGAGTGAAATGAAACACAACTATTTAATCGTGATGTCAAGCCTTGAAGGCTACTTTGTCAGTTACTCCTAGTAAAAAAAAAAAAAAGAAATATATATATATATATATATTATACTTAAACAATTATACTTATTTTGGCATATGACTTGTGCACAATGCACTTTTCTTAGTAATAAGTGTGTTTTAAAGTCATTTTGAGGATTGTATGATCTTTGAATAACATCAGACTTTAAATGCAAAATATTTTAAGTGTACCTGAAGTGTACTTGCAATAGTTCCACTTTAGCACAATAAAATATACTAAGTATATCTTTATTTGGACTTCAGTGTGATATATGGAATACAAGCTATGTTAATATAGTACATTTTCCTTGAATCCTTTTTATAACATCGTTATTTTTCTAATATTGCTAAATGGTGTTTAAATTCTTATTTGTGCTTAAAAAAATGTTATGTACATTTATTGAATTGTTGTCGCTTGGCACACCTGCGTCATGACGTCATCGCACGTTTCAGTAGGTGGCGCGCCCGTGATGTGCTTCATTCAGAGTAAATACACCATCACAGAAGTCATCACGGCTGCGCTCTCTTTTTAATTTTTCATGTTTATCATACTTCTTTTCAGGTAATCGCAAAATAAGATGCACAAAATAGACTTCTGTTTAAACATAAACTTTAGTGCGATACTGATGATGTATGTATGTTAAAAGCAGTTTGGTCCAATATACTGATAGTATGTCATGAGTTTAGAAGGCCTGAGCACATGGATAGCGTGAGTGCCTCGCGATTAGCGCGATAGCCATTCTATGTCATACATGGCCAGTATGGAGTTATTTGTGTTCATTAACGTTCATGGTGTTGTGGCAGACTTATGAGTTATGCATTACGTTTATCTTGATCTTTCATGTGTCTTTATTATAAAAAATACATTGGATATGAGTAAGTGAACAGCGTTTAGCAGTGAACATGTGGTTAATATTCCAGCTGTATTCGTGTGTCATCAATTTATTTTCTGTAATTTCATCGTTAAGGGTAAATATTAATTAAGATGTTCTATATCATTTGGTGCTTATGTGTACATTCTGAATACTGTATCCTGTTTTTAGAAAAAGCATGCGATTTGAGTGTCACAGTGTCAGTTGTAACTGACATGGCTTTTTTTTCTGAGACTACAACATGTGAACATGTGATAGTTTGTTAACCAGTTGATTACATTTTCTTATTCCTTCTATTGTAATGGGAAGTGTTTGAGGTCACTCATTTATTTTACATTCAGTTATTACTGGGAAAGAGTGATACATGTGTTCATACTATATGCTGAACTTTTGTTATATGCATATGTTTGTTTTATTCATTCAGAGTAAATACACCATCACAGAAGTCATCACGGCTGCGCTCTCTTTTTAATTTTTCATGTTTATCATACTTCTTTTCAGGAGTACTACAATTTTGGAGGCACCGCTGGGATAGATGTCAGACGGTTTATCCACCTTGATCGGCAGGGAACCACCTAGCGACATTCATCCCTTAACTACCCAGATGTTTATCAGTTGAGTAAAGTGACAAGGCAGAACTGATTGAACAGAGCGTGCACTTGAGGTACAGAGGCAGCTGAGATAAATCAGATAAGTCAAAGTTCACATACAACACTGAAACACTGCGAAAACTGCAGCAATGGATGACTTGCAAAGTATCCAGGAAGAAATTGGTGAGAGACTGTGTACATTGCCAAGAGGAAAATTAATTGAACTGAGTCAGTTCCTTGAGATTCATTTAGAAGCAAATGTCACACGCCTTTCTCTAGTTAGTCGTCTCAGTAATCATCTGCTACGAAGTGAGTTGGAGGAACTTGAGGATGGAGGCATGGCTGAACTATTAAGCATAAATGATAAATTGAGTGAAATAATGCTAACTGATGTAAACGTGAGTGAACTAAGCCCAGAACCGGGACAGGTAGAGGAAAGAGAAAATGTAGTACAAAGACAACCAGGAGAAATTAATCACACAACTGATCTGTTTCCTGCTGTGCAAACACATCCAACCGTTTCACAGAGCACGAGGCTGAGGCCAGCATCAGCAGACAGTGTAGCAGTTAACTCTTCGCTGCCTCCACAGGGTCAAATGATACCGACTGTATGGCACAGGGAGTTTAAAATCTCAGGTTTTATTGGAGAACCTGGCCAAAGAGACAGATTAACCTTTTCGAGTCTGGCACGCCAAATTGAAAGTGGACTGAACAAAGGTTACCCAGAACAAGAGATAGTTGATTCAGTGATTCGAGCCATTACACCAGGCCTTCAATTACGTAGCTACTTAGAAGGGAAAACTGACTTGACCTTACCAATGTTGAGACGAATTCTTCGGTCCCATTACCAAGAGAAAAATGCCACCGAATTGTACAAGCAACTTACTGCAGAATCACAGCGTGCAAAAGAAACACCCCAAAGTTTCCTCATACGTGTGCTTGACTTGAGGCAGAAAATCCTCTTTGCGTCACAAGAAGACGAGTCGGGGTTGAAATATGACCCAGCACTCGTGCAGAATATGTTTCTTCACACTGTGTTAACAGGTCTACAAAACGACCGTATCCAGAGTGATCTCCAACCGTACCTGACAGACACCACAGTCACAGATGAGACACTGCTGGAAAAGTTGAATGTTGCATGCTCCCACGAGGCTGAGAGACAGAGTAAACGGAAAAGTGAACGCAGCGCCACTGTGAATGTTACTCAGTTAAGTGAACCAACTCTGCATTTAAAAAGCAAACAAAAACAGCCAAAATCTGATTTGATGTCACAGTTGAAAAATTTAAGTGAAGAAGTTAAGCAGATCAAGGAATCGATGCAGCAACCCTCACCTCTGCCGCAACAGTGCTGCACTGTCAACAATGATGTCTCAACTTTAAGAACAGCCCATCAATCCATCGCAGAGGAGAATCAGGTGCCGCAGAGCCAGGCCTGGAGGCAGAGTCAAAATGGAGGTGAGCAACAACAACAGTACCCATTTCAAGTTTCTCATTTCACACCACAACCATATCAACGGCGGATGAGTCCGATGCCAGTGCAGTATTTCCAGCCAACTCATTCATCTCAGTATGCAGCTCAAGGGTTCAATCCGCAGCAGTTTCACGCAGAGTCACAGTCATATGTCGCAACGCCACAATCACAGTCTTTCCAGCCATACCGACAGTCACGGCCCCCGAGGCCAAGGCAGTGTTTTCACTGTCAGCAGGCGAGATCGATGGAACTGTGCACTCATTGTTACCGCTGTGGCAGTAATGAACATTTCCTGGCGGGTTGCAAAGAGAGAGGTACCCGAACACCGCGTAGGGTTCAGTTAAACGAGGACGGGTTACCACCGCGGGACAGGGAGTGACCCATCAAGTGAAATTGTCCCCTTCGTATACAAAGCTGCAAGTGGAAAGAGTGGGATTGGAGCCAGACATAATCCCTTATGAGTGCAATCTAATTTCTGAGTGTCAAGTCAACAAACATTCGCCTGTGACTTCCCTGGTTGGTGACATGTTATCTGAATGGACACAAAACAGAGGCATTGTGGGACACGGGATCCCAAGTGTGCATTGTGGATCGACAGTGGAAGGATCAGTACATACCTGGAGTGAAGATACGAGAAGTTTCCGAAGCGACAGAGGCCACAGACAACTTGCATCTTGTCGCAGCCAATGGTTCCATCATGCCCTATGAAGGATGGGTAGAAATTACGTTCAACTTGGCTCCCCCTGCAAACAAAATGAAAGAATTAGTCGTCCCTGTACTCGTCTTAAGAGGCCAGCAGTTGTCCAAGCCAATCATTGGTTACAATGTAATTGAGCAGGTCATGAAACAGAGTGAAGCGAGTGGGCAATGTGATGTGAGCAAAGGACTGTTGAATAAGACTGTTAGATGTGCCTTTCCAAGTTTGACGAGAAGTAAAGTCCAAACATTCATTAACCTTGTGACAGCTGAAAGGTCAAGTGAGTATTTAGTGAAGACGACAAGAGACCATGTGACTGTGCCAAAACATGCTATCATGCAGGTCAAGTGTCAAGTAAAAGCGCCATGTATGAAGCAGGATAGTGTCATGTTGTTTGAACCATCTGTCAATCTACAGTACCCTGATGGACTGGAACCCATTGAAACACTCTTGACTCTGAAAAAGGGGAGCCGACCTGTGATCCAAATCAGTGTCCAGAATGTGACGGAACACGATATCCTTCTGGTAGGAAAGACTGAACTTGGGACGGTACAAACAATAAAGTCAGTGTTACCAGCAGCAGCATCATCTGGTGTAACAACAGCCAGTGTTAATGAAAGTGTGAAGCCAACAAGTGAGTGTGAGACTAATGGTGAAGGTGTGTGGGACCCACCTGTGGACGTCAGTTATTTGTCTCTGGAGCAACAACAGAAAGTCAGGCAAATGCTGCGAGAGGAGTGTCATTCCTTCTCAAAATCAGATGAGGACATCGGGTGTGTCAAAGACCTACAATTGAGCATCAGCGTAACAGATCAGAAACCTGTTGTGCGAATGTATACATCTGTTCCAAAACCGCTGTACCAAGAAATGAAAGACTATCTTCATGATTTGATCGCCCAGGGGTGGATTGAAAAATCTCATTCGCCTTATTCATCTCCAATTGTATGTGTCAGAAAAAAAGATGGCAGCCTGAGGTTGTGTATTGATTACAGGGACCTCAACCGGAAAACAGTGCCTGACCGACAACCGATTCCCAGAGTACAGGACATACTGGATGGCTTAGGAGGAAATAGGTGTTTCTCTTTACTGGACCAAGGAAAGGCGTACCATCAAGGTTTTATGACACCAGCAAGTAGACCGTTGACGGCCTTTTGTACACCGTGGGGGTTATATGAATGGGTCCGTATTCCCTTCGGGCTCATGAATGCTCCGGCTGCATTCCAGCAGTTCATGGAAGGATGTCTGGAAGGGCTACGAGATGACATTTGTGTACCTTACCTCGACGACATCTTAGTCTTCACTAAATCCTTTGACGAGCACGTTGAGGCGGTAAGAATAGTCTTACAGCGGCTGCGGTCGCATGGGGTGAAATTGAAGCCAAAAAAATGTGAGTTGTTCAAAGATGAGGTCCGCTACTTGGGAAGGATAGTTTCAAAAGAAGGGAGCAGGATGGATCCAGCAGATACTGTAGCAGTGACCGCCCTGAAGGAAAAGAGACCCACCACAGTTGGAGAATTGAGGAAGGTTTTAGGCTTGTTAAGTTACTACCGGCCTTACATTAAAGACTTCTCGAGGATTGCTTGCCCCCTGTATGGCCTGCTGAAAAGTGATAATAACAAGGTACAAACGAAAGGTAAAGGGAAAAGAGGGACTTACCTCAAGAGTCATGTGGTTCCATCAAGTCAGTTGGTTGAATGGACGGAGGAACATCAGGAAACACTCGAAAAACTGATTGATTGTCTAGTTAAGCCGCCTGTGCTGGGGTTCCCAGACTTTACAAAGCCGTTTGTACTGCACACCGATGCGTCAAATCAGGGACTGGGAGCTGTCCTGTATCAACACCAGGAAGAGAAATTAAGAGTGATTGCTTATGGATCGAGGACATTAACGACAGCAGAACGGAATTACCATTTGCACAGTGGTAAATTGGAGTTCTTGGCTCTCAAATGGGCCATCACTGAAAAATTCAGAGATTATCTTTACTATGCGCCCACATTTACAGCGTACAGTGACAATAATCCCCTCACCTACGTTTTGACGTCTGCCAAGTTGAACGCAACTGGATGCCGATGGGTCGCAGAGCTTGCTGATTTCCACTTCACTATCCGGTATCGGCCTGGAAAGGAAAACATTGATGCTGACGCATTATCCAGGTTGACAACACTCTCAGAAAAAAATGTCCCAGAATACACAGAGGAGCTTTCATCTGATTCAATAGGAGCCATGATACAGGCGGTGGAAGTCCAGTCTGAATCAGGGATACCATGGTCCTTTGCTATAGCTTGCCAGAGTTCACCAACATCTGCAGAGACCAGTACAACATCAGGACCCCTATCAAAAGAAGAGATCAGAAGAGCTCAGAGGGAAGATAATGACATAGAGTTGGTAATTCGTCACTTACAGTCAGGAGTAAAGCCTTCTTCTAAGCAGTGGAGGTCTGCGGGTTCAGCAGCGAAAAGTTTGATGAGAGGGTGGGATAAGTTGATGCTGGATGAGGATGGCATTCTGCAAAGAAAAACAGCACAGAGAACTCAGCTTGTATTGCCAACGGGATTCAGGAAAATTGCACTGGAGGAATTGCATGACAAAATGGGACACCAAGCTGCTCCTGCATTAAGCAAAAGAAACCGTGCAGAGAAATAAGAGCACCTCTGAAATCCATCACAACGACTTTCCCATTCGAACTTGTGTCAGTGGACTTCCTCCACTTAGAAAAATGCAGAGGAGGATATGAATATATACTTGTCATCGTCGATCATTTCACACGATTCGCACAGGCATATGCGACAACGTCAAAATCTGGCAAGACTGTGGCAGACAGACTCTTTAACGATTTCGCCCTCAAGTTTGGATTTCCGTTGAGAATACACCATGATCAGGGGGGAGAATTTGAAAATCAGCTGTTTGGACAATTGCAAAAGTATAGTGGGATCACTGGTTCAAGAACTACTCCCTATCACCCCCAAGGAAACGGGCAAGTTGAGAGATTTAATCGGACGTTGTTGCAAATGTTGAAAACTCTCACTGAAAAACAGAAATCAAGTTGGAAAGACTCATTGAACAAGTTGATCTATGCCTACAATTGCACAAAAAGTGAAGTGACTGGTTTCTCCCCGTTTCACCTCTTGTTTGGTCGTTCCCCGAGACTGCCCATTGATGTTCTCTTCGGGCTTAATGCAGACAACCTGCCCACAAACAAAAGTGAGTACCTGGAGGCTTGGAAACAAGGGATGCAAGAAGCACAAGAGATCGCTAGAGAACATGCAAAAAAGGCAAGCGAGCGTAATAAAAGAAATTATGATCAAAAAGTGAGATATACAGACCTTGACTCAGGAAGTCGAGTCCTTGTAAGAAACCTGACTCCGAGGGGAGGACCAGGAAAACTTCGGAACTATTGGGAAGAGCAAGTTCATGTTGTTGTACGCCGAGTTGCTGAGGATGTGCCAATTTATGAGATCAAGCCTGAGCGAGGAAAGGGGAGGTCACGAGTATTACACCGAAACTTGTTGATGCCATGCGATTACTTACCTCTTGAAGTCGATCCAACGCCAAAACCCAAATCACAGCAGAGACAGCCACAGGGAAACTCCAGCATACCTGCAAACCGAATGGAAGAAAGTGAGTTGGAAAGTGAAAGTGACTCTGAGTATTATATACCAGTTGAGCCTTGTCAAGTGAGAAAGCAACCTAGTGGTTATGATCAGAGACGAGAGGAAGCACTAATACAGTTTTCACCTCCTGAGTTGCCTGCTCATCAGAGTGCATCACATAGTTCTCCACTGAATCGGTTTGAACTAGAACCGTTACCTACAGCTGAAGTGAAACAAGATGTTCCCACACCTCCTCATGTACCTGTGAAAGAGAACCGATTTGAACTGCTTGGAAGACAAATTGAAAATGAGTTAGCGAGTGCAAATGAAAACTTACCTGCGAAAGTACCAGAGGAAATTGAGTCAAGTGACAGACCTGTTGAGGTGCAAAGAGAATACCAGTACTTAGGGAGGCAACGACGTCCACCAAAGAAGTTCACCTATGATAGTTTAGGGACTCCTACCTGTTACAAAGTGCAAGTAACTGGTTCTGGATATGATTCACACTTTCCTAACATGTGGACACCTACATTTACGCCTTGGGTGCCAACAGTGTTTCCCTACCCAAGACCACCATCTGTGTATTAACCGTGAACTGAAACTGAAACAGAGATTGAGAGCACACTAATTGTTCTTATCAACTAGTACACACACTAATTGTTCATATGGACTGTGAAAGAACTTTTAAAAAAACCAAAGAACTGCTGCACACATATGCACGTACACATAAACAGGACTGTTTCTAGGCCAAAGGGACATGGACTGTTTTGCAAGGCCTATAAAAACATTGTGTGAACACTTTGGAAAAAAGTTTTTGAAACATTTTTGCATAGACTTTGAATCATTATTTTTGCAATTTTCTACATGGCATTCGGCCTGGGACTTCAAAGTGTTTTTGTGCATCAAAATGGCCTTTCGTGGGTTTTTTTTTCCCTCTTTTCTCTTTTTCTCTTGGACGCTGGATGAAACCCCTGAACTTGAATGTTTTATAGAAGGGGCATAATCCTTCGCATTTGAGTCGTGAAAAATTACAATCAGTTCACTAGGACTGTTGGTAAATGCGAACTTGAAATGTCATTATAGAGAAAAGATGACTGAGTATACAAATGTGAAAAGAATAAGATGTGATATGTCACTGTGGCAAAAGTATGTGTAAAAAAGAAAAAAAGAAAAGAAAAAAAAAGGGATTTTATAAGGATATTGGTAGATGTCGTGGGCGACATCTTTTCCTGTAGGGGAGAGTGTGATATATGGAATACAAGCTATGTTAATATAGTACATTTTCCTTGAATCCTTTTTATAACATCGTTATTTTTCTAATATTGCTAAATGGTGTTTAAATTCTTATTTGTGCTTAAAAAAATGTTATGTACATTTATTGAATTGTTGTCGCTTGGCACACCTGCGTCATGACGTCATCGCACGTTTCAGTAGGTGGCGCGCCCGTGATGTGCTTCATTCAGAGTAAATACACCATCACAGAAGTCATCACGGCTGCGCTCTCTTTTTAATTTTTCATGTTTATCATACTTCTTTTCAGGTAATCGCAAAATAAGATGCACAAAATAGACTTCTGTTTAAACATAAACTTTAGTGCGATACTGATGATGTATGTATGTTAAAAGCAGTTTGGTCCAATATACTGATAGTATGTCATGAGTTTAGAAGGCCTGAGCACATGGATAGCGTGAGTGCCTCGCGATTAGCGCGATAGCCATTCTATGTCATACATGGCCAGTATGGAGTTATTTGTGTTCATTAACGTTCATGGTGTTGTGGCAGACTTATGAGTTATGCATTACGTTTATCTTGATCTTTCATGTGTCTTTATTATAAAAAATACATTGGATATGAGTAAGTGAACAGCGTTTAGCAGTGAACATGTGGTTAATATTCCAGCTGTATTCGTGTGTCATCAATTTATTTTCTGTAATTTCATCGTTAAGGGTAAATATTAATTAAGATGTTCTATATCATTTGGTGCTTATGTGTACATTCTGAATACTGTATCCTGTTTTTAGAAAAAGCATGCGATTTGAGTGTCACAGTGTCAGTTGTAACTGACATGGCTTTTTTTTCTGAGACTACAACATGTGAACATGTGATAGTTTGTTAACCAGTTGATTACATTTTCTTATTCCTTCTATTGTAATGGGAAGTGTTTGAGGTCACTCATTTATTTTACATTCAGTTATTACTGGGAAAGAGTGATACATGTGTTCATACTATATGCTGAACTTTTGTTATATGCATATGTTTGTTTTATTCATTCAGAGTAAATACACCATCACAGAAGTCATCACGGCTGCGCTCTCTTTTTAATTTTTCATGTTTATCATACTTCTTTTCAGGAGTACTACATCAGCACTACTTCGGCACAGTTAAAGTGCATTAAATACAAATTAGTTCCAATTTAGCAGACTTTAAGCATACTTTAAGCACTTTCTACTTTAAGAATGTTTAACATACTAAAATACAATTGCAGGACATTTTATTAATCAAATAAATATAAAAATGTAATTGTAGTATACTTAGGATTAAATAAATGTATTTTAAATACATTTAAGTATCTTTGTTTTTGCACTAGAGACAGTTAAAGCTGCAGTCGGTAACTCTTGACGCTCTAGCAGTTAATAAACAGAACTGTTTACGTCTTGCGGAAGAACATTGTAGCCGGAACTACTTCTCTCTGTTCATGTCTATGAAGAATCACAAAGGTACTGGGTTACTCCGCCGCGGTATCCCCGAGGCAATCTAAAATAGTCAGAATATAAACACTTATTATAGGTGCAGCCTAGTGATTCAGGACTAGCTAAAAACACGGTTTGGAAAATGGATTCATGATGTACTCGCTTATTATATACATTTTTCTACATTTTGAACACAAACAAAGTTACGGACCGCAGCTCTGATTGGTTGTTTCTTACTGGGAGCAGTGTATTCCTGCAAATGGCAATAGGACACTGGGAGGAGCCAGAGGAGCTTGATTTTTTTCACAGAATATCTGTCTCATATTCTACTGTCAGGACATAATGACAGGTTTAACAAATATGTAAAAAATATATTTTTACAAAAGTTACCTACTGCAGCTTTAACCATTCTAGACATTGGGTCATATGAGATTTTAATGACAAGGCAAGGTTGGTTCAGGCTGTAAACTATCAATAATTTATGATGTTTGTAAAAAAACGTGATAATATAACGTATGATATCAACATGAAAAAAAAACATCATGCCATTTCTCCTATCTCTTCCTCAACTTTACTGTCTATCAACTGTTGTAAGTGAATGGACTCACAGAAGGTTGTGTATAAAGAACCCATGAAGACATCGTGCTCCTTTGGGATTTTGGAAACAAAATGGGAAGTTTCCGTGGTATTTCCCATCTGCAGGTAAAAAGAAAGAAAAGAAAAGACAAGGAGTTTGGATGAACAGTGGGGAAAGAATGAGGCTAAAGCTGTGGTAGAAATGGAAAAAGTATTAAACATTCATCAGCAAGCTGAGGGTTTTCACGGCTGAAACATGGGATTTTTTGGTTCAATGAGTTTTTGGGTGAGTCCATTACAATTGAGATTAGCAGCTCATCTCTCGGTGAAAAAAGAGCCAGATTCCCACTCGCAGCTAATGACAACATAGAAATGTCCATTTGTTTTGTGGAACATGTGAAGGAGGGAACGGGAATGGATTTGGGTTTCTTTGAGGATATGAGAAGAACATAAACTGTTCTAGTTCAATTTGTCCACCTAAATCATTTTTTGTGATGTGTTTCTGAAATGTCATTCCTTTTTATGTAATTTCCACCACATCTCATATTATGTAATTAAAAAAAAAAAAAAATAATAAAAAAAAAAAAAAATTAACTTTTAAAATGTAAGTAACCAGTGCTGGGTAGATTACAGAGTCTGTTACTGATTCCATATTACATAATTAAACTAGGGTTTGTGAAGGAACTGCAGTGAGTTTGTGTTTAACAAAAAAGAAGAATTAGGGAGAATCAAAACATTATGAATATTTTATTATAAAAAACAAGGTTAAGATTTTGAGCGAATACGTCTTTAAGCTCAGTCTGTTTTTCTCATAAAATATTCATAAGACTTAACAACATACATAAGATAATAACATACACAAATCATATGAACTATGTGTATGGCACTGTAATGTGTTTTTTGGTTCTTGACAGTAACAACACCCTCTCGAATCCACAGATTTTACAACTTGGGCAAGAAATAATGATTTCATTTGATAACCCTAATTAGAGAAGCACTGCCTTGCGAAAGCTAATACATTTGAAAGAATAAAGACTAAAGGGTGAGAAACAAATATTATAGGGCAGCCTGTGTGGCTTTCATGACAAAAAGAAAAAAAAAAGTATTTATTTTCAATTAATCTTTTGGTTCTTATAAAAATCAACCCTTGAGACACAAGAACCCATAGATAAACAGTCAAATATGGAAAAAGCATGAAACTAAAAACAGCTATGTATAAAAGCTCGCCTGGGGAAATAGCTAATACAGTTTAATGGTTATTAAACCAAATATTTCACCACAGAATGCTACAGATTTGTCCAATCAGAATCAAATGTCCATGTGCCGCCTTTTCCCTCTCAAAAGATAACACTTTTTTTCCCACTAGAAGCTCACAAACACTTTCTTTGTTTCCTGTCCTTAAATCCTCCTGAAACATAAACACTCATACAGTGCATATGTGTGTGAACAGCTTATTCAGAATAGAGACATAAAGATGTTCACACAATGATATCCATTCAAAGGCAAAGCCTCTGTATAGAGCTGGAGGAGTCAATGACCAAACTGTGCAAACGGCTTACTTTCTGGAGGCTGAAAAATGTCAACTCAGCTGTTCTGAAATGGAGGAGTGATGCTTCAGCCTGTGCCTGAGGTGTAGGGACACAGCTTGCATCTCTGTCAGGACAATGAGTCACCTTTACACAGACGCAAACAGATACAAATAACAAGCACAGTTTCATCTGCATGAAGGATTATTATACTGCAAATCATTTTAGAATACTGGATTCTTGATTTGAATAGTGAACTAGAAATATTACAGAATGCTAATCATTTCTGCTTTATATATATATATATATATATATATATATATATATATATATATATATATATATATATATATATATATATATATATATATATATATATATAATTTTTGTTAAAACATTCTGTTAAGTACCCGATTTACAGTAAATGAAGAAAAAGCTACATTTGTATGTGTTGTCAAATGCACATATTGGTGGTTTATGTGTTCATAGTGCTAAACAAAGAATGACATCACTTCTGTGCTGACAGCAAAATCCAGCAAAACCACACTCTGTCCAGCACTGTTTCAGTTCATGTTGGCAGAAGACATCAGTATTCGGTTTGTTTGTGTTTTTTCTCTTTTATTTTATTTAATGGTTGGCTGCAGAAGGGTACATATAATCTGACTTAAAAGTACTTTTTTTTTTTTCATAAGTAAACTGAAGACAAATGCTCTTTGTAGAATATTCTAATATTTCTTGGGAATTTCATGGAATGTTTTTGTTTTTTTTCAAAGGTAATGAGAGCCATAATTCAGCGCCATGTATAAAAACGATAAGAAAGACTTACATAATGTCTGTTTAGAAATTTTGCATGTATAATTGTATCATTTTTTTTTTCTGTCATTCTTTGTAACTACTTTTTTTAGTCAACTTGAATTTTTGAATGTACAAAATGTCCTGTAATGTGATCAGTTGACTTTACTAAATAAATAGCTAGCTAAACGTCTAACTACAGTTAATTTTCTCCAAATGGCAATTATTTATGCATGTCTGAAATATCTTATAAACTAAATGTCTAGTTGAAGTTTGCTGAATAAAGTGCTGCATGTTTACTAACGCAAAATATTTCCTCATTTTTCCTCAAGTCAATTATTTACATGTTAAAGAGGCTGGACAAGTCATTTTGTATTTAATAAATAATCTGATTCAAATGAAAAAAAAAATGCATTACATTTAATGAATCACATTCAATAGTGTGTGTAGTTGCAGTGTATCTTTCTGTTTCTCTCTGCTTACAATAAATTAATTCTGGATTGAATTTTCCTGTGCATACACTCTATAAAAATATTACTCTTTAATTGTTTTCTCATTTACAGTTGATTTATGTGCTGTTTTATGTGTTGTCACTTTTAATACCTTGTTTTATTCAGTTATTTTTGTTTAAAAACTGTTGCTAGCATAAACTATAACAGTATAGCATCTACCATATTGTCTTTCTAAAATGATAAATATTACAGTTAGAATGAATTATTATAAAGTCTACTCTAATCACCATAATGTTAAATCAAAATCAATGTTCTGGCACAAACTGGCATGTCTCATTGGACCTCTTTCTGTGAACTCAAATAGCAAGTTCACTAAACATATTGGAAATGTGTTCAGGAACAACTGCACATTATAAAGAATGTCTATGGTTAATGTCAACAGTGCAGAACAAATAAAGTCAGATGAGTGTATTAATAAGTTAATAACAGTGTAATCTTTTACACAGCAAGAAATTCATCACAATTTAAACTAAAGATTTCCTTTTAAGCAAATTATTCATTGGCAAACAAGATATTATTATTTTGTATTTAAATTTCATTACATAATGTGAGTATGATGTAAATTCTGCAATCTTGGCCTCTGGCAAAGCAAAGATATTGGATTTGTGTAATAATTCATATTAAAAAGATGAGCTTCTTATATTACATAACAAGGGACAGCAAAAAAGGGACATGATGAAATAATCCAATAAACGATAAAATAATCATTTATTCATACTGTAACGCAAGCTAGGGGGCTAGCAAACTCTTAACAAATCTACACATTGTTCTTTATAAAGCTAGTGTTCAAACAACTCTGTTTGATTAGAGGTTTCCCAGACTTTTTTATTTCATAGAAATGACCCTGACCCTGATTTTTGCAAAATGGTACTGCATCGCTTGTAGCATGATTCACTACACTTTCAAAGTAAATCATTGAGTGGGTGTCTCTAAACAGGGCATTTAATTTCCTTCCAAACTTTTAAATGTAACTGTGGCAACATTTTATCGTGCTGCTTGCTGTTCGTATCATGGCAGTTCGGAAATGAAGTTTCCAGTTAGTGGCATTATAAGGTTAATGCTCTGTCGCATTTGAAAGTAGCGTTACACCTACATTAAACCTAACCGATAGTGGTTACAAAAGCAAATATGAGCTAAAAATACATTTGCTGAAGCAGCTATGTAATTTTAGCTTGCTTGTACAAGGCTTTGAGCTCTTTTGTGGAGTGTTGTGACTCATACCTGTGAAAGAGCAATGCTGTACCAGGTGAGCCACCAAAAAAAAAAAAGCTATACACATGGACTGTAGTGAGTAGAAACTGATTACATGTAGTCTAGATTATGTAATGATATTCCTAAAATAAAGTAATTGTAATTAGAGAATATTACTTTTTAAAATGTTCATAATCAGATTACATTTACTTTTTTGTGGATTACACGATTACATATTAATCACAACATGGAAGTAACTTATTGTTGATTGCTAATTCACATAAGCCCAATGAGCCTAGGTTTAAAAAGCCATGCATGCTAGATTAATGTTGTTATTTTTGTACAGTGAGGCTCCATATATGGTCTTTCAAGGAACACTAACCATCACACAGTTGTTTGACAAAATAAGCAGAGCTCCTGCATGCTCATCTCACATTATTGATGCTCTGTGGCAGTGAGAAGACTCATTACCAGCTCACGCCGAGCACGTCTCTCCACCTGTATTCTAAACCCGAAGGAGTAATTCCATCAAAAAGCTGTCATAATGCCAAAACCAGTTTCCTGTTCAAGACCTGAATAGAATGTAATGAGTACTACCCTAATAAGCTAAAGAAACAGATGAGCCCTGGCTTGAGACTGCACAGATGGGTTAGAAACAACTAGACATTCAGAAATGAGTTCAAGTTTGAAGAATTTGATTTAGAAATGAGAAAATATTATTATTTTTTTATTAATTTTTTTTAGCTTATTATTTGGCATGGACGCAACAGAGAAAAATGCAAACATATCAAATAAACATCTGTCGGTTTTTAGCATTTGAATAATTATGTAATTAGCATATACATAACTAACTGCTACACACTGAACATTTCAACATCTGTAGTCCAACATCTGTAGTCCAATTTTTTTTCAAGTCAAGTCACCTTTAATTATAGAGCATTTTTAACAAATACAGATTGTGTCAAAGCCATTTTACAGTATTAAATAGGAAAATAGGAACCCATTTATCTGTAGTAAACAGATTACACAATGTAAACATTACACAATGACAAGTGGGTGATTTTGGATTAATGGTAATCGCTATTGCCTTCAGAGTCCACTCCAGAGTCTGCTCCAGTCCGGGAGCCTTCAGAGTCCACTCCAGAGCCCACTCCAGTCCGGGAGCCTTCAGAGTCCACTCCAGAGCCCACTCCAGTCCGGGAGCCTTCAGAGTCCACTCCAGAACCCACTAAAATCCAAGAGTTCTCAGAGTCTACTACAGAGCTTGTTCCAGTCCGGGAGCCCTCCGAATTCCCTCAAGAGGCTGCTCAAGTCTATGAGTTAATTCCAGAATTTTTTCCCATCTGTAAGTCTGCTCCAGTTCTCCCTGATGTGGTGATTTCTGCTGCAGAACTGCCTGAGGGGGCAGCATCCACTTCAGCTCTTCTCTGGGCAGTGGCGCCCCAGAGAACTCTCAGGCTGTCTTGTTCCAGCCAAGGAGACTGCTGCTGAACTTTCTGTCACAGCCTGTTACGGCCATAAAGGCTGTTTATAACCTCTCTGTGCTCTTCATTGCAGTTCGGCCGTAGCCTCATTGGTCAGTCCCTCCAGTCCCACCCTGGTTGTCCACTGGGGTTCCTGTTTGGCTGGAGCCTAACTGGTCTGTCCCTCTGGTTCTGCCCTGGTGGGCTTATTCTCTGCCCTGGACTCCTTCCCTGCCTGTCTGTGTCCCTGCCTGTCTGTGTCCAGGCTCTCTTCCACTACATGGCCTGGCCTGCTACTCATCCCCCTGATCCACCTCCTTCCGCCTTCCTTCAGGATTTATTTGTCTTTTGTTGGAGCTGCTTCTTTAGGGAGGGGTTATGTCACAGTCTTCAGGTGGTGATCCCAGAACGGCCACCAGAGGGCACTTCCATGTTTGTTTGTGAGCACATGGGCCTTCTTGTTATCTCATTATTGTTTCACTTACTGCTCCTGTGTCTCCCTCGTTACCTGCCATTTGTCTCCCTATTTATTCTCCTTATGTTTGCAGTCCTGTGCTTCTTCATTGCCGTATGTGGTCAGATGTCATTGGTCTTACCGGCTACACATCAATGTGGTTGGTCTTACTCTACCAGTTACACATCAATTAAGTCTGCCATGTCCTGTCTGGGAGCCATATGTGGAGGTACTTAGGGTGTCATACCCCTGAGAAAGAAGGACTGGAGGACTGGAAGTACTGGAATCATCCATCGTGACAACGACATGTCGGGAAACTTGTTCTAAGGGCACTCCATAGAAAGGAAAGGTTCATCCATGGGCTGATTGTGCAGTGACACGTCAGTGTGATGGCTATGTGAAGTGTACCGCAAAACTTTTTCATGTGGTCTCATGTGAAGCAATCTGAGCGGCATGACTGTGGCTGTGGATGCCATATGCCCCAGGAGGATCTGAAAGTGTTTCAGTGTTACCACCATCCTGGCTCTGAAGGAAAGGCAGTTCAGCACTGACTTGGCATGCTCGTTGGTGAGACACTCCGTCATACTCACAGAGTCTAACTTCTCACCAAGTAGATAGATTCTCTGCACAGGAGAGAGCCTGCTCTTTCCCCTGTTGACCCGAAGACCTAACTGGCTGAGGTACCAGAGAGTACCAGAGAGGTACCACAACTGCTCTCAAGACTGGACCATGATGAGCCAATAATCGAGATTCCTGTAACGGTACAAGAGGCAAGACATGGGGGAGAGGGACAGCCCGATGGGGAGGACCCTGTACTGCCATGCCTGACCCTCAAACACAAGCTGAAGGAACAACCTGTGTTGAGAAATTCAGGTCAATCGCTGCAAACCAATCCTGGGGCTGGATGCATGTGATGAAGTGCTTCTGTATTAGCATCTTGAATGGGAGCTTGTGAAGTGTCAGCTTGTGATTCGCAGATCCAGAATTGATCGAAGGCCCCCACTGGACAGTTTTTCCACTGGAATGAACGATGCCTCAAAAGTGTGCACTTATATGCTATAAGTGATCTGATTTATGGTGGGTGATAAAATGAAAATAAGAATTCTGTAGATTTACAAGGAGAGACCAAAATATCATAGACACTTGTTGGTGGCCTGTTTTGACTTGAGGCAGTAAGTAACCACTCACAGAACACAGAGTGACTGCAATGCACTAGATACCATTCAGCACTGCAAACAGTCATCAACACTTTAGCATTGTGTCAGTTGACTTTTGCCTGGGACATCAGCACTCAAATTTTCTTCAGACAATGTTTCCGCAGCGGTCTTATTCCTAGTGGAACGGATACATTTTCCCAGTGTCATCCAATCTCACTCAGTGTAGTAGTGCTTTGCAAAGGTGAGTGGAACTGCTTGTTCTGAGCCCTGGCCTACCAAATAGGGGTGCAGGAGGCTTGCACAAGACACTGGAAGGGGCAGCACCCATGGCACTTTGGTAAAGATCCCAATTCTGAAAGGGATACCATACGTAACCAACACGTTCAGTATTATTTTTGAAAAAAAAAACAATTGTGAGCTTTTGAAAAAATATGAATATTGTAGAAGTTTCTGTGACATTACTGAAAATTCTGTAATTATGTAGCGCGTTATATAACATTCCAGAACATTGTGGCAAAAAAAAGCATCCAACATTCAACTTCTGAAGATTTGGATGACTCACTTTTGTAAAGTTTATGTTAAAATGTTGTTAGCTCAGGTTTTTTTTCATTTACCATGTAATTTTTATGCATGCATTATAACATATTAGTTAGTTTAAGCTATCAACATATTATTTTAGCTTTCAGGAGCACTGTTAATGATACACAAAAAATAACACAATCAATAATCACAAATCATAATCAGCATACCAAACTTCATAAGGAAACATTAAAATTAAAAGCAAATCAAAACTCAATACACAGATAATGTTATTTATTTAAGTTACAAATGGACTATAGCCTTGCAGCCTCTTAAACATCTTAAACAGACTCCCCAAATGCTCAACTTGACATTCAGTTCTCATTCGATTAGTGATCTTTTATGTGTGTCTGGAGTGTGTCAAACTATAGCATTGCACAGTCTGGCTTGATTTCCACCCAAAGATGACTCTTGGCCTGTCCTTTACTAATCCACTGGCCAAGACATAAGTAGAGACAAAATGTTTATAGTTGTGATGACTTCAGGAAGGCTGATGATATCACAAAGTGTAATGTATTATTGTGGATGTTTAGCGTCTGCGCCCTTTGGGGAGAATTGCTGATGCGATGGAAATCATTGCATTAGAGTCCAGAACTTTTCCTACTCAAATTTCAGAGGTCCCACTGTTGTTTTTATCACTTTGTTATCGGTTTGTTTAAGTACAGGCTTATTGAAGTAGCATTTGGTCATTGTGTCTTCTTGGTACTTATAAATTGCCTTTATGTAGAAATTGGTTTTATTGCTTTACCTTAAAATATTAAAATCTATCTTTGAATGTTATGTTTTCAATTATGATAAATATGAAAAGATGAATACAGTAAACCATTCAATATTTATTGTAAGAAAGGAAAAAGAAAACAAGAACATAATTTTTGCTCAAATTGTGCTAGAATCTAATCTTCATGAAAGATCTTGTGTAACTGCAGTGGGTTTGTGACATATGTACTCTATATATATATTTTTTTATTCTTATTTTTTTTTTTTAAGCATGATATTTTTTATGTTATGTTTTATGTTATTATACACAGCAGCAGGTCATACTGACTTGCATACTATGGCCGACCTGCTAAAGGATAACATAATATTTTATGTTATTTTTGCCAAATGTGTTTAGTAACTTTGAGTGTGGGCCCTGAGGGGGCACAACTCATAGCTCCTGGTCTCTCAATCGAGGTTTTTGAGAGCATCCTCCAGTGCAGAGCTTCCTTTACAAGGAAACTGTATGCCTTTAAGTGGAAACTTTTCACTTCTTGGTGCAGCAACCACCAGCCTGACCCAGTCAACTGCCCAGTTCAGTTCAGTTCTAGAGTTTTTGCAGACTCGGTTCTCCGCAGGGTTGACCAACTCCACCTTGAAGGTGTACGTGGCAGCTATAGCAGCTTACCACCCCCACTTGGTGGTCAATCTGTGGGAAGACACCCCCTGGTTACACATTTCTCCACTCCACTGGGTTGATTGCACACGTGATTCAGAGCATGTCATGCTGGAGGCATTCCCAAAGCATTTTCCGATGCAGTGTCTCGTTCCCTTGGGGAACCATGGTTACATATGTAACCTAGGGACGTTTTCAACCAACTTTGCTGAAATACGTGTTGTACAGGATCTACTGCATCTCTTCTGTCACCTCATTCAAAATGTATAATTTATTAAGAAAATGTTAATCATATTCTTACTATATCAAACTATATGAGTAATAAAAAACTTGATATGAGATGCAACAAAAACACATATGCAAACGTTTGTTGTTTTTGACAAAGGTTCCATTCTGACTTATTTTGCAGGCTTTACAGGGTTAATAATTATACAACTGAACAGTTTTATTTTCTATTTTATTTACTCCTTACAAAACTTGCCAGCACAATGCCAGGGTGTAGTGCAGTTTTTAGCAGGTTGCTATGTTTCAACAGGGTTTTGGGAGGTGTCTAGGTTGATGTTTAATTGCCGACTCCAAAGCCTCTAGGGTTCCTTCTTCAAATTTCTGAGCTTTTTCACCACCTTCCGTGCAAAAATTATAACTTAGAAACACGCCAGCACACCAAAAACACTAAACATGAGCAATATAAATAAGGCTTACCAACCCTGATAATTAAACCCAAATGAGGACTCAGGAGCTGTCAAAAAACTACCTATTTGGGAAAGAGTCATAAAGTAAATTAATATTCCTCATCAGTTTTTTAAAAAGCTGTATAAAAACTTTTTTCAATGCGATCGCAGCTTCTTGAAACTTAGGAGCAGTGTCAGATATATACAGTTTCATACATCTTTTATAATATATATATATGAAAAGATGTATGAAATGAGACAGAACAGGTATGGAGTTTAATCAGTGATGCTGTGGTTTGGGAGATGGTGTAGGGGAGAGCGGCAGTGCAGATGTCTAGACAGGTGCTGCTTGCTGTAAACTTGTGATTAGAGAAACACACTTATGTCAGTAAACACACTGGGCAGGTGATTCTGACCGCTTCTGATTTTATTGCTGATTTGAATTATGTTATTCAAATGTGAGACTAACAAACAGTTTCTGGGATTTCCATCTTTCACTAAGTACTATATGAGCTGTAGTTGCATGACTGCAAGAGCTGCTACTTTTTAGTGACAGTCAATGAAAGATAATATATTTTTTCAGCCAGGTGGTGTATTATGACATCAGCCTGCTAGGGCTGACTGGACCACATTAACCTGTCAAAGCTTGAGCCCTTGATATGTACTGTAAGAATAAAAGGAGGCATTCTGACCAGTTCAATTGCAGCTGCTTCAGAGATACAGCATACAATACTTGGCAAGACTGCCCTTGATAAAACAAAGTGCACTTAAAGGATTAGTTCACCTCCAGAATAAAAATGTCCTGATAATTTGCTCACCCCTATGTTATCCAAGATTTTCATGTCTTTCTTTCATCAACTGAAATGAAATTAAGGTTTTTTTTTTTTGTTTTTTTTAACATTCCAGGATTTTTTTCCCATATGGACTTCAATGTTGGCCAGCAGGTCCAAAGTGCCGTTTCAATGCTGCTTCAAAAAGCTCTACACGATCCCAAGGAATGAAGGTCTTATCTAGCGCCTCAAGCACACTCGGGTTATGCAGCAGGACAATGATCCAAAACACACCAGCAAGTCCACCTCTGGATGACTCAAGAAAAACAAAATGAAGGTTTTGGAGTGGCCAAGTCTGGACTTAAATCTGATTGAGATGCTGTGGCACGACCTTAATCAGTACTTTCATGCTCGAAAACCCTCCAATGCGGCTGAATTAAAACAATTCTGCAAAGATGAGTGGGCCAAAATTTCTCCACAGCGATGTGAGACACTCACACTTGATTGCAGATGTTGCTGCTGAGGATGGCACAACCAGTTGTTAGATTTAGGGGGCAATTACTTTTTCACATAGTGCCAGGCAGGTTTGGACAGCTTTTTTCCCTTAATAAATTAGATCACTATTTCAAAACTGCCTTTTGTATTTACTCTGGTTGCCTATGTGTAATATTAAAATTAGTTTGATGATCTGAATCTTTTAAGTGTGACAAATACGCAAAATAATTAAATAAAAATAATAAAGCAACAGGATCATAGGATGAGTTGCTTCATTCTTCCCTTACTGTTGTTGGGCTGAGTGAGCATAGACATGTCATTGAGGTTATGAAGTGCCATCCACTTTCAAAGACTTCATCCAGTTAGTTTATATGGGTATTCATGTGTGAAAATCACTTTTAACAAGTTTCAAACATGTTGTAGATGGAATGATGTTTGATGAAAGCATCAAATAGCTACATTGTGAATGTATTTTCAGTTAGTGCAGACGACAATCTATTTTTAGTATGCTTATCATGAAATAAATATATTTGAAATACAACTAAGTATATTTATTTTTCACTAGGGCCATGGCGTTACATTTTGGAATTTGAACTATTGTTGTAAGAAAAAGAACTGTGTAAACGTATAATATGTTCAAATGTGCGTGTATGCTCTTTTTTTCGTGATCCACAGAAAATAACATTGCTTATTGTGCATTTGCTGCACTTAACAATTGCTCATCATGCTTATTTTTCCAGATATTTCACCAAAATTAATACAATCATTCGACCCCACTCGGATGGTGTGGGGCGATTGTGCAACAGAGTCCACTCCAGCAAAACAGAAGCATTACAAACATCAGCACTGTGTCTTCCAATTATTATCAGCACTGCTGAGTCTGGATAAGCCGAAGAAAACAACACTCTCTGGAAGTGAGGAAAAATAGGCAGCAGCATGATTATGATTTGTTTGTAGATCTCTACTCTTAGAGGGGGCCGTTGTTTGAAAGTCAGTAGATTTAACCTTGTGCAACATCAGAATCACAGCCACAGCCAAAAGCCTGTGGATATGCATCATATAACCACAGATGAAAGCTTGATTCAATTTCCTTCAAGATCATTTTGGTACACTGGTCCCAAAAGCACTTGGACACATAAGATATTTATTATTCAGAAAGATAGCAAAAGCACGCTTGTAAAGAGTACAACATTTCACAAAGAGAAAGAGTTTGTAATGTTTTTACATATCGAACACAACAGAACACAAACAGTATTTTATATGTATATATATATATACTTTTACTATATTATAGCAGATATTTTCCTGTTGCTAGTGAAGGGTTTGAGAAGGGACTGAGATGTTCTCATGATGTCATTTTTCAAAGTAATCAGTCACATGGCATTTACAGCTCACATTATTGGCTCACCAACTGTGTCCAGAACTGAGTGCTCATGAGCAAAGATGGCAGAATTCAAATCATTTACTTCCTGTGGGACCTGTATGCGTCAGCCAAGCAGCTGCCATTGAATTGAATGGGAATGTTAATGGCAAGATCTCTCCAGGTATTATTTAGACCTCCTTACCTCAAAGAAACAGAGTGAAGATTTCATAGAGCCACAGTGTTTACACTCTTCAGGGAAATCAACCTACAAATAACTGTCACTGAATATTAAACTGGAAGAGGAGGTAAGATTTTAAAATCTAAAGAAAACTGATTATTGTTAGTGACCATCTGTTTATGTCTGTTCATGCACTTCTTAAGTTCCCTTTGAGGATTGACTGAGTAATTAGCATTTGCATATGGATTAGAAAATCATCAATACGTTCTCACCATGCGAGCTAATCTATAAATGTTTAGAAGAGTGATTATTATAACCATCTCAGCATCTTTGTGTCTGTTTCATCAGCTCCCAGGCTGTTTGGGAGGCTTGTTGCAATCAAGTCTCCCAGGTGATCATTTGCTTTTGGAGCTGTTACTGTGGGACCATAATTTCCAGTAATTGCCCTTGGAGGAGAAATGCATAAATGCTACTGTGCAGAGCTCTACAGTGTTTCTGAGCACATTAACATCACCTCTGATGCACACTGCGTAGACTTCCAGAGGAAGATTTTATTGCTCAGAGGTTCCTCCTTCTCAGCTAACAAGTGACTTAATTAGGATCTTTACTTTGTTAAATGAATATTAACTTTGTCTCAGTGGTAAGATAAAAATAAATGAGCCATTTGTTAGCATATAAATGTGTAAAGCTACAATGAATGCGGAAAGCAGCTCAGTTCATTTGCAATATGCGTCATTTCCCATTAAGATCTCTGACATTTGACTGCAGACTTTTTATCTCAGCAAATCTAAGCATAATTTAAGATGTTGTTGACATCTTTCTGAAACCACGGCAGAGACTCATGTGAGTGGAAAACAGGAGTCACTTTCCACAAATTGATTGTTCCAGTTTATTAAAGCAAAAAGGGTACAAATCTAATTTCATTTAGAGAGACTAAAATATGTTAGATAAAACAAAATGAGCCCATCCTCCCAATCCAATCCAACCCAAAATCATTATGCTATTTATTGTAATGCAAAAAATACTTTATAAACTACTAATAAACCTCATTTTGAACATTATTACATGATGAGAAATATATAATATCATTGAATTTTCAACATTTTACTAGCCCTAATATAAGCTAAATCTGCAACCTTGTTTCTTACAAAAAAATGACAAACACATATAGACTGCAGAGAGAAAAATGCAAAGAACATTTAGTATTTTTTCACTAATTATGATTGCACAATACTATGTTATGACCAGCAGGGGCGCTGCTGAGGATTTTGGGCCCCATGAAAAGAATCTTGACAGGGCCCCCAACACAGCTGAGAGTTTTTTCATATTAATTTACATAAAATCATGCTCTTTTATGGTATTTTGACTATCATTCTCATATATTTAAGTCAATCAGACAATTGAACTCCATCCCATGTCCATCCACACCTGTAATTTGTCCTCTGTAATACTGCACTACTTCAGTACTGTATAATGTATATACTGTGCATAGCTGTACATGTGTAATATAGTGTATTCACCACTGATCTATATATATAGATCAGTGGTATTCACATATATTTATATTTGTATGAATATTTGTACTGTACACTGGCAATGACAATAAAGTTAATCTAATCTAACCTGATATTTTTAACATGACAGTTGAAATGTAACGGAAACACTGAAGTGCGTTTGAGAAAATTGAGTTCCCTTATCATGCACTTTTAACATTCCAACAGCCACCAGCATTCATTTTAACCGCAACATTTAAACTTATGGTAATTATCTTTAACACTAGAATGAACATGGCATCATTTTGACCGTTTTGAAATTTGCATAGTCAGTAACTTTGTCTAAATAAATCACAAAGCCTTGCTGCTCCCTGACTTTTCCTAAAACTACACGAATTTTCATTAAAACTAGTTTAAATACTTATTGTGTGAATAAAAACAGAAATATAATAATTTCTATCTATAACGTCCACAGGCAGTGATTTTGCGCTGTTTAAATTGAGTTTTGCCGACGGTCTGGATCAGATAATGTGAAAGTATTATGTGAAGATGGTTGGCAGAGATGAATCATGCTGTATTTGACAATATAGGGGACAGTGCAGTAATACCACTCCACATCATCTTCAAGAGAGGCACTGAAACCTCACAAACAGCTGATAGTTCGAGTTCATGAAGTTACTGCTTGCAAGACAGGTGCAACAGCGTGGACCGCAGCAGGGTGCTGAAAGTGGGCGCCGCCTCGTACAAAGATGCCGACACCGGCTGCATGTGAGGCAAAGCTGTGCACCCTCTGCACCCTGCTCTATCGAAACGTGCCAACTTATCGAAAAATGCTACCGTAGAGACCTAGGGCCTCATGTACAAAGCGTGCGTACGCACAGAAAAGTGCCGTAGGTTACGATCATTGTCACGGGTGGTCCACTAACAATTTAGGCCTACTTACAAACCCACTTTTTTTCTTGTGAAATGTTGGGTAACATACTGTCGACCCTTTGCCTCTTTCACTTCTCTTATTTTTTTCTCTTTCCGTTTTTGACTTCCAGATTTTTCAGGCATTTTCACATCCTCTGTCAAGTTGAATCTGCCGGCGCTATTGTGTTGCCTTGGTTACTGGATACAATTTGGGCGGACTAAACCATTTTATGATAATCGAGAGGGGGAGAGGGGCCCACGGACGTTTGTGTTTCCTAAACAAATAAATTTTTTGACACCAGGAAACCGCAAATAGAATAATTTAAAGTTAATAATTTTTACTATCAAAATTTTTTTTTAGCACCACAATTTTATTGGGGGCTTCTCTGAGCCCCCTCTTAGTCATGGGCCCCGAGAATCGTCATCGTTTACCCCCCCCCCCCTTTACAGCGCCCCAGATGACCAGTGACTAGTACATTTTAATGTTTGAGCATGCACAACTCCATATGTATTGCTTTTCAGACATAAACTTACTTGGCAGCGCACCTGATACAGCATTGCACTTGTGATGCGGATATTTGAAAAATACACACAAATGCACCTAAATAAATACATGAAAACTCTCTGTCTATCTTGATTCACATTTCTGTGTTCCTCTTATTTTTCCACTTCCCCTTTTTAAATATCCCTTCATCTGCATTTAATAATCCTTCATGTTATTGCCTGTCTGCATGTCATTTAATCTTTTTAAAGGTCATCATAGTCTGTAGTCATAGTCTGAAGGTCATTTGTTTAAAATTATGAGCTACTTTCAAATGGACACATGATTTGTTTCCTCAAAAGTTCCAGAGATAATATCCTCCAATCTTTCTCTCTAATCCTGCCTAACTCCATTAATCTCTCTAGAATCTCTTCATTATTCCCACATAAACTCTCAGGGTAGTGTAGTGCTTATAAACAGCAGCATTGTGCACTGATTTCCTGAAGTTTTCAGTCTCATGCGGTCAGGGAGAAGAGAGCTGATGTGTGAATATGTTAAAATAGGCAAGTTGATAATTATAAAATCATGAAACTTTATCAAGGTTGGACTGTAATTGCCTAGGATGCCCATATCAGCATTGCTAATTTTTGCTGTAAGGATTTAACTGTTATCACAGAAAGTGTGATAACGTTCAGTCCCAGTGTTCCATGCAATCAAAATCAATCAGGATGCATTCAAAATGAAGGGAATGTATGGGTGGTCTCATAAAGTTTGTTACAGTTTACAGCAACTCCTCACCACTATCTAGATTTCTAGGATTTCTGTGCATAACCGACATCAAATTTCAGGCAGACATGAAATTTCGAGTGATATGTTCATTTAAAACTATTTTAAACAACATGTTTTAAGAATTAGAAATGATCCAGTTTAATCATGTGAAAATTAATTGAGAGCTTGCATGCACATTTAAGTGTAAAAAACATCCCCTATGAAAAATTAAACCTAAATCTAATGTTGAACATTAAAATGAAACTAAATAAATAAAATAGTCCACTACTCACATGCATCTAATAATGAAAAAGTTGACACCATTAGCCCTGACCTGTAAAATTTGATATATGAAATTACTGAATAAATAAATAAATAAATAAATAAATAAATATATATATTTATTTATTTATTTATTTTCATATATATATATCAGGCTTGTATAGCTCATATGATATAGAAGAATATGGAGGTCAGACTTGAGCAGCAAATGTTTTTTATAATAAAAAAAAAAAATAATATATATATATATATATATATATATATATATATATATATATATATATATATATATATATATATATATATATAAATATTCAGAGGCCCAAACTAAGCAAAACATGTCATTTGGTCCATATGGTGATATTTACATAACCAGAAAAGTAGGATAAAATCTTAGCTTGTCATATAAATCAATGAGATCTTTATAACAGTATAACAGACTACTTACAGGATTTATTTTTCTTCAGCAAAAAGAGATGTACCAAAACCTGACTTTTTTTTATTATGTTATCACATTTTATTTATTTTATTTTTTACAAAGGCCTTGTACTTGGTGGAAAAAAAAGTATAAAATATCAATCAGATGAGAGAAAGAATGCAGTAGATTGTATATAGCAGGTTTTGCTCATGTTGCTCATTAAGAGGCCTTGGAAATAGGCTTTATAGGGTTAAACATAAATTTATACTCATGTTTTAAACCAGCATGATATTTTGTTCACCATTAAGTTCTTCATCTAACATGCATGAAGCTCCTGAAAATGCACTTGACATTTAGCTGAAACGATGCTGTCAGCTAACACTACACGACTGTCCAAACACCAAAGCACATGTTTATTCAAAACAACAGAATAAGCATATTAGTGTTGCAAGTTCTGCTCTGTCACATCTACTTCTAAACATTCCAGTTCCCCAGTCGGTCACGTTCTACATCACGTCAGAAAGAGACTGACAAATGGGATCTCGTCCGAGAGCCAAATCACCTTAGAGTGGTTACAAAACGAGCCAATGGTACGCTGAGTACCTTGGTCTGCTGAATTTGCATTGCGAGCTCCACTCATGAGAAGATGAAACTTAGGACCTCAGACCAGCTCTTTGTCTGTTACAGAGGCCAGCAGAGGGGAAAGGATATCTCCAAGCAGAGGTTATCCCACTGGACAGTGTATGCTATTGTCCTGGCTTATCAGGCTCAAGACCTGCCATGCCCCCTAGGGGTGAGAGCTCACTCAACTAGGAGTGTAGCTTCCTCCTGAGCGCTAGCACATGGTGCCTCGCTAGCAGACATCTGTAGAGCTGCGTGCTGGGCGACACCTAACACATTCGTGAGATTTTATAATCTCTGCATAAAGCCCGTGTCCTCCCGGGTACTTGCCCCTTCGGGCCAGTAAGGACCTGCTCGGCGCTTGCTGCGCCATTCCACTCCACAGACTGGATGCATGCGCTATTCCCCTCAGGTGAGTTCCTCAATTCAGAACCCTGGGTTCCTCCAGCACTGTTGATGTCCAGCACTTGCGAACATGCCCCTTCGGTCAGCTCTGTGTGGGACTAGGTACTTCCATGTGTTGTTATTGCCCTTTCTGGGTAATCCCACGTGTGTATGTCAACAGTAAGTCTCTTCGCAGCATGTGTCTTTCCCTTGGCAAGCCCCTTGCCAGCTCTATCATTGAAACTTCCGCCCTGCGGGCTGGGTACCTCTGAGTTCATGTTTATCACCACCTTTGGTTGATACCTGCCTTTTGTAAGTCCTCCTACGAGCAGGCAGCCTTCTAGCATATGTCTAGCTGGAATATGCTACCAAGTGCATTCTGTGTAAGCTATAGGCCCTCACTCATGCTGGCCTCACGACAGGGTGCTATCACTCACACGGGACACTGGAAGACAGCCTTGTGGCATTTTGTAAGGGACCCCATTTGTCAGTCTCTTTCTGACATAACGTAGAACGTGACCGACTGAAAGGGAACGCCTCAGTTACATATGTAACCCTCATTCCCTGAAGGAGTGAACGGAGACGTTACATCCCCTTGCCACATCGCTGTTCCACTGAATGGCCGGGTCACTGGCTCGGCTCATCAGCCAAGACTTGAATGAGAGTTTCTTGCATTGCTCCTTATATACCCGTGCTGCGGGGTGGACCTCGTGATGCAAATTCCGCAGACCAAGGTACTCGGTGTACCATTGGCTCGTTTTGTAACCACTCAAAGGTGATTGGGCTCTCAGGAGAGATCCCATTCCTCAGTCTCTTTCTGACGTAACGTCTCCGCTCCCTCCTTCAAGGAACGAGGGTTACATACGTAACCGAGAAGTTCTGACAAATGAGCAATCAAGTTTATATCTGAAATCAGATAATTATCCTCGCTGTGCATTGGGGATCAAATGCTTATGGGATGATTGCCAATTAAAGAAGATAAAAGTCACATTCATATTTTTGTGGAATAAGGTGCACCACAAAGGCACTATTGAAAGGAAAGGAAGCATTAGCGAATAACACAAATAATAGAAGCTTGAATCTCAGTATCCCCAGACACCCTCTCCAGATCACAGTCTGTCTGATTCCTGAGCCTTTGAATCTTTGCTATGGACTTTCTCATTTGCTCTCAAAGCACCATGCTTTGGGGTTCTCAATGAGATGCTTCGAGTTACATAACCACGCAATTAATAGTGCCAGCGCTGCATGAAACATCAGAATCGTGTCAGCGTCTCTACACTTTTGAAAATGAAGTTTTTAAAGCCGATCAAGTACAGAAACTTGATGACTCATGAAAAAAATTACGAATCCTGACACTCGAGTGAGAGTGTCATGGTCAAGATTAAGAAGAACTAACGGATTTAATTTGTTTCCAAAATGGGCTCTGTTTAATCCCAAACAAACCCTGAGTGAAACTATGGGAAGGTATTGACATCTTTTTTTCTCTTTTTGCTTTTTTCTTGGTGTCATATTTATGTCTGACAGTGTAAATGCTGAAAAGAAGGTACTTTAATTACTAGGATTTGGAAAGAAAGTTAGGTTAGCATTCAAGCAAACTTATGTGAAGTTAAGTGTGTGTGTGTGTGTTTGTTTGTGTGTACTCAAATCCCTATAAATAATCCCAAAGGGGCATTGGGTATCTGAACAGACAGATGAAAAAATAGACTTAGACTGTGGAAAGAGAAACGCCTGTTAAAATGAATGAGAAAATCTGACAAGGTCGGGGTCAGAAATTAACAGGGGTGTTAATGTGAAGAAAGAAAATGCCCCTGCATTTTTATGAAATGTGTCAATTTCTGCATTACGTTTAGATCAGTTTACATTGCATTAAATATTTCATTGCAATTACCAACAATGAGCCTTTTTTTTTTAACAATTCCTATATTTTATGTAGGCTATTTAAAATGACACACAATCTAATAACATTATGCATTTGTGGTGTAAATACAGAGAAATTATATTGTGACACGTGTCCCGAGCTCTCATCAGCGGCGCCCTGGAAACGGAGCAAGCACACCAGCGTGTGACCGCCAGCCCCAACGCCCACAGGAGAGCACGGACCTACACTGCACCAGTGCACCCATAGCCAAGATGCTGAGCACCAAACCGCCTCACAACAATGCCTTCCACAACCCTTTCTGTCAATAAAATCTGTAAATAAATTCTGTCAAAAAAGGATTATTATCACCCTTCGGGGAACTTACTTCAGCCCGCCACACTGGTGGAAAATGCAGGCAGGACAGTGAAGAGGACACAGACGACCCCTCCCCACACGGCGTTCTACGATTGGATTGGTTTGGATTGTTTTTTATGCTTCTTACCTCACGTATTTTCTCTGGTTCCCCAGGTGGCGCTCCTCCCCCAACGATGGAAGAGCTGTTGAAACACCTCACCGAGGTGAGCATCTGCCAGCAGTAAATCATGGAGCACATGGCCTCCTGGACGGGGGAAACCGAATGTGAGTTGACCACGCTACGTCTCGTCACAGCCCTGCGAACTCCGCTACTTGACCCCGTGTCCAGCCAACCCAGCTACTGCCCAGGATGTCAGCACATGATGACGTGACTATATACCTCCAGATGTTTGAGACCGTGGAATGGGCGGATCGTTGCCACACTGCTCACGGGAGAGGCCCAGCGAGCGTACTTCAAGCTTCCCCCGAAACAAAGCACCTCCTACGAGGACTTACGGAAGGAGATCCTGGGACGCATGGGGCTGGCTCCGATCAGCGCTACCCAGCTGTTCAACGAATGGCCCTTCGACCCATGGCAGCCGGCCCGGGCTCAAGCCAGGTACCAGAGCGCGTTGTGGTCGACCCGCTATGTCAGGCCGTCGGCATGCGGAACCCAGCCAATGTGGATGAACTCATCAAGGCCATAGAGCTGGCGGAGGCCACCCAACACCAGGAGGTAGGGGAGAGAGTGCCGCAGTTTCCCCGAAGGGTGGTCTGTGTGAACGTCAACACCAGAGAAGTGCTTGCGCGGCGAGTCACCATCGCTGTGCCTACCGGTGCTTAGCCATTAGACGTCGGGCTCGTCTGGGACCTACCCGTGCCGGTCCTCCTCGGAAGGGACTGGTCAGGGTTCGATCGCCTACTCGAAAAATTCCTGATAAAACCTCCCCTCTTTTGCATCATTAGTTTTTGTGCTCCCATAAACAACCGAGTAGTACTGAATTGTAACGAGCAGCTTGAACATTCTGCTAAGCATTCACTTTGTGTTCCATTTAAGTAGACATTGTTAGGAGCAGCATGAGAGTGACTGTTTACTGATGTTCTGAATCTTCTGAGCTCAGAGAATGCCTTTCTTAAGTGTCCTGTGCTCTGTTTGGATATCTACAGGTCTCTGGACCTTGCTATCTCCTGATCTCACCAAATCCAGCCTGGAGGTGCAGTAAAGATGAACACACTCAAGCAGAACTGTTCAGCCTGGGGCCCTCACTTAGTGAATCCTGTCTTTCGTTCACAGACCTTTTATTTTTATTGGAATTTCTGAAGGGAATATGCAGTTGAAATAAATCACAATCATGTGACATTAACCGTAGTTAAATCATGATACTGTATAATTTAAAGTGTTTGTTGACCTCATGGAGATGTATTTCTAAAGTTCATAGAAAGAAACTCCATAACCAGTTAAGATGCAGTCACAAAAAGGTCCACTGACAGCAATGATGTATGAAGCACAGCACACACAGAAAAAGCTTTCAAACCAAGCAGCTTTCTGCTGGTCAGTACATTGAATCCATGTTCATCTTGAACATGAGCAAAATCTGAGTATGGTACATTTTTACCCTCACGTAAAACTCCCCAGCAATTTTAAATGTGACTGCACCTATGCAGTCCGACTATAGCCAATGGCTATATATATGTGAAGACTTCATTTTTTTTTACTAGTACTTACCTAACCCTAACCCATCTGAGAACGACTGAGAATCTTTTGCAGTTTGAACATTTTGATCACCCAGCAGCATCTAAAGAGTTGATGTGTTGCAGTGGTTAACCCTCAAGGCTGAAGACTGGAAGGTTTCTGTATTGATGCCCCCAAGAAGGGAGCTATAGTTCAACAGCACTGTGCCCTTGAACGGGGCACTCAGCCCTGGGTTACTCTAGGGGGCTCTTCCATGTAATAAAGCTCATGGTGTCATACTGTGATGTCACATGCCACTGCAGAAACAACAGCAACCCTACTCAAGTGCCAATAAATTCTGTTACAGAAGTATATTTAGATTGTATATTTACAGTAAAGACATTTATAGTGTTACAAAAGGTTTTTTTTGCAGCTCTTTTGAACTTGAAAAAAAAGAATGAGCATGGTTTCCCACAAAAAACACTTGAAGCACGGCTGCAGACGGCGATCAACGAGAGTAGCCGCTTGCAGTCGGGTGTGGAGTTGAAAACAGATAGGTTAAATTAAACAGATAGGTTAAATCCATTAAACTGGATGGGTTAAATGCAGAGCACACATTCTGAGTATGGGTCACCATACTTGGCTGAATGTCACGTCACTTTCACACTTTTCACTTTCATACTGTATGTCAAGCTGGACAAAAAATGTATTGATCAAATTTAAGTGCAATATTTGTAAAATACACAGATGTTTTAGAAACATTTTTATGAGCAACAGAAACAGTTTTTACATACTGCTTAATACAGCTCCATATTTTCAAGAATAATGTTCAACATAATCATATGCTATTTAAATACTAATACAGTGGAGTAAATATGCTTTTATCAGTGTTGTATGATAAACGTGACTCAATGCAACATTGTGACTACAATACAAAAATGCTTTTACCTTTCTAAAAACACAGATTTGTTTTCAGATTAACCCGAAACACACGTGATCGTTGTCATGTGGTGGATCCGGCCAATCGTGCAGCAGCTGTGTCGTCATCTGTGCTCCTGCAGCCGCTCTGGAGAAACTGCGGCAGCTGAGTCAGCCGGCTGCTCTCGAAACGCTCTCGTGGTACTTTGATGCCACACGTGACAGTCATGTGGCGTCGGCACCAAGTCAGACAAAATTTCTAACCGGCATGCACTGCTTCAAGTCAGATTGCGATCGGTTTGCGCAGTGTTGCGTGAAGTCGAATACACCCAATGTTGAATAAACCCCAAAAACACACGTGATCGTTGTCATGCGGTGAATCTGGCCAACCGTGAAGCAGCTGTGACGTCATCAGTGCTCATGCAGTCGCTCTGGCTTGTTTGAGATTAGCATAATCTGCACAGAACCGATCACCGGTGATCACCGCGAGATGCGTGACGGTTAGAAAAGTGTCCAAGTTACGTCCACCTTGCTCTGATGTCATGCTGACGTGTGCCAAAAAACTCTTGCGACGGCAAGGATGCTGTGTCGAATTGAGCAGTGGATCGCAGTTGCTCTCCACCGACTGCGCTACTCAAAAGCATTATGGGAAATGACTGACTGATGACACAGCTTCATTCTCATTGGCTGAGAATGTCAACTGATACATTTTCTCTTTATTCTAAGAATTAGATTACCCATTTTTGAATTTATATTTACATACGAACTGAACAAAAACAAAACACTGATCCATTAAAAATATACATGCACACATACATACATACATACACATCTAAATGGACTGTTTGGCCATTATGCCTCATCTTTGTGCAGTTTCATATGAGAAGTGTCAATTGTCACATGATGAAAAAACAGTGGTGATTTCGATTACATCCACTTATCTGCGATACAAAATGCGAACGCGATCTCTTCCATTGCTGACGTTTGCAGGCAACAAAACAGATTCAGGAAGTGTCCAAATTTCAAAGGTCTTTTTGACCCTCCCCTTTCTGCAGCCACCTACTCTCGCCTACGGTTGCATCCGAAAACTTAGGCAGGTAACTTGCTGCCTTGCTGTCGTATCAGGCAATGACTTTGCAGGCAGCGTTTTTGCAAGAAAGGCACCTCATGAAACTGATTTTGGACAGGCTTCTGAAGCAGAGTAACATTTTAATGATCTGCAGCTAAATATAGAGAGCTTTGGTGATAACTAAGTGGATATTTTATTACTGCAATATTAATTTCTCGCTAGAAATTACATCAAAAGTGGAAAACGATGATCAAAAACATACATTTAAACACAAACTGACCGACTGCAACATTCAGACGCCATCTTTATTTTTTTTGCTTACGTCTCACAGAATGTAACACACAGGATTGTGGGATATCAAAGGCAGCAAAGGATACATCTATATATTGCTTGAAATTCTATATTTCTTGTAAACTCATATGAACACTCGGATGTTGCTTGTATTTCTAAGTTAGACTCTGTTGCAATGTTGCAAAATGTATTTAGTACTGAATGGATGACAATACATTCCAGGAGAGCCAATCGAGCCAAATTCAAATTAGCCTTCTGACGTTTTACACAGGAGATTTGCTTTTCTTATAAGGGTCATCTTCACACTCAAATGGCTCTGAGTGGCTCTTGGCTATATATAAAGCGTTCGGTGTATAATGGTATAGGAGATGGCGATGCACGTCAGCAGTAAGGAAGCAGTTTGCTATCATTGTTTGCGTCACAACGTCCAGGCTTCATGCCAAAATGTCCATTCGACTAAAGGAACATGTCATGTGCAAGTCATTGCAGCAGCAAAAACAAAAAAAACAAATTCATTGAACGAGACAAGCTACAACATTTATCTAGGGAGTTAAGCACAACCCAAATGCTTTGCGCTGTTGTTATAAGTAACGTCCCACACCAAAATAATGTTTGAAAGTTCAGAATCAGAAAAAGTATTATATCACCTACTCACTCTTAATACTAACACTAGAGTTAAGATGCTGACAATTCAGTTTTGCATCACAGAAATAAATTACATCTTAGAATATATTCAAATAGAAAATAGTTCCTTTAAATCATAATAATATTACTGTTTTTTTTTTTTTTTTTTAGGGTATGTTTTTACATGTTGCTCTATTTTAGCTTTGCACATAAAACAAATGAAGCAGATAAATGGCATCAGGGAAACTATAATATGAATTGTAATAATATTTCACAATATTTCAGTTTTTACTGCATTTTTATCAAATGGATGCAATATTCAGTGCAAGAATGCACACTTATACAGAACTATTTTTACTTTGCACATAAAACAAACAAAGCAGATAAGCTCAATCAGGGAAACTCTGGAAGGTTGCATTCCAAAATTTGTCCCAGAAGAACACTGAGTGGAAAAGCCTCTGATGAAGCATGAGATAACAGATTCCCTGTTGCTGTGACACTCCAGGTTGGTCTTACCTTCCAGGGAGAGCTGGGTTTCCTCAGCTGCACTCATGGAGGCCAGAGGTGTTCCAGGGCAAAAGCACCAGCAGCCAAACTTCAGCAGGAGAGACGAGACGTGTCCGTCCTCAGGCTGAGGCAGAAAGAGCGCTGGAGCTCGGAGAGACCCGGCGCGGAGCAAGCTAGCATCTGACACACACACAGACACACACTGATGGAGAAATGTGCGTTCACACATGCATCCACACAGAAGTAAGGACAGTTCGGTCAGACAGTTGCAGAGGTGTGCTGTGCATTGGGCTGGACTCACTCATTCACACACACACACACACACACACAGTTGTTTTCCCGTGCGGTGTGGAGAGTGGCTCAGTCCAGAACGCTGCCAGTCCAAGCATGGCAAAAGACACACTGAGGTTTGTTGTCTACCTAACAGCACACTCTCGCTCTCCATTCTCCCTCCCCTCTGTATCTTTCATTTCTAGCTATATCATAAACGTCTCTCCACCTCCTATTTTCTGTCGTTCCGCTTTTAAATGTCTCTCCCTTTGCATCTGTTTCTCTGATTCACTCTGTTTTAGTTGGGTTGACAGATACTTTCCCTGTATTTGGCACAATTGTCCTTTTTCTTGCTTTTCTTTTATTTTGACGATTTATGTCTAAAGCATAATATAATACATTTTTAACCATTTTAATTTTATATAATTAACTTATTTGACATTCTAACATTTTCATTACAACTAAGCATATTTAACCCCAACATTCTCATTAATGACAATTATCCTGTTTGGGCACAATTATTTTTGCAATTAAAATCACCAAACATTAAGCAAATACTAACATTATCACGTACTCATACAATTTTACACTTTTTCATAATTTCAATATTGTTTTATTTACATTAAATTCATTCCAGTGAGATTTTTTTTGCATTACTGCATGCTATCATTTACATATTTACTTTTAATTGATTGTTTGCAATATTCTGCAGACATGTTCTTGACAGTTTTTGTGAGATTCCCACCTCACTGGGATGTACAGGAATAAAATAAGCATGACGCCATGTTCTTGACAGTTTTTGTGAGATTCCCACCTCACTGGGATGTACAGGAATAAAATAAGCATGACGCCCTTGCTCCAAGTTTAGCAAGGCATCCCAGAAATTCTCTTAGGTATTGATCAAATGTTCGAAAATTGTATACTGCTATGAATCTTAACAGCACATGCATTAAAGCTTGCAAAGCTGAACAGAACCAGACATGTTTCACAGTGACATGCTCTATTTTTAACCATCACTGATGCTGTGTTCAGTTTTCATTTCAGCAGGAATGATGCATGAAATAAGACAGCTGACTCTTCTATTTTTCTTCTTTTAAAAAAAAAAGAAACTATCCATTTTTTTTCTACATCAAACCAATGTCGGATCTGAGCTGTCCAATTTATGCTACAGCAGTGAGATGAGAACGCATTCAAAACAAGCACAAGGTTCTTTTTAAATATGGCTAGAGAATGCCTGTGTTTGTCCATGACCAATAAGTTCCTTTTAAAAGGTTTATGTGCAGAAATGTTGTTTTGGTTTCAATGCAAATGCAAAAATGAAATGTTGTTTCAGTAGTTTTCTCCTTTCACTATTGTGAGTTTGCTCAAGGGCAGTTTGTTCCAATGATCTGTGAACAGATCACAATATTCAACTTATTACATGCCATTTTAAATAGACTCAATGTTACTTTTACATACTTTTCATACTTTAACATATATGTGGTTAATTATATTTTATACGTGGCTAAATTTGACAGGCATGGAAATTGATGAGGGTTGTTTGCCTTAAAGGTTTTGTCTCCATCTGGTGTTTCAGTCATTAAACTACATCATGGCATAAGCTTTTACATGGCCTTTAAATGCATAATTTGTCTCACAATTGTTTTCATATCATGTAAATAAATAAATGCATTTTAAATTTAAATAGATTTTTAAGTAACATTTTGCAAGCTCAAACATATTCACCCTTATACCCAGTGTGTAAAATAATATGTGGAAGTTTATAAACAACTGTAAACCAATGCGTGGTCCCAAACTGCACTGGTCCCTTACTGACAGAGATGGGAAGTAACTGATTACATGTAATACGGATTATGTAATCAGATTCCAAAAATGACGTACTCTTAATTATGTTCTAATGTTCATAACCAGATGACAATTACTTTTTTATTGATTACACAATTTCATATTCACACGATGCCAGTAAATCATAATTAATTGCTTCTCCCTGATTCTTTCAAATTGTCCTTTCTAAAAACCCTATCGTGTGTGTCATACCATTTAGCTTTGACTATATTCACAATATGCAACGATCATGTATACAAACGCATCTGAATATGTGTGAGAAAAGCAGCTCTCAAGCGTTAGACCAAGTATGAAACAAATAATTATGTTCAAGTTACTAAACACTGGTGATGTAGCTTTCTCGATGTCTTCATCATATCCAGTTACCTTCATAAAAGTGGTTAGGACCACTTTAGGAAACCCTGATCTAATGTAATGTTTAAGTCATTTTAGGATGCTGAATATATTATAAAAAAAATAAAAAAATAAAAAAAATAAAAATGATTAACCCGCTGTGCTTAGTCACAGCCAATACACAGCAGGTGCAAAAAGGGGGTATGCAGTATATGCAGGAATTACCTAATTAAAAGGTGAGCAATATTTCATATGTTTGAAGAAAATTAGACCTACTTACAAAAAAGAAGGCAAAAAAAAAAAAAAAAAAAGCATTCTGCTGTATAGGATCAGCCATCAGTTTAGTTTATAAAGCACATTTCAAAGCAACAGAATATGCAACCAAATTCTGTACAGAGATAATAAAATTAGAACAAAGTTAAAAAAGAATTAACACACTGGATCTAATCCTTGAAGACAAATGTAAAAATAGAAACACCCTCAATTAAAACATGAAGAATACAGATACATTTTAGGGAAGAAAAAGAAGAGGAAGATATAGGCTAATACTGAGAAGGAGACTGTCCATTTTGCCATACATTTTCATTATAACATTCAAACTAAACATATGGCTTACTGCCAGACAAAAATTACATCAGTTTGTAAACTACTGAGAGAATAAAATTGGCAAATGTGGCGAACTTCATATAAAATGAATGTAAAATAAAATTAACTACTGTATCCTGCCTCGTTTTACTAATAAGCTATTTTTATTATTATTATTTTTATGTTGTTAAACGTGAGTTTTCTTGTAGCTACTGTAAACACTATATTATATTCTCATGTATTTTATAAGTATTTTGTAAACACCCCGTGACGCGCCGCTGCAAACTAAACGCCTCAAACAGTTGACCGAGTTTGTTTACTTTGCGCAGTTTGTGTTAGGGGCGTTTATTTCACTCACTGAATTCTTGGAGCCAGTGAGTGCAAAAGCATGATACCACAAGGTCAACACCGTTTAAAAAGTCCCTCTCATGATGTTTGCTAAGTAATAGGTCTGTGGAGCAGTCATGGGTTCTGAGGCGCAGAGGGACAGACTCCGAGAGCTCTTCCGCGCCTGTGATGTGGATCACTCCGGACGCATCGAGAAATGGGAGTTCGTCCGAATATGCTCCGAGCTGCGCGTGCGATCCACCGAGATAGACGCGCTCTTCGCCAGACTTGACACCGACAAAGACGGCACGATCAATCTGGAGGAGTTCATGGACGGCTTTCAGGAGACACACTTGTTGAAGGACGAGGAGATGAGCAGCGAACACGCCGGGGAAAGTTTCTCAGCCGCCTGGGAGGATTTTAAATCCCGCCTCGGAGATCAGCTCAAATTCATCCCCAGGTAAAACACCTGTGCGGTATCTGTCAACTTAAATCCTGAAGGAACGCGTGAAGAACGTTCCTAATGGGAATTCTTCAATAGGATTCTAACAAGACACAAAACTTTTATTTTTATTTATATACATATATTTTAAAATGTAATTTTATTTATTTATTTTGATAAAATATTTTCATAATATTCCTAACTATTATCCCATTAAGACATTTAAGTTTAAAGGAAATGTTTAGGATTTAAAAACTCCCCATTGCCTTGGGCTGTTATTATGAAAGCAGTTACTTTTTTACTTTTCCAGTTCTTATAATGATGTTTATTATCTAACAAAAGGAACGATTCTGTTGGATTCCCATTGGAATTTCTATTGGAATTTGGAATCAATCATAAAATATCTTAATGGAAAATTCCTTAGAGGAAGTTGTTAAATTTTTATAGGTATTGTTCATATAAAGACAAAAACACACAAATATTGTAACACATAAAGTCCTAATTATATATAGGGTATTTATAAAATTCCAGTTGACTATGATTATTTGAGTTGGACAAAATCTCTTTATCTAAGCTTGAATGTGATGAAAAATATTATTAATTAGCAAATACAATTTTACACACACCCGCATGCATATACATACAGTACATATACATGTATACATACATGTAGTAAAATATTGTTTGTAATACAATTACACTATATATAAACATTTATTTATATTTATATCTTTGTTTTTTAATATTATTAATGTATTATTATTGTTGTTGTTATTGATATTGAGAACATTTTCCATTACAAAGAACCTTCTGTGTATTAAAATATTTCATTTTATTTTATGTTATTGTTTATTTTTAAAGTATATGATCAGGGAAGCATCTGTTCTGTGTTTAACGGATATTTTGGGGATAGACTGAACTAAACTTATTGAACATATCAATATTGTAGGATGAACGATCAGTATAGCTAAAAAGTCCAAATGAAAGAGTATCACATCTCAAAATCAAAGATTGCATTGTATACAGTTACAGTATACCATATTGCAAAACGAAATATGTCTGTCCTCGTTTTGTTTTATCAGCCTGTGCAAATATCTACAGGTATCCGGTAACACACCGTTTCAGAGATACGTTAAACTGTTTTCCTAAATGCTGATAAATTGTTAAAAGAATCTTTGTTTTATTTACATTTTCTTTTTTGAGAAGTTTTATTTGTGTCATATATATATATGGTTAGTGTTGATCTTTCTGATGATCATGTAATCCGGAAATCTTCCCAAGGGTTTTAATCTCCCAACTTGTAATAGTTTAGGGCATGAGATGTTTAGCTGTTGTTGGGTTGATGACGGTCCACACTCAAATTAAGGTTGATGTATCTCATGAGTTGATTCTAGCCCGAGGCTTGACATGAGACACATCACCGTTGTGTGGACAGAACATTGATTAGTCCTGGGCTATCAATATCTCTTATATTTCACTCATCTGCCATAGCATTTGATGACACGGGTGCTACTTCATAAAAGAGAACAGCAAAGTCATGAGGCTCAAACACATGCAGTTATGACCCCATCCTTTTCAGGTCATGTAGGTGATGTGAACACCAATGGATTGAATAATGTCTGAAAAACACATGATTATCCTTAAGCAGAACCCTGTTTTATTTAACTGTGTTTCTGTTCTAGTCAGTGGGTTTTAATGGCCTGGTGTTGTTGTTATGTGTGTAGGATTGACCAGATATCAACGCTGTACCAGAATATCAGTTTGACGGAGCCCAGAATCGTCCCTCAGTATGAAAGAGTTCTTCTCAGTTTCATCAAAGAGAGCCGGATACTGAACTCAGAAATGGAACATCTGGCTCTTGCTGTAAAGAGGTAAACAAACTCATGTATATACTGTACATACATAGTGGAGTTCAAACATTCAGAGTTTTTTTTTTTTTTTTCCAGAAATTCCTTGCAGCATGTTTGTATAATAACCATTTGTTTTGGTTCTTGAGTTGCTGTATGGTATAGTGACTGATTACATCTATACTCATGATCAGACGACAGTTGAACACTACTTTTTTATTGATTACATTACAAAATATAAAAAGGCAGCAAATTATGAATAATTTATTGATCCTTCCTAATTCTTATTTTTATCTGATTACATTTTCTTTTCAAAATTGCTTTGTTTCAGTTTTGTGTAATTGCACAGAGAGACTTGCCACTAGTCAGGTGGCTATAATTAAGCTTTTATTAAGCAGCATTAACAAATACAATATTTAATATATTTAGTGCTTTATTTTAAATTTATTATTATTATTGATGTATAATTTTATTTATTTCATCAATTAGCGTTTAATTGAGTTCGAGAAACCCTGATGCAATATGATGTTTAATGCACTTGTTGTCGACAAAGAATGCAATAAATAATCTTTTTCTTCATATTTTATATAAATAATCTTTTTCTTCATGTGGTGCAAAACTGTCCAATTCAAATCAGTCTGGAAACATGTTACATTGTAAGTAATATAAAGTAACCAAAAGTAGTCTGATTATTAGGGATGCTCCGATCAGGATATTTGCAGCCGATAACCGAGCACCGATTTCTTGTCATGGTGATCGGCCGATATCCAGATGCTTTATATAACATATGCGATAATGCTATATATAAGTAATCATAAAAATTATTCCCTATACACAGTGAACATTTTAAAGCTGTGGTAGGGAACTTTTGACGCTCTAACGGTTAATAAACAGAACTGCTTGCGTCTTGCGGAAGAACATTGTAGCCGGAACTACTTCTCTCTGTTTATGTCTATGAAGAATCACAAAGGTACTGGGTTACCCCGCCGCGGTACCCCCGAAGCAATCTAAAATAGTCCGAATATAAACACTTATTATAGGTGCACCCTAGTGATTCAGGACAAGCTAAAAACACGGTTTGGAAAATGGATTCATGGTGTACTCGCTTATTATATACATTTTTCTACATTTTGAACACAAACAAAGTTACGGACCGCAGCTCTGATTGGTTGTTTCTTACCGGGAGCGATGGAGTTTCTGCAAATGGCAATAGGACACTGGGAGGAGCCAGAGGAGCTTGATTTTTACACAGATTATCTGTCTCATATTCTACTGTCAGGACATAATGACAGGTTTAACAAATATGTAAAAAATATTTTTTTACAAAAGTTCCCTACAGCACCTTTAATATACCTTTAAAATGGAGTTTATGCATAACATTATGTATATCAGGATACTTAATATAAGGCAAAAATAAATACAAACAAAATAGAGCAGTCTGATGCAACCCACAAGGTTTATTTAAACATTATCCAATAGTAAACTGTGGAGGACAAAATAAACATTTTATCCCCTAAAATTGAGAAGTCTGATGTAACTAAATCATTGTTCAATACAAGTCTGAGCATGACAAAATAAATCAATAAAAATAAGACTCCTAAATAACTAATTGGAGTAGTTTGATGCAGTTCATTAGGTTTAATTTAGCATTTTCCAATGTTAGAGAGAGAGGACAAAATAAATCGAAACATTTAAACTCGAACTTGTAAAAGTAACTGATAAGGTTTAATACTGTCCAATATCAGACTGAAGAGGAAATTAGAAACAGAAACATTTAAACTACTGAAAGAAATAAAACGGATTAGTTTGATCACGGTTATATCCACGGACGCTGCGGATAATCTGTCGATAATAGATAAAAAAAAGAAGCATTCTGATTTTTTGTGGCTGGGTGCATGCAAATTAAATACATTTTTTTTTTCATCAGGCAGACAATTTTTTATTTTGTGTGTGTGTTCGTCTGATAGGGGAAGTTGCAGTGACAGAAACGATGAAATTCCAGATAAAGTTTGAAAGGAGTAAAGCCTGTGTCAGCCCATGATCAGCGTATTATTTTACTGATACCCCTTATGGCTCCGACGAGGTTTTGTTCTGTCCTCCACACTGTGCCAACTCACAAAAGCCTAACTTAAACATATAGTTCTCCCAGAAATGAACTTCTGCCATATTGGAAAGTATGAAATTCTGTCAGATTATCATACTGTGCTCCAAACCTGTATGACTTGCTTTCTCTTGTGGAACATTTTATTTATTTATTTATTTTTGTCCATACAGTGGAAACCAGTAGTAACCAAAACTGTTAGTTTTTTCAAAAATCGTCAATTTTTGGTCAATGGAAGAACGACAGTTTGGTTGTACTGGTTCATTAAGAGAATTGTGTATCATCGCTGCATATGTGTTTGTTCAGAGCTCAGGATCAGACGGCTATCCAGCTGAGTGAGATGGAGGAAGAGATGGATCACCGCATCCACACTGCAGAGAGAAACACACGTCTACAGGTCAAGAGAAAACATAACACTTGTGTATTATTATTTATTATTGAGCATTTTTTAGTTTTTTAGCAAGTTAGCGAGAAACTGTTTGTAGTATAAATACTATACCTCATAAAGTAACTGTATGTAACACCGCTTAATATTACCTCATGAGCATCTGAGAGCTTATAAAATACATATAAATGCGATATGCAAAATATTTATTTTATAAAACAGGTGCGGGATAGATATTTGCACTCTTCATCATAATAAGTCAAACCATTTAATACTACTGTTTAATAGTACTACTTTTTGTGATCAAACACACAAGAAGACATTCATAACAAAACGATTTAATATTTTTCTGCCAATGAGTTGAGTAATCCAGTTAGATACAGTACGCTTAATCTTTATTATTCTTGCAAGAAAATACAATTCTTAAAAATGAATGGCACCTTTCTAAGTGTGATTTGTAGTGCTTGTTTATCTATAGGGGACTGTGCTGATATGAAACACAAGACATCTTAATGTTTTTTGCAGGCATCCCTCAATTCATATATATACGTTTTCTTTTTCATCGACACAATAATTGAAATTTGAATTGATTAGATATTACTTCAGAGCTGGTATTTATTTAGTTTCTATGGATGCAGCGCTCTGTTTATTGTGAGTAAGGAGTTGATATAGGCAGCTCTAAATGAAGTAGCACAGGCAGATCATGTGAGTGTCTTGGATCACATTCAAGGCTTCATTTATCCATGACATCACATTTTAGTGCAGACAATCTTCCACAGTCCTGCATGTGTTCTTGTTCCTTATCTGAGACCCATGTTCCACGACTTATCTCGTTATGTAATGTGAAATGAACCGACTGTTTGTTTAACAGCACCTGTTCAAGTTCCTCTGAAAAGTAAAAAAGCATTTCTATCCATTAGTGCACTGATATTCCTAAACATTTTGTCACCTTTATCGTCTTGATCTAATGTTTTAGAAAGCATCTCTGTTTTAAACTTCTGTACAGAGCTTTTTAGGTGTCTTATTTTAATATTTTACATAACAAAAAACTACGTTATTTTGAGTTGTTTGCAACCATGCAGTCATCATTTCATCTTATCACAACACATTTTTACATCATCGTGATTTTTTTTTTTTTTTTTTTTTAGTTTTCACTCATGATGTTACCATTTGTTTTAGAAATGTTATAAAATGCAAAGATGTATTATTTTTACCAGCAGCTTATGGATTCTGTTCTGTTCTAGGAGTCTAAAAAAGCCGAGGCGACTCTGAGCAGCATGAAACACCAGTACGAGGCTCAGATATGTGAACTACAACAGAAGATACAGACTCTGCAGATGGTGACTGACTCCTACTGATTCTAAATAATAATGGGCATATATAGATTTAATCGCTATTATTCAGCAGCTTTTTCGCTTACTCGGGAGCAAATTACCCTCCTCCATCCCCAGCTCCTCCTTTCGCCACAATCAGGGCTCCTTGTTGAATCAGACTCCGTTTTTCTTGAACAATGTGTTGCACTTAAATATCATTAAGTACGTTAATGATATCTGCTTTGTTCTGTTCTGTTTATCCTTTGGGGGTTATGGTTTAATAAATAATTATTCTATTAATGTTATTGTCTACTGCAGAGCTGCATTCAAATCGGTTTCATACAGTAACTGATGAACTTTGCATCACTGACGCAGTTATTTAACTGAATTCAAACAGTTACTGAACTACATCAAGCTGAATTAGTGATGCTATTGTCATCCGAAGAGCTGCTTAAAAATATTGAAATTGATTGAATCAACATTAAACTGACTAAACAATGCTATTGTCTTATAGAGCTGATTATAGCTGAACTTGTTTAATGATTGATGAAAAGTGGTACTTTTATTGAACTGAATTAATATTGAACTCACTTGAGATGAATAAATACACTATTGTCTTTGGAGCTGATTTATAGTTCATAACTGATGAACTTGCAACATTGACACTTATTGAACTAAATTGAGCACTGAACTAAATTAAGGCTGGATAATGACACCATTACTTTCTGTAATTTCTTATTTGTTTCATAAGTGATGAATTTTGAAATATTAACACTTTTATTTTTCTGCTTTGAAACAATATGTATTGTATGTATTTATATATATATATGTAATTGTTTTTTTTTTCAGATCGAAAACCAAAACAGGAGTAGCAGCCTCAAAGAGGAAACTTCAGCACTGAAACGGCAGAACAATGAGTTATTACTGGTATAGCTCCTACTTGAATCTGAATAGATCATTAAAAATTGTGTATGATGTTATATAATGTGTTTTTGTTTTACATTCTTCTTCCAGCAAAACCAGAAGTTGAAACAGGAGCTTTTGGAGTCCCAAACTAATATTGCGTTCTTGCAGAGTGAGCTGGACTCTCTCAAGAGTGATCTCACAGACCAGAGCATCAACTTTGAACGGTACGTGTGTGTGTGTGTGTGTTTGTCACAGTTGACTAGTTATTGATGAATATGTGATAAACCCTTTGGATTCGGATCTTCAGATCAGGAATTTTTAAGAAGCCCATCAGATATGTACTCTGAAGTAACTCAGAGCGCCTCTTCTGACTCAGTCTGACACTCCCAGCTGGATGTGTAATGTCAATACCGTGTCAATAATGAAAGAACACAGACTCTCGTTCCCCTGCGTGAAGGCTCTGAGCAGCTGTAAACCGGTTTTGTGAGTGTTTGCAGTGCTGACATCATCAGAGCAGGATATCCTGGTGTCACGCGTCACACTGCACAGGAATGTCTGGACCTTGTCACCTAGTAACTACAAAACAGAGAGTAGTTTACATGCATTATAATGAGTCTTACAGTGTAAAAACGTAAGGAAACCCAAATATTTAATGACTGTCTACATTAGGTGAAACCAACAAAAGCTATGTTTAACAGACAGAAACCTGCTTAAGAAATCAACTGAAATTGGTAACACTTTAGTCTTGGATTAAATCCTGACTGTTAACTTGCTGCTTATTGGCATGCATATTACTAGCATATAGGCTGTTTTTTTTAGCATATATTAATAGCATATTCTGCATGATCATAGTTTAGGTCTCTTGATCCTATATGTTCAGGTTAATCCTACATATGTTGATCTGTGTGTTTGTACAGAGATGAGGCTCTTATGAAGTGTTTCTCTGAGGAGAGAGGTAACCTGGAGAGGCAGATCGAGGTGCTTCAGTGAGTTGAACACACACAGCACGTGAAACTACTGCTACTGTAGGAACTCTTCTTGCTAACACCAGATATGCCTTAAAATGGTTTTTATTTAATGCTATTTTTAAGCCATATTGAGACTGATTCACTTGCAGGTTCTTTAAGAAATCAGAAAAACTGGATTCAAACTGGAGATGTCTCCAGGAAAGTCTGGAAAGTCTGCAGTAGCAACCAGATGCACTGACATTATAAGGAATATCGAGACTTATTGAAGTTAAAAATTTAGAAAAAAATAATTTAATATTTACACATCTTACAATTTTGATCAGTTCCAAATCAGTTCCAGTTTTTTATTTTATTTTTTATTGCACCTCTATTTAAATTTAATAACACATTTGTGACTTAAAGGGATATATCATCCAAAAATTCCAAAAACATTACGTCATGATTTACTCACCCTCAAGACTGTATTGTATCACTCAAGATTATATTGTAGAAGGCACTGGTGTCTTTACAGTCTTTTTTTACAGTACAACTTCTCCTCTTGTTCAAATGCTCAGTTTCCCAAAACCTTAAGTAGACTGTAAAAACTTTTGACACCAGTGCTCTCTACAATATAATCTCAGTTCATTTACTCTTAAAACTCGTTTTTTGTCTGATTTTAGTAATCTCCACTAATTAAATGAATAAAGCACCCAGTTTGGATTGAGTGAAACAATGAAACATTTTCAGAACATATTTTTTGGAAATATGACAAGAAAAGAAATCCAAGGCAAAAAAAAGTTTAAAAGCCTAATTTCACATTAAGGCAATCTCAGCAAAAACATAAAAAATGAATAAAACTCTGCACGCTGAATGCATTTCGACCTTCAGCCTTCCTCGTAGCGTGTCAGGTATAAAAATGAATGATAGGTGTAAGTATAATTAATTTTACATTGGAAGAAACCAAAAAAGCCATTACAAGTATAAAGGAGATAAAGAATTAGACAGAGATAATAATAATAATATTAATAATAATAAATGAATAAAATAATAATATTAATAAAGGAGAACAATAAAATAAAAAATGTAGATTTTTAAGTGTTTTAAAATGCTTAAATACATTGAATATTCAATCATTGATGTTTCCTCATCATTAACATTATCATCATCTTTTTATGAAAGCTTTTTATTGTATTTTTGATATTTCTGAAATAGGCCTGAACACCATTAACCTACTTATGAAACCAGTCATTTCAAAGAGTGATAATGGTATAAAATATTTAGTTTTTCAAGAGATTAACACAAAGTTAACAGATGCCTTGTGCACCTCTCTGTTAAATGTTAAAATACTGGTCTTGAACAGATGATTATTAACTACCAGTCTAATGAAAGTTTCACTCCTTCTGTTAAGATCTTTTAAAAGGAATATGTAGCCAATGCTTAATATAAGTGTTTTTTTTTTTTTTTTTTTTTGCTTTATAGTTGTCTGATTTTGTTGCAAAATGATATTTCTGCTGTTGATCTTGTCCAGGGCAGCAAACAGAAAGCTGCATGACAGTAATGACAGTCTGCGTGCTTCGCTGGAGAACAGTCAGAGCAAGAGTAAGACTCAGGTAAGATCCTCCTTTACTCAGATGCTGTTGTAAAATGGATTAAGCTGTTTGAGAGAAATGTTTGCTGATCAGGTTTATACTTTGATGGCTGTGTGTGCTTTTTAAGAGGTGTGGATTAGGGTTCTAGTTTACTGGATATACATTAATGCATATCCAACAGGACAGACGTGATGTTTTTGTCTTACAGCGTGTTAGTGGGATCTCACCTGGAGTTTACATGAGCACCAGAAAGAATGTCTGTTCCTCTTATTTTGATCGGTAAGATATAAAGTTAAGCTCTACATGTACTGATATTGATCGACTTTCTAAACCCTTAGTATTAATCCAGCCCACATACTGTATATAGACTCCATTTAAAATATATGAAGATGCATAAATATTAAAAATGTGGCTAATGAAACAAGCTAAAAAATAGTTTTCTTGTTGTATCTGATATAAATGGCACATGTTAAAAATATATAATAGTTTGTCAAAAAATAAATAATATTAATAATATAAATTCTGATATTTACATATAGAAGTACTATTAAATTATTAGTGTCTTTAAATAATTTTCTATATAGTTTTTTTCTAATATTTTTAATTTATTTTGTTGGTTTTCAGTGAATTTTAGTCAATTTGTTGTGTTTTTGTCATTATTACTATTTTATTTAATAGGATTATAGTGTTTTTGTTGTTGTTGTTGTTTATAGTTTCGGTTGTTTTAGTACTAAACATAATGAAACAACTAAATGAAAATGGGAAATCAGGGTTAACACTGACTGATGCAATAAGTAAAAACAAATCTCACACATAATGTGTGATAATCAGTATGGTATAACCAATATATTGTATTTAATGAAGAAGTTTGAAATATAGAAAATCAATTGATAGAATGTTTGCGATTTTAAATTAACAGTGATGTGGTATTTGTAATACCTGCATACTGAATTATAATTGGTTTCTTCTTTCTTACATCTAATTAACCATGTAACATCAAGTGTCACATTGATTCTGACAGAAAGCCGACTCTGATGCAGGTTACCAATTACATAGAACTAAATTCTAAAATGAATGCACAACTATTTCCTCTGCAAATCTAGTTTCTAGTAGCTGTGTTGTTGACACATCGAATACTTCCGCAGGTGCTGTAACACATTTCCGGACGAGGACTTTGATCAGTTCGGGCTGATGGAGGATCTGCGCAGACCGAACTGTGATTCTCTGGCTCTGGCCCTGTGCGACCCCATGCGCAGACGCAGCTGTGAGGAAGACAGTCTTCCCGACAGCTGCGTGGACAGCGGCATGTCTACCCTGCGCTCGAATAACGGCTACGATTACGAGCATGAGAGAACGTCCTGTCCAAGTCCTGTGCAAGCAGAGGACAGTAACACCACTGTGTCTGGAGACACTTCGGATACAGAGGTATGATATCAGGGAATCAGACAATCTCACTTTTCTTCAGAATGGCTTTCATTTCATTCATAACATTTGACACTCTTGTACATTTTAGTATACTTTAGAAAAAGTACAAGTTATCAAAACAATGTTCTTTACAAGAATATACTTCAGTGTGAATTAAAAGTCATGTTTTCAGTTTTAATTGCAAATGAATGAACATATATTATGACTTTAAATTTAGATTAAATGCATTTAGCTGAACTTTAAAGTTTAAAGCTGAATGTACTGATAAGCATTTATGTTACAAAAATATACTTTTAATGTCATTTCTAATGAAGCGTATGTTTTTACGTAGTATTGCATACTTGTATTTATTTGCAATTATGGATTTGTAATGATGAAGATGCAATTTAGTACAATTAAAATATATTTTAAAAAGAAATGTCAAATACTACAGATAAAATGATAATCAAGTGTGACGTGTTAGTCAACATATCTAAATAAATATAATAAGAGTCCCCATTTTAAGCACAACAAAAGATTATTTTAAAAATAATTATTTAAAATCATATTTTTTAAGGAAAACTTAAAGGGTTTGTTCACCCGAGAATGAAAATTTGTCCATCTTCTACTCACCCTCGAAGCATTCTAGGTCTATGTGACTTTCTTCTTTCAGAATAATCCAATCGGAGTTATATAGAAAATTGTCCTTGCTCTTCCAAGCCTTTCAGTGGGGATAAGTGGGTGTTTGTTGTCAGCTGTTCAGAAGAATTTAAATAAAGTGCGCACATCTGTAATAAAACATCCCTCACACAGCTCCGGGGTTAGTGCTGCGTGGTTAGTGACGAGTCAGCAGAAGTGAGAAAAAAAGTATTATTTACATTTGAAATCTGGATATTTATCGTACAAAAATGCATGGATTCGCTACAGGGGGGCCTTTATTCACCCCCAAGAGCTGTGTGAGGGACGTTTTATTACAGATGCGCGCACTTTATTTCACGTCTTTTGAACAGTTGACAACAAACACCCGCTTATCCTTATTGAAAGGCTTGGAAGAGCAAGGACAATTTTCTACAGTATATAAGTCCAAATGGATTATTCTGAAAGAAGAAAGTCACCTACACCAGGGATGCTTTAAAGGGTGACTAGAAGATGGACAAATTTTCATTCTCGGGTGAACAAACCCTTTAAACTTTCACATTATTACACTCTCCATTCGAGTGTGTTCAGAAACATATTCATAAATGTATGCTCTCTAGGTACACATTTTTTTCTATTATATTAATATTATATGCAAGTAGTTTTTAAAAATGATCCTACTTTTAAGATTTTAAATACACTTCAAGTTTACATTAAGTAGGACAAAGTGTCTGGAACGTCTTTTTAGTGAAAGCTAAAAGCAGTTTTCAACACATTCCGATTTTTATCTCTAATAAGTCGTTTAAAAATGTGTTCTAATTGATCTAATGGAATGAACAGAAGTCTCACACTGTTGTTACAGTAGATCTTCTTTAGCAACAGTCAGAGGCTTTCTTCAGGTCATTTTTTTGTACGACTGTGATTATTTGCTACCTTTTTTACATAATTAACTTTTTTTAACACTGACTCTCAAGAATAAAACCTCTTGAGGAAAAAAGCAAATACGAACAGATGGTGAATAAATCAAAGGCATTCCTCTGTACCCTTAACTTGCGATCATTTCAGTATCAGTGAGAATGGGTCAGACTCCTGGTTTAAAATAATTTGTTACATTTATATAGCGCTTTTCTGGGCTACTCAAAATGCTTTACATGAAAGGGAGGACTCTGAATAAGTTGTGTGTGCTCACAGGTTCTGGAAGCTCGAGAAGAGGCTGTGATTGGGTCAGACAGCGAATCCATTCTTAGCTGGACTGCATCACAACCCGCTCAGAAAAGCGATGTTACTGCATCAGGGAAGAAATGCCTCTCTGCCGTCTTCACAGAGGTACTGGATTCAAGTGCCAGAAGTATCATAAAAGCTTAAATTTGACCCACGGCATTCTAAATTCAAATCTCAGTTCTGAAGTCTGAGAAGTCTCATACACAAATGTGAATGTGTGCAGAGAGAGCAGGATGTGGCAGTGACTCAGCCTCCATCAGAGAAAGCTTACAGGATTGTGCTGGCGGGAGACGCTGCGGTGGGAAAGTCTAGCTTCCTACTTCGCCTCTGTAAGAACGAGTTCAAAGGCAACACTAGTGCCACACTGGGTAAGACTTTTCTAACACTTTACCACACTTGTCTCAAATATAATCTCTTTGTGAAATTGTTTGTGTCTGTTTCCTTGCAGGGGTTGATTTCCAGATGAAAACCTTGGTGGTGGATGGTGTTCCAACAGTGCTGCAGTTATGGGACACAGCTGGACAGGAGAGGTAAGATCCCAGTGGGCAAATTCAATGGTATGAACTTTAAAGGCCGTGACACACCAAACAGACATCCAAGAACATGCGTCAGTGAAATTGACTGTGTCGTTGCCTACATTTGACTGTGTCTGGACCAAATGTTGCGCTTGAACACAGCAAAAAAATTAAAACAGCTAGCATCTACTGTACATTACGTGACTAGACAAAAGGAAATAACTCTCCAGGCCAGCAGATGGCAGTAGTCTGTATTCATCATTCAAAAAGAGAAACCTAAACTAACCGTTATTTAAATAAGTCTCAAGTGTCCCCATAATGTCTCTGTGAAGTTTCAGCTCAAAACACCTCACAGATAATTTATTATGTAATTTTGAAAATGCCTATTTTGAGTGGAAGCAGAAACACGCTGTTTTCTTCTCTTTAAATGCGAATGAACTGCTTCATTTTGTAGAATCTAGAAGGTACCTTTACAGATCGTACCTCCGATACTCTCATAAAAATAAAAAAAATATATATATATATATATATATATATATATCTTTTAATTAAAAAGAAAGGAACAGGTGGATTTTTACCATTATAGGGTGGTTGTGTACATTCACTGCCAACACACATTTAAGTTTAAACAACATGTAAAAGTGAATTTTGCATAATAGGTGCTCTTTAAATCTTCTTTCTTCCGCATTCTGATGCTCCTTTTTGACTAATTGTCTTGAACTACAGGTGCATCTTAATAAATTACAATGTCATGGAAAAGTTAATTTATCTCAGTTATTCAATTCAAATTGTGAAATTTGTGTATTAAATAAATTCAATGCACACAGACTGAAGTAGTTTAAGTCTTTGGTTCTTTTAATTGCAATGATTTGGGCTCAAATCTAACAAAAATATACCATTCATTAGAATAATTTATAAGACCAAAAAAAAAAAAACCTTTTTAGTGAATTGTTGGCCTTCTGGAAAGTATGTTCATGTACTCAATACTTGATAGGGGTAATTTTGCTTTAATTACTGTGTGGCATGTAGGTGATCAGGTTTTGGCACTGCTGAGGTGGTCTAGAAGCCCAGGTTTCTTTGACAGTGGTCTTCAGCTCATCTGCATTTTTTGGTCTCTTGTTTCACATTTTCCTCTTGACAATAGCCCATAGATTCTCTCTGGGGTTCAGGTCTGGTGAGTTTGCTGGCCAGTCAAGCACACCAACACCATGGTCATTAACAAACTTTTGGTGCTTTTGGCAGTGTGGGCAGGTGCCAAATCCTGCAGGAAAATGAAATCAGCATATTCATAAAGCTGGCCAGCATAAGGAAGCATGAAGTGCTCCAAATTTCTTGTTAAACGGGTGCAGTGACTTTGGTTTTCAAAAAACACAATGGACCAACACCAGCATATGACACTGCACTCCAAATCATCACAGACTGTGGAAGCTTAACACTGGACTTCAAGCAACTCTGGCTATGAGCTTCTCCTGAAAAGAGGACTTCAGACCACTGGATAACAGTCCAGTTCTTCTTCTCCTTAGCCCAGGTAAGATGTCTCTGACCTTGTCTGTGGTTCAGGACTGGCTTAACAAGAGGAATACAACAACTGTAGCCAAATTCCTTGACAGGTCTGTATGCCTTGACCACAGCCTCAGTCCAATCCTTGGGAAGTCCTTGACAATCCTCATAAGGCTGCGGTTCTCTCAGTTGGTTGCACATCTTTTTCTTCCACACTTTTTCCTTCCACTCAACTTTCTTTCAACATGCTTGGATACAGCACTGTGTGAACACCCAGCTTCTTTGGAAAATGAATGTTTGTGGCTTACCCTCCTTATGAAGGGTGTCAATGATTGTCTTCTGGACAACTGTCAGATCAGCAGTCTTCCCCATGATTGTGTAGCCTAGTGAACCAAACTGAGAGACCACTTGAAGGCTCAGGAAACCTTTTCAGGTGTTTTGAGTTGATTAGCTGATTGACATGTCACCATATTTTAATTCGCTGAGATAGTGAATTAGTGGGGTTTTTGTTAAATGTGAGCCAAAATCGTCACAATTAAAATAACCAAAGACTTAAACTACTTTAGTCTGTGTGCATTTAATTTATTTAATACACGAGTTTCACAATTTGAGTTGAATTACTGAAATAAATGAACTGTTCCACGACATTATAATTTATTGAGATGCACCTCTATGGATGCATGCCTAAATCCACTAAATTTCTGCTATGATTAGCTGATTAGATATTTGTCTTTACAAGCAGCTGAACAGGTGTTTCTAATTAAGTGGTTTATGTGTGTGTGTGTGTGTGTGTGTGTGTGTTTGTGTGTGTAATGATCACAAACCCCCTGAAGTTCCACCATGAACCTCTAGGGGCACAGTTGTACAGTTGACATAATGTTGACAAAACAGTGACAAAATGTATTTGTGCTATTAATGTTCTTTAAATAATGCTCTGAACTGCTACTGCCACCTTGGAAAGTGCAAAAAAAAAAAAAAAATCAAACTCACATCACATGCACTTTATGAATACCCTAGTGTGTGCGTAAAAACAAAGCATACTTTGGTCTTAAGGTTGATTGCTTGGGTGTCTCTTTTATAGGTTTCGGAGCATTGCTAAGTCTTACTTCAGGAGGGCTGATGGGGTTCTCCTACTCTATGACGTCACCTGTGAGAAGAGCTTTCTGAATGTGCGCGAATGGGTCGATATCATTGAGGTATTTCCTACACAAAAACAGTCATAATTCTGCTATGTAGACTTGACCATTATCTAATCTCTCTAGGAATTAACTAGGCCATTTTTACCTGATGCTACTATGCACTTAAGCCTGCTGATAGGATGAATCTTGTAAACATGTCTACATAGATTTATTTTAATGTGAGAAGCAGTCTCCTACATTGTGTGGAATCAGGCTTGGGGGAAACTCTGTTTTTCTTCTGAATATTGATTTGTTAACATTTGTGCAGCTGCACAAACCTATGGAAAATCAGCCTGTCAAATGGGTAGAGTTTCCGTAGCATCAAGCATAACCACTTTCAATAAGTATCAGGGTTCCCATCTAAGATAACGTTGGACCATGAATCTCTGTAGAAGCTCTCCTGATGCTTGTTGTATGTACCTCCCAACCCCCTGTCCAAATCTGGTGTTGGAGTGTTGTGTTATTGCCAATGCTGATTCACCACATTAGATGAACTCGCACCCACAATATCCATTGCTGTTAAATCCACTGCTGTCCCCTTGTTCCAAGTTGTTTTTCAGTAGTCAGCCCGGCCCAAATCCAAATCCAATTTGAATAGATACTGATTGTGATTATTTTCTGGTACAGGATGTGTCTCAGGATGACATTCCCATCATGCTTGTGGGGAACAAAACAGATCTGAGGAAGGAAGCTCTTCTGGATGGAGTTACTTGCATTCCAACCAGCTACGGAGAAAAACTGGCCATGGTTAGTTCCCAGGCATTATTCACTGTTGCTTTCTGTTTGTTTGTTTGGTTGATTTGTTTGTTTGTTTGGTCGGACTATTTACCAATAATGTTTAATTTACAATATATATATATATATATATATATATATATATATTGTTCCCTGTCAAGGGAACTTCGAACTGCGTCCTCTGAAGGGACACTATGGGGAACACCTCGTCGTGACCCGTGTCTGAAGCATACTTTGAAAAACGACAACGTGTTGGCCGGCGACAGCCTCTGACGCCGCTACCGGCGCGACTATAAATAAGCGCCCGTAGGACCCGTCACTTATCTTCTTCGTCTTCATTGACTGTTTTGTTTGAAGCGTGCATCTAAGAAACGACCAGAACGGTAAGAGCGATCTATTATCGTTGTCATGGCATCCACTAGCAAGGCGTTTAAACAGTGTGTGCATCCATGTCAGCGTTATTTGACACCTGATGACGCACACAGTCTTTGCGTCTCTTGTTTGGGTGAAGAGCACGCGCGCGATGTCCTTGAGGGGGCAATCTGCACGTACTGCGAGCGTTTTTTCTGTGAAAAAGCTCCGCTCTTGTTTGTCATCTGGATCTCGCGGCTCAGTACCCGCCATTGCCGAGGCACGGAGGAGAATGAGCTCGTGGGGATCACAGGTGGATCTACACTTCGGGAGGAAGATGCGTTGTCATTAACCCTTTCTGACACTGAAGTTAGTGCTCTGCTGGGTTCTACCCAGAAAGAGCAGGAGATATTTGAGAGTGGCGAAGAAGCTGAGGCTGAGCTGCTCATTTCTCCTGCTCTGCGTATGGGGAGCTGTTAGAGGTTATGGATCGCGCCGCGGCAAAATAAATAAAAAAAATAAATAATAATAATAATAAATAAAAAAAATAAATAAATAAACTTGCCATGGAAGCGTTCCAAAAAGGTAACGTCGCGAGGTAGCCTCGATTAGCGTTATTTATCTGACCATAGCCCGCCAGCCCAGGTGAGCCTCCCATTCTTGCCTTCCAGGATACATCCCGCTTAAATGGTAAATCATACACAGCAGCAGACCCTGAACAACAAAGGGGTCCTGGCCCATCTCGATCTGAGGATCGAAGACGGGCACAGAAGGCTAGTGTCGCGGCTCGTGCTCCTCCCCCGCCTGAGGGCAGGGGCAAGAGGAATCGCGGGTCACGAAGAGGTAAACAGGGTCTGAGGGATGTGATTCAGACGGGGCAGCGTTCTCGTCCGGATCGGAGCGATACCTAGGAGTTCGTCACTTCCATTTGGATGTTTTTAACTTCTGTTTTATTTCTCCCCTGCCTAATTCCCCTGTAGCCACCAGTGCTCCACCTGATCGGGGTTGGGTGGAAAGTTTCTCACATAACAGTCTCCTATCCTGGACCTGTTATGTTTTTGGTTGGTCCTATTTTCATAGTGACCACCTTACTGACGGTCCGGACCAAAAGGGGGCGCCCGTAAAGCGGGACTCCAGTACAGGAGTGTGGGTGAGTATGTAACCCTTTCTGCTTATGGGTGTTATGTTGCTGGTGGTTATGTCTACTAACAAACTTTGTGAGTTTCCTTTACAGTGCTCAGTTCCAGCCTTGTGCTCTGGCCACGATCACAGGCTTTCGGCAGGCGGCCGTGCCGCGTGGGTTCGCCCCCCACCAGGGTGCGACACCCACCGCGGAGCGAGTTCCACGTGCGGGAAGCAAGCGCTCTGCGGTTGCTCGTCCCACACCCCTCCCGAGAAGCCTGGCTGATCGTCAGAACTGGCACAGCACTGCAGGGAATTTCATGTATATCCGGCCAGGTCACCCTGAGGTGCCGCCTGGCGGCTTGGCGCATCCAGGGAGGTGGTAGTTACGGAGTCCTTCTGTATGTACTGCCTCAGGTGATGCTCCCCTCGCTTGAGGGTTGGAGCTCGCCTCTCCCGTGAGATCCAGCGCCTCTGCGATGCTTAGGAACCTTTCTGTACACACGCTAAGCCTGTGTACTTTCTCAAAACCACATGGTGGTAAGGGTTACGCGCTCCGCTTCATTCCCTTTCTTAAGATGATTAGCCCCGAGGTTCCTTGGGCTTCATTCAACCAGTGTGTATTAGTTATACACCCCAATCATCGCTTCCCTCAACATGAGGGGCTGTGTGGACTCCCGCATATTGTGGTTTTTTCAGATAGTAGGCTTCACCAGGTCTCTCTGAAAGCGAGCTCCCACAAACTGTGGTTGTCAGGTAGTAGGCCTCACCAGGCCTCCCTGGAGATTTAGCTTCCACATGCTGTGCGTTTCCACTAAAAAACAAGCTCCCACGGTTTGTGGTTGTCAGGTAGTAGGCCTCACCAGGCCTCCCTGGAGTCGAGTTCCATATTACCTTCCACTGATGTGGTTATCTGGTAACAGGTAGTAGGCCTCTCTAGGCCTCTCTGTAGGTGAACTCCCACATATTGTGGTTATCAGATAGTAGGCTTCGCAGGTCTCTCTGAAGGTGAGCTCCCACATACAGTGGTTGTCAGGTAACTTTTCTGTACACACGCTAAGCCTATGTACTTTCTCAAAACCACATGGTGGTCAGAGTGCACATGAACACTTTGCGCACTGTCTCAAATCCACGTAAGTGGTAAGTGTGCACACAAGGCTTTGCGCACTTTCTAAAATCCTGTATGGTAAGGGTTACGTGCTGCGCTTCGTTCCCTTTCTTAAGATGAACCTCGGGGTTCCTTGGGCTTCATCCAACCAGTGGGTATTTGTTATACACCTCAAGCACCGCCCCTCAACATGGGGGGCTGTGTGGGCAATTCTCGCGGTAGTTTAGCAGCGCTCCCCTTTTCAAAAAGGGTCGCCTATGAGCATGCTGTTCGGGACTCGGAGTCCTCCTCTCATGGGAGACTGAATTCTCGGTTTTTTCATCAGAGCGCTCCAGTACTACATACTGTTTTGAGACGCACTGTGAGAGCAGACATCCTGCTGAGGCAGAGGCTGAGGCTCGGGGAATGGCACCTTCGCACCAAGGTGTTGAAGCAGAGTTAGAGAGGTTGGCCAGACCTGGGTGGATCGGTTTTGCGGCTCAAGAGAGCGTCGCACTATCCCCTCTGGCTTCCTCTGACTCATCCAGCTCCATTGGGGCTGGACGCCATGGTACAGGCGTGGCCGAGGCTTCATCTGTACATTCCGCCCTCCAATTGCTCTGCTCCCGGGCCATTCCATCTACGAGCTGCTCTATCAGAGTGCCACGAGAGCCCCTCCTTTGTGACAGGCAAGACTTGGTAAATAAGTTCTTAGCCGTATCCCTTTAAAGGAATCTTTCGTGATTCCAAGCCTTCAGCTCTACCCCGGGCCGAGGCCCTTCAGGTAAGTTGGGTATGTAGCTTAGGCCTTTGGCCATAAGGGATAATGTCATGGTCAGCTGCGAACCGTCCCAGGGGCGACTCCCGGTGAAATGGTAGAGTTGGTACTTAGTTTTTGCCATGATTCTGGCCTGCACTCCCTTCAGCATGGCGGCGTGGGTATACTGTTCCCCATAGTGTCCCTTCAGAGGACGCAGTTCGAAGTTCCCTTGACAGGGAACGTCTCAGGTTACGAATGTAACCATGGTTCCCTGAGAGGGAATGAGACACTGCGTCCTCTTGCTCCCTGCCATGCTTCGGATGCAAGCTTCACGAAGAAGATAAGTGACGAGTCCTACGGGCGCGTATTTATAGTCGCGCCGGTAGCAACGTCAGAGGCTGTCGCCGGCCAACACGTTGGCGTTTTTCAAAGTATGCTTCAGACACGGGTCACGACGAGGTGTTCCCCATAGTGTCCCTTCAGAGGACGCAGTGTCTCGTTCCCTCTTAGGGAACCATGGTTACATTCGTAACCTGAGACGTTTTTTTAGGTGAACTTACTTTTCTGTTCTTTCAATTTTGTCTGTAGTTGTTGATTTGAATTAATCCTTCACATGAAAGAACATTTTTTCTTTGTTAGTATAAAGGCTTATAGTTAGGTTAGGCTAAACTGTGGCTGCTGTCTGTGTTCAGACATACAGTGCCTTATTCTGTGAGACGAGTGCAAAGGATGGATCCAACATCATTGAGGCTGTTCTTCATTTAGCCAGGTAAGCTCTGCTCCCAATTCAAAAAGAAAGTTTTTTAATCTGATTTACATATTAGTCTACATTTGATTTGTAAACTGAAATAGACCAAATAAACTGAGAAGAATTTAGTGTGTGTGTGTGTGTAAAGCAGTGATGCAATTCATGTAGTAAAAAACAAAAAAAATATCAAAATATTACTTTGGACACATATTCTTGATAGCAGGTTTTGTGAGATTCACCGATAAAGAGCTTTCAGATGAACTGACTGCATATAGCCCCCTTCCTCAAATCTTACCCTGGAGGTCCAATGCACTGCAGAGTTTAGCTCCAACCCTGGTCAAAGTCACCTGCCTGTGATTTTCTAATGATCCCAAAGACATTGATTGGCATTGATTAGCATGCTCAGGTGTGTTTGATTTAGGGTTAGATCTAAACTCTGCTGGAAAGTGGATCTCGAGTTCCAGATTTGAGGATCCCTGGCATATAGTATCGTTTGTAATATTAAAGCCAAGCACAAGAGGGCAGCAGTTTTACTGAGTTTATAATGCCTCGACGAAACTTTGTGAAGTGAATAATAACATGTCCCTATGACTGCCATGCTTTATTATTGTATGTTATGCAGCATGTCTCTGTCTTCAGTTCACATGAGAAAACTTGGCATTTACCTTTGGCTGTTCAATTAAAATAATGATTATTTAACATAATTGCTCACAGACTTTAGGCACAATCATGCATTGAAATGTTTTAATGTAAAACTTTTAAACAAACTTTAAATATGAACTAAATATATTAAACTTTAAAAAATGTTTAATGTATATAACAAAATTACAAATGAGAGGAATAAGCTGAATACATTTTGTGTGTATATATATATATATATATATATATATATATATATATATATATATATATATATATATAATATAATATAATATAATATAATAGATTTAATTAATATAAAAATACAAATAAATCAGATCAAAATCAATAAGCATTTAGGGAGAGGGGAAAGGATTTATTACTCAAGACAAAGCAACAACATTGTTGTGAACCTGATTTTTCCTGCTGTTACCAAATTCCCAGCATTATACTTACATATCAAAACTGTGAATATTGGTGAATGTTTTGTCTGTCCTGCACTTCAGAGAGGTGACGAAGCATGCTGATGAGTACAAGGAGCCCGTATCAGTGGCCAAACTGTCTGGAAATCACAGCAAAAAGATGTCCAACCCTAACTGCTGCATGGGCTGAGGCGACAATGCAAGGCTTCTGCACACAGCTAAACAATTATTTAACCATTCATCTATTCAGATGGGAAATAACATTTAGCGATTTTGACTGTGCTAAGTTTTGTCCTCAGGACTTTCTCTGATTTTGTATTTTTAACTGACGAGTCACTTGTTGAAGCAGATCACTGTGTGTCATGCATTGCCTTTAACAGCCCTCAATTTCACAGCTTCTTAGTAGCATATTAGTAGCATATGGAGTAAACAGACACTCAGGCTTACAGAGCTCTGGATGCTGCATTTAGACTTTATTTATTACATGAAATCTTCCTTTAGCTTAGTGAAAAAGAATAATAGTTCCTTAATGAGTTATAGGATTATTGAAAAGGGTGTGTGTGCGTGTGTGTGTGTGTGTGTGTGTGGTATGTGAAGTTGATTGAAATAATGTGAAAAGTTTGTCAGGTAGGATATTATCATTGCTTTATGCAATTCACAACAGCAATGTTGGCTTTTTAATGCTCACTACATATGTTATGTTATATTCTGTAATAAACAGCGCACACTTTTTACAATAAAAATATTTTCTTGCAGGAAAACATTTGTTAAATCAGTTAGAATGACGTGAGTAAGATTTGAATCCTGATGTATTGTTTGTATTTCTTTTGTCATGTTGTCATATAAAGCTCATTTCACTGTTATCTATCAGAAATGTTTCATTTTCATGATGGTTTCAATTTCAAATCTTAAGCAAAAATAAAAATATTGCAATGTTTTCACTCCAGTTTTATTGTGGCAGTACTAACATATAAAACAATTATTATTATTCTTTACATAAAAACAATCAAAAATCACTTTACAAATTTAATAAGGCGATTCCCAGTGGATCTGGGTACTGATTTTTTTATATATATATTTATACTCCCAGAGTTGTATTTTGAAATTAAATGACAGGCTGTTTTAAACGGAAACATTTATAATGCTGCTAAACATGCAAACAAAACACAATTCACATACACTGTGAAATCAGCAAATACTCAAGATCTCAAACCTCAAAAAAAACAACAACAAAACAAAATCCATACAAGCATTTTCCAGATGTTCAGTTAGTTTGCATATTTTCTTTTTTTATTATATAATTAGCAGTTTTTAAAGGGCAGTATGTGTTTTCATGTTTAACCATATTACGTAAGAAACATCTGACTTTTTTTTTTTTGACACAAAACCCTAATAAAGATCTCAAAGTAAATGACAAGAATTAGCGAATGTTGCTGTTTTTTTTTTTTTTTTTTGGCTTCCCTTAAAAGACAACTGGTTTTAATCACAGCATATACAATTAAGTCAACTCTAAACTGTTATCCTTTTCCATGTCATACTTCATCCTGAAAACACATTAAAATAAAAAATAAAAAAATTGACTACTGTAATGAGAGCAATTAATGTTTTTGTTTCTTCTACACTGTGAAGATGTAGAAATACTACACAATTTTTTTTTTTTTTAAATAAAATAGATTTTGCTATTTTTTTTATTTATTTTGGGGTACATAATAATCCTGAAATGACATTCTTTGTAAGAATTCTCCAGAAACATTAATTGCTAATGAACATTTGAAAACATGACAAGTGTGTTGTTCTTTCAGAAAATGCTGGGATAAAAAATAAATAAAAAGTATTTTGAATTTCCAGTTCTACCAGTGTTCAGTTTTGGTTTTTTTTGTAGGCAAATAAAATCACAGTTCTACCAAACATATAACAAAGAAATTGGTTAAATTAGTCTTGGGGTCCCATCATGCAACAGAATAGCAAGGCTACAAAAACAATAAACACAAAACCCAGTGCATAACATTTCTGAATGCTATACGAAATATGTTCACCCTCTGGCCAGTTACAATGTGTTTTGACATCTATATTTTGCCACACTACGATATGTGATTAGAGATAAGGTTAATGGGTAAATTCAATCAACCTGCTTTAAAACAAATGAAGATCCCAGTCTGTCTGTCACTGAAGCTCTGGCTTCCTCTAGCAGATTGACTGAATGTGGCCACTGCTTCTCTGCTTTCATCGGTCATGATAGCACACATTAAAGCAAAAAGCATGACTATCTATTATTTACACTTTCCACATATGTGATGATTTTATTATAATGAGAACCACAACATTGACTGCAGCATCAGAACAAAGCATCGATGGTGTATTTCTATTATTGACTGCCTGATGAATCTATCAATAAATATGACTCAACCCTGAGCTGAAAATCCAGAGAAACCTGAACACAACACAATAGAATAAAGCCATCGTGTCCTTTTCATAGTCCTATGATCATATACAAATAAGACTCCGATGAGCTAGCTGAATACACGTGAGGGATGAGAATGATTTCTTTTCACAGTATTTACAGATGTTTTACATGCAGAAGAACGGAACTCAAAGAGACCTGGTCTGTGTTTTAATGTACACATTTGGTTTTGTGGATGTTTTCACTACCGGAGAAAAGTTTGGACACACTTTTTTGTTAATAAATTGTTCATCATAATTAATTAGTCATTAAAACTATGAAAGAACGCAAATGGAAGTGTAGGAATTACGTAGTGACCAAATAACAAGGCATTAAATAAAATTAAATAATAAAACAATTCATTTTCTGTAAGTATTTGCTCTGAATTAAAATTTTACAAAGCAATTATCCATAAGACATTAGTTCAAAATTAAATCGTTTAAAATTTATAAAATATTACACCCCGCTTTTCAGTGTTTCTGACTACTACATACTTCAAATAAGAAACAAATTAATTAATTAATTACAAATGTACTAATTGTGTTCATGTTGTTTAGCAAAAAAACATTGTAATTATTGATAGAATTACAGAAAATAATTATATATGTAATTACATGCAGGTATTATTTTTTTTAATATAAAATAAGTGCATTTTATTACATGCCTAATTAAAAGTTAAATTGTTAAATGTTTAATACATTGTAGTTAAAGAAACTTAATATAAACCAATAAGTAATTAATTAATAAGTTAATTGTTTGTAGGGGGAGGTTAAATGTTAATATCAATGAAATATCATCATGAATTAAAGTTATTAAATATATATGAATTTTAGTTCATTACATTTACATACAAATTAAAATTAACAATTTATGACAAATTGTAACAAATTCAGTTAACTGTGTCTAAGCTTTTGTCTGGTAGTGTATACAGTATGATCTTCAAAAAGAAAATGTATTCATGATATATCAGAAAAAGATATATTAATTTACATTGTTGAATACCGATTGAATCACAGGTGTATGCAGTATGATTCTGATTTGATGATGCACACATTGTAATGGTGATTAAATATGAGTCTGTATGAATATAAACCACATGATCCACAAATAACATACAATAGCAATCAAATATCTACTTTGCGGTAATGTATCTATATAAATGCCTGTATGCTAATATGCATATTTGTTTTGTTTTATTTATATATTTTTTTATCAGAAAATAAAGATCCTTCAGTATTTGACATTCGTTCCTGAGAGCGCCACCTGCTGTTAGACAGTAAATATAAGTGATCTGGGTTTATGTTGAATTGGATTCAAACTACAAATCTGTTGAGCGTGATGCATTGACAGAAATGTGTCATTAGCCCTTTTGCTATCACCTCAGCAACAGATGTGACATGACAAGTAGCTTTGTTGATTTGATTAGTTAATATGCTGCGCTGTGAGCCGGCCAGTCCAGAAGACATCAGTCTCATCCTGGACCTCTGAAGGAAACACAAATGTAATCAGGTCATGCACTAGCTTTGATTTAATACATAAAAAGTGTAAATGGAGCAAGTCTTCAAAGATTCTTTAGGTTTGGCATACTGCCATTGCAGTATGGTAGTAAAATTTGCAATTCAGTTTTTTTCTCAGAATTTTTAATTTAATTTTTGTAAATATAAAATTTTATTGTTTGTTTTTTTTTCACACACACAAAAAAAAGATAAATTAAAGTAAAAAAGTGAAAAAGGCAATTCTGACTTCTCACAATTGCACGTTTATATCACACAATTCAGACTCCTTCCTCAATTTTCAGGTTTGTATCTCACAATTTAACCTATTTTCTTCAAATTTGTTTATATCTCAATTTAGCCTCTTTTCCACAAATTTGCGAGTTTATATCTTAAAATTTGGCCTCTTTTCCTCAAATTAGTGAGTTTAATCACACAATTCAAACTCTTTCCACAAAGTTTTGAGGTTATATCTCATAATGCAGATGGATTTCCTCAGATTTGTGAGTTTATATCTGACAATTTAGCCTCTTTTCCTCAAATTTGTTTACATCTCACCATTCAGGCTCTTTTCTTCAAATTTGTGAGTTTATATCTCATAATTTACTCTTTTCCTCAAATTTGCGAGTTTATATCTCACCGTTTAGACTCTTTCCTCTAATTTGTGTTTATATTTCACAATTCAGACTCTTTCCTCAAATTTGCAGTTTTATATCTCACCGATCAGACTCTTTCCTCAAATTTGTGAGTTTATATCTCGCAATTCAGACTCTTTCCTCAAATTTGTGAGTTTATATCTCGCAATTCAGACTCTTTCCTCAAATTTGCAGGTTTATATCTCACCGATCAGACTCTTTCCTAAAATTTGTGAGTTTATATCTCACAATTCAGACTCTTTCCTCAAATTTGCAGGTTCATATCTCACCGATCAGACTCTTTCCTCAAATTTGTGAGTTTATATCTCACCGATCAGACTCTTTCCTCAAATTTGTGAGTTTATATTTCGCAATTCAGACTCTTTCCTCAAATTTGTGAGTTTATATCTCGCAATTCAGACTCTTTCCTCAAATTTGCAGTTTTATATCTCACCGATCAGACTCTTTCCTCAAATTTCTGAGTTTATATCTCACAATTCAGACTCTTTCCTCAAATTTGCAGGTTTATATCTCACCGATCAGACTCTTTCCCAAAATTTGTGAGTTTATATCTCACAATTCAGACTCTTTCCTCAAATTTGCAGGTTCATATCTCACCGATCAGACTCTTTCCTCAAATTTGTGAGTTTATATCTCACCGATCAGACTCTTTCCTCAAATTTGTGAGTTTATATTTCACAATTCAGACCCTTTCCTCAAATTTGTGAGTTTATATTTCACAATTCAGACCCTTTCCTCAAATTTGTGAGTTTATATCTCACAATTCAGACTCTTTCCTCAAATTTGTGAGTTTATATCTCACAATTCAGACTCTTTCCTCAAATTTGCAGGTTTATATCTCACAATTCAGACTCTTTCCTCAAATTTGTGAGTTTATATTTCACAATTCAGACTCTTTCCTCAAATTTGCAGTTTTATATCTCACCGATCAGACTTTTTCCTCAAATTTGAAGGTTTATATCTCACAATTCAGACTCTTTCCTCTAATTTGTGTTTATATTTCATAATTCAGACTCTTTCCTCAAATTTGCAGTTTTATATCTCACCGATCAGACTCTTTCCTCAAATTTGTGAGTTTATATCTCGCAATTCAGACTCTTTCCTCAAATTTGTGAGTTTATATCTCACAATTCAGACTCTTTCCTCAAATTTGTGAGTTTATATCTCACAATTCAGACTCTTTCCTCAAATTTGCAGGTTTATATCTCACAATTCAGACTCTTTCCTCTAATTTGTGTTTATATTTCATAATTCAGACTCTTTCCTCAAATTTGCAGTTTTATATCTCACCGATCAGACTCTTTCCTCAAATTTGTGAGTTTATATCTCGCAATTCAGACTCTTTCCTCAAATTTGTGAGTTTATATCTCACAATTCAGACTCTTTCCTCAAATTTGTGAGTTTATATCTCACAATTCAGACTCTTTCCTCAAATTTGCAGGTTTATATCTCACAATTCAGACTCTTTCCTCAAATTTGTGAGTTTATATTTCACAATTCAGACTCTTTCCTCAAATTTGCAGGTTTATATCTCACAATTCAGACTCTTTCCTCAAATTTGTGAGTTTATATTTCACAATTCAGACTCTTTCCTCAAATTTGCAGTTTTATATCTCACCGATCAGACTTTTTCCTCAAATTTGAAGGTTTATATCTCACAATTCAGACTCTTTCCTCTAATTTGTGTTTATATTTCATAATTCAGACTCTTTCCTCAAATTTGCAGTTTTATATCTCACCGATCAGACTCTTTCCTCAAATTTGTGAGTTTATATCTCGCAATTCAGACTCTTTCCTCAAATTTGTGAGTTTATATCTCACAATTCAGACTCTTTCCTCAAATTTGTGAGTTTATATCTCACAATTCAGACTCTTTCCTCAAATTTGCAGGTTTATATCTCACAATTCAGACTCTTTCCTCTAATTTGTGTTTATATTTCATAATTCAGACTCTTTCCTCAAATTTGCAGTTTTATATCTCACCGATCAGACTCTTTCCTCAAATTTGTGAGTTTATATCTCGCAATTCAGACTCTTTCCTCAAATTTGTGAGTTTATATCTCACAATTCAGACTCTTTCCTCAAATTTGTGAGTTTATATCTCACAATTCAGACTCTTTCCTCAAATTTGCAGGTTTATATCTCACAATTCAGACTCTTTCCTCAAATTTGTGAGTTTATATTTCACAATTCAGACTCTTTCCTCAAATTTGCAGTTTTATATCTCACCGATCAGACTCTTTCCTCAAATTTGTGAGTTTATATCTCGCAATTCAGACTCTTTCCTCAAATTTGTGAGTTTATATCTCGCAATTCAGACTCTTTCCTCAAATTTGCAGGTTTATATCTCACCGATCAGACTCTTTCCTCAAATTTGTGAGTTTATATCTCACCGATCAGACTCTTTCCTCAAATTTGTGAGTTTATATTTCACAATTCAGACCCTTTCCTCAAATTTGTGAGTTTATATTTCACAATTCAGACCCTTTCCTCAAATTTGTGAGTTTATATCTCACAATTCAGACTCTTTCCTCAACTTTGTGAGTTTATATCTCACAATTCAGACTCTTTCCTCAAATTTGCAGGTTTATATCTCACAATTCAGACTCTTTCCTCAAATTTGTGAGTTTATATTTCACAATTCAGAATCTTTCCTCAAATTTGCAGTTTTATATCTCACCGATCAGACTCTTTCCTCAAATTTGTGAGTTTATATCTCACAATTCAGACTCTTTCCTCAAATTTGTGAGTTTATATATCACAATTCAGACTCTTTCCTCAAATTTGTCAGTTTATATTTCACAATTCAGACTCTTTACTCAAATTTGCAGGTTTATATCTCACCGATCAGACTCTTTCCTCAAATTTGTGAGTTTATATCTCACCGATCAGACTCTTTCCTCAAATTTGTGAGTTTATATCTCACAATTCAGACTCTTTCCTCAAATTTCTAATTTTCTCACCCTACAGATTCTTTCCTCTAATTTTTTTTACATCTTTCCATTCATACTCTTTCCTCAATTTTTTTTATATCTCACAATTTAGCTTATTTTCCTAATTTTTTCAGGTTTATATCTCACCATTCAAATTTTTTTCCTCAAATTTGCGAGTTTATGTCTCATAATTTAGACTATTTTCCTCAAATATTTTTATATCTCACAATTCAGACTCTTTTCCTCAAATTGCAGAGTATGTATCTTGTAATTAAGAATTGATTTCTCAAATTTATGAGTTTATATCTCATAATTCTGAAGACAAGATTATGAGATATGAACTCAGAATTATGAGAAATAAGTCAGAAAAGGTAAAAAGTTGCAATTACCCTTTTATTTATTTTATATTGTGGCAGAAACAAGCTTCCATAGAAAACAGCCCGCATTACCAATAAATAATAATAAAATAATAATAAAAGTCAGTTGTGCAAATTAAATCTAGTTTTCAATTTACAACTTTTTGGGGCCAAATGAAAATGGTTTGTAAATAAAATTTAGCTGCACTTTCAATGTTTGAATACGTTCAATCATTTGACTTCGACAAAATGATATTGACACATATTTGGATTTGTGGCGGCTTCGTGCATCTTCTTTAAATGTATTTTGTGTTAATGTACTGTATGTTGTGTGACTGAAGTGGTCAGTTAAGAGCCTCTCAAATGTACTTGCAACCTGCTATCACATCTGCTCATGACATCTGAAAATCTGAAAAAGAAAAAAAAAATGTTTTATACTTTGTGCTATTCTATATAAAAACACAGCACAGCATTTTAAGGTAAATTTGTTGGTGATAAAAATATTTATACACCACCTACTTTTAGTGTAAATCAGTTTAAATAACAAAACTTAAGCTTTTTTGCTGAAAAATATAAGTAACTGTAAGCGTCACATAAAAATGTATAAAATTTTAAAAACAGATATTAAGTTTTAGCATGTATAGCTTGCCCTCTCTCTCATATCTGTGTGTGTTGCTCTGCAAGAGGCAGAGATTTATTCCAATACAGTGTTATGAGGTCAGAATCTGCTAGTCTTATTAGCTGTGATTTGGTTTTTAAGAAAATAAGTCTTGATTTAGGGAAGCAGGTCTGAGCTCATTACCTGTCCGTGCCTCTTCTACATTTGACGTGCATTTTTGGTGTTTTTATGGAGGTTGACTGGGTCAAAGACATAAAATAATTTGAAACTGACTTCTCAAATGTGTTTATACAGGATTTCACACTTAAACCGGCATCAGGGTCCACAATTAACTTTAGAAAGCATCACATGTAAATTAAAATTGGCTTTGATGGATAAGCAAACTTTTTTGTTGCTGTTTTACAGGCCACTTTACTGAACTCATTTAAATAGTGACCATCGCTGATTATAAGTGAATCAAATCAAAGAAATACTGTACAAGACAAACTACGCTAGGAGGCCATGTGGAAAAACATTTCTGCTGTTTAGCCAGCAAAACAGAAATATGAGAAACAAAGTCATAGAGTCAATTTAAAAGAGTTGACTCTAGTAAAATAACAGAAATTTCTTTCTGAATAAAAATATTGATTTCTTTCCAAAAAAAAAAAAAAAAAAAAGACTGTATATAGAGAGAAAGGGGCTTATTAATAGTCACAGGAACACCAAAAACTAAGAAAAACCTGTAAAATAAAATTAATTAAAATAAAATCTTTTATGTCCAGAAAATTCAATTACCATTGTTAATTTTGGACCCTGACTGACACTCTTTTTTTAAGTTTATGACAACAGGCAGATGAAATGAATGAAGATATTGAAAAAGCATACATATCCATCATTGGTGAAATGTATGATGTTCCAATGCATTTCTACCAAAGCTGTGCAAGTCATACAGCTTTAATGAACAATTTAAAGGCTCATGTTGCTGTCGGATAGACACTAGACAACTACAGCACAAGTGCTAGGAAACTGCCTCAATTACTGCTACGAGAACGTATCGCCTTGATCTGCAAAAGATGTAAATGAATGAATCATGTGATGTAGTAGAGCAAACCTGTACTGTCCTGTCCATTATATCCCTGCCCCCTGTTCCCTGTATTTCCCACTGACCCTCAGTCGCCCCAGAGCTGCTCCATCATGAGTTCCAGTTTGCAGAGGAACCAGCGACGCAGGGGGCAGTAGTACTCGTAGTGGAACTGCTCAAACTCGGGCGTCTGTCGGATGTCATGCAAGAACGAGACGTCCAGGTCCGACTCCAGCAGCACGAGCAGGAGCGGAAGCAGAATCATGAGGAGACCCGTGGCCATCACCACCAGACGGGCGGCACTGCGCAGACAGGCTTGCATCTGCTGCCGTCCACTCGACGGGAGGCACAGCGACTGACCCAATGCCACTCTGGCCACTTCCCTCTCCCTCTCGGCCTGGAGCTCCAGCTGCATCTCTGGGTCGGCGTGCAGCTCCTTCAGCAGGCGGGCGGGACTCTGGAACAGCAGGTCTAGGTCGCCCTGGCTCTCCTCCACCGGCGTGGGCACCATGCTGGCACACGGGCTGTACGCTGTGTCAGATATGGTGAGAGCCGCGCACACTTCATCTTCTTGGTCTACGTGTATCTCTCTCCTTTCCTCATCCGCTCTCGTCCTGTTGGCTGCCTCGTCTTCGTGTCTGTCCAGAATGTTGTTTTCCCTCTCCTCCATCTCCACCTCCTCAGGAGTGACCGATGGTTTCAGTGGGGACAGATGAACCGAGTCTTTCAAAGTTGAGAGTCCTGCAGAGTGAACAAACTGGTTGTGTTAATCAATTAAAGTTCACCCTTAAATATATATTAGTACAGACCAAAAGTTTGGAAACATTACTATTTTTAATGTTTTTGAAAGAAGTTTCTTCTGCACATCAAGCCTGCATTTATTTGATCAAAAATACAGAAAAAAACAGTAATATTGTGAAATATTATTACAACTTAAAATAACAGTTTTCTATTTGATTAATTAAAAAAATATATATATTCCTGTGATGCAAAGCTGAATTTTCAGTATCGTTAATCCAGCCTTCAGTGTCACATGTAACATCAGTCGATCACATGATCCTTTAGAAATCATTCTGATATTCTGATTTAAATATACTGTCCTGTAAACAATCTTTGGATGTGTTGTGTTGTGGCAATTTGCAGCACGTGTGTTGTCAAATTGATGTTTTCAATTTGCAATTTGCAAAAAAAAAAAAAACGTTTTCTCTGTGTTTTTTCTATTTGCAGCATGTTGAGCTCTCTCAGCCACCATAAATATAATCCATTTGACACAATAGATTATTGTGTCAAATAATACCCAGCTCTGTAAACCGCCCAAACCAGTACACACCAGTACACACATACACACACAATACTATAAAAATACCAAAACAATGAATTATAAGTATTACAGTAATAATACTAATTCTAATTGTACTAATTATTGGTAATATTGAGAAAACTATGGATTAGTAATACTAATACCAATACTAAGAATAATATTAATACTAATACCAATAATACTAATCCTTAGAAGTTTAAATATTAATATCAATACTAAGAATAATAATGTTATAGTAATAGTAATACTAAGAATACTTATATTAAAACTAACACTACTAAAAATAATGATTTAGTAGTACTGGTACTAAGAATACTAATGATTAGTAAGAATATTTGTGAAATATTAATCAGGACATTTTTTTTTTGTTTGTTTGTTTAAAAAACTGTAAAATTTAATCCCAAAACATTTTGAATACAATGGGTTTGGCACAAAACATTTTAGTCGTTTTGGTCACACTTTATTTTAGGGTCCAATTCTCACTATTAACTAACCATTAACTATGACTTTTGCCTCAATTAACTCCTTATTTGCTGCTTATTAATAGTTTATAAGGTAGTTGTTAAGTTTAGGGTATTGGGTAGGATTATGGATGTCATGCATTATATGTACTTTATAAGCACTAATAAACAGCCAATATGTTAATAATAGACATGCTAATAAGCAACTAGTTATTAGTGTGAATTGGACCCTATACTAAAGTGTTACCATTAAAGCTAATAACTTAAATACAATAATTAATTTCCACTTTTAAGTTATGAAATGTTTATACAGAGAGAGAGAGAGAGAGAGAGAATTCAATCAAATACTTTAAAGAACATATCTAAAGATTTCACATCTACTGCTGTTCTGGTGTATATGTTGTGTGTGTTTATCCAGCAGTTGAGAGGCACAGCTGTAGTCTGTTCTTTGGACAAGTCCGGTCTAAATATAGACCCAGCTTTCAGACTAGTGTGGATTAAGACGAGTCTCCTGGATAAGTTGTCAGTGACGTCGATCCTTCTCCATGCAACTATTCTCTAACACACACAGAGCTCTGCAATGTCCTCTGACCTAACCATCCTCTCATTTCACTGTGACATTTAACATACTGTCAAAAAAATAATGCACATCTCTTGAGATAAAAACTCGATTGTTGGATGAAAAACATAAAAAAAAGACAGGATTGAAAGATTTCAAGGCATCAGCACTGACTGAGCGCTTAACAGCTCCTGGAATGTAATATTAGTCAAACTAATTGGATAATCATGAGTTATCTATTGAACAGTGTTCACAGAAACACACTGAAGTCAGCAGATGCAGACATATGGGCAAAGAGAAGATGTCACTATAGCGACACATAAAGAGGCATTTAACCCAGGAGGAGGAAACAGTCGTCACTAGCAACAGACCATCATGGCTACCATGGCAACAGTTAGATGAAACACAAACTAAATCTGAGAGAGATTCTCCTAAAGAATGTGAAAGACATAAAAGAAAAAGAAAAGAGGAAAATGTCATGTGACACAAAGGTGACTTGCCCTCCCATCCTATTATGTGTCATCAAAGCAAAGTACAAAGAACTAGATAAATCACTCATATTTACATTTCCTTTCAAATAAATAAATAATAAAAATTGTAGCCAGTTTGTCTTTTGCTAAATTGCTATTCTCAGCAACTAAAATAGTAAAATTGAGTAGTTTTAGTATGCATTTAGTCGTTTCACTCAATTTTACTATTTTAGTTGGTGAGAATAGCATTTTAGTTGATAAGAACATGCAAAAAGAATCCAAATATTATAAATTCATATGTATCATCATTTAACAAAAATGTAAATCTGTCCTTGTTGTGAAAACCTGCCCTCTTGAAATAATAATATAATGACTAAACTATTTTACTATAGTGTTGTGGTTTAGTAATTATTTAGCAATTCATTTTGTTTCAGCATTATGGAAAGAACATACCGTAAATGGCAACCGTCAACTGTTACATTCTTCAGAATATCATATTTTTTTTGCTCAACAGAAGAGAGAAATTCATACGGGTTTGAAACGACACGAGGGTGAGTGAATGACAGAATTTTCATTTTTGAAAATTAATTATCTTAATGTGTTTATGTAGTGTTTAATTTTGTCAGTTATTTCAATATTGTTAAGCTACAGACAGTGGAGTCAAGAGTTTTCTGCTGCCTTATAAGTATAGTTCAACCAAAAATGATACGCCTGTCTTCATTTACTCATCCTCATATCATGACGTACTTATTTCTCCAGCACATAAAAAATATATTTTTGAAGAATGTTGGTACAAAAATATAAAATGGACAAAAATACACATAAAACCTTTTTCGAAACATCTCTTTTTTCCCAAATTTGGAATGATATATGAGGTAAGTAAAGGATGACAAAATGTTCACTTTGGGATGCGTTTCAGATTGATGTAAAATTGCCATTCAATGAAATTATGTGGAAATTATCCTGCATCTAATCCATCTGTACAATCACAATTATAAGATGTAAGCGTTGTTAAATCATGATTTCTGAAGCTTCCGTACCGGTTCCTGAGATGTGGTCTACGTGGTCGAGCAGCCGCACGTAGACGTCTCGCGCCGTGTAGTTGGCCATGCGGAGTTGCAGGTTGTGACATGTGGTGATCTTCACCTGACAGCGCATGGCATATCCTCGCTCATCCAAACATTCATCCAGAACCTTGTCTACATCTTCCTCCCGCAGACCTTCCTCAGCAACCTTTTCACAACCCACCACACGCTCCCCCTGCTCTCTGAGAACCTCCATATCAACACCTCCCTCTCAATCCACCTCAAACTCACGGCTCCTGCTGGCTTTAATGATGTCAAACACTGTCCCTGGCTCTTCTGAATGGGTTAAGGCTCATAGGATGGGGTCCTGCTGGCCTTTTTACTTCACCGAAGAGTGGACATGTGAACAAAGTCGGGGCATTAGGGGCCGGATCAGCCCAAATGCAGGATGAGCTATTTATACCGCATCATTCATAGCACAAGGCTTTGCTAATCACAGCGGCTGATTATGGAGAAAAGATCCAGTCCAGAGTACAGTACAGCCAGCAGACATCACACATGTCCGGTTTTGAGGTGTCCTGCTGTAAGTACATCTTCAAATGTAATTTCATGATTACTTCTATTATTTTTTTAATTGTTTAAAATGTAGTGCTGAATGTCAAGCCATGATGCCTTTATTGTAAACTAAAATATACTTTAATGTAATTTCTATTAAAACTTGTATGTCATTTATTTAGAGACGAGGTTGCAATTTAGTATATTTTACTTTAATTGTATTGTTTAAATAACATACTACAATTAAAGTTGTAATGAATTACTTTACATGTACTTTACCGTGTCAGTAAGCAAATATGAAATGTATACATATTTAAAGCACAACAGTAGTTTATAAAAATGAAATGTTTAAGTTTACTTCTAAAAAAAAATTTGACATTAATTCAAAGCGCACATTTTTAAGTGTACTTAAGTGTGTTAAGAAACAGTCATCAAAGTGTCTCTCTTCAAATACACAAACACATTATATTATTTGCAAGTGAAGGTTTTTTTTTTTTTACCTTACTAATATTTGAACCACACCACAAGTGCACATTTAATCCAATTGAGCACACTTCTTTTTCACCATTGCCTCTCACTAGTAGGGTTGGGAATCATTAGATATTTTCCAGTTCCGGTTCTGGTTCTGCCTAACAGTTCCAGTTCCAATTCCGGTTCAATTAAAATCATTAAACAACTATTTAAAAAACATAGTGGTAAGGAAAAATACACAATACTCAACTACTCAATGC